>NW_017728943.1:44037075-44048845 GCF_001723895.1 Crocodylus porosus
GGCTTCCCTCAGGGATGCCCTTCCCCCAGGGGTGTTGTAATCCCAATTAGGTTCATTAGAAGGCCAAGGATCTCTGTTTGCTGCTGAGGCAACAGCCCTGGCACAGTCTAAAACTTTAGCCTGCTTATCTGGGGTCAGCAGGCTATCCATGAGTTCCTGCATCTCTGACCAAGAAGGGTCATAAGTATGGACTATGCGCCGAATAGTCCGTCCTACTTCATCAGGTTTTTCCCGAAAACAGGGGGTCTGTTGTTGCAAAATGAGGAGGTCCCCTCGGGTGAAAGGCACATGAATTAGAGTAGGGCAAACCTGGAAGCCCCCGCCATCCACAAACGGGACTGGGTAGGTTCGCAAAGGAGCCTGAACCACCACATTCAGGTGTTCCTTCCCCTGGCTGGGTGGAAATGCCTCCCACACAGGACCCCGGCTCCAGGTCCAGACCGAAGAAAAGCCTCTGGAGGCAGGGAGCCCGGAGCTCGGAGCCGGCGCTGACGCCACGGGAGCTGCAGCGCTCTCGTCAGGGGGCAGGGGTTGACCGGGGACAGGGAGAGCAGGGTAGAGAGGCTCAGGGTCGTCTTCAGACTCCACAAAGACTGAAATCAGAGGATCATAAGGAGGTGGAGTGGTAGAGTAAAGAACCAGTTTTGGGGCTTTTTTGGCCAATTCAGCCCAGAGGTACCATCTGCTGAGCTTTTAAAGCTACCAATTCCATTCGAAGGAATGCCAAACGAGACCGATCAAATGAGCCAAATTTTGGCCACCATTTATCTGGAGCACCTTGTTGAATTAAGACAGGCCACTCCTGTGTACACAAAATACAAGCGCGCTTCCTGCCCATGCCAGACTGCTTCGGCAGATTCCCTACTCCCCAAACCTGGAGAAGCCGCCCTAAAGGAGATCCCGGTGGGACGTTTGAAGCCAATTGTCCCATCCTCCCGAGACTTAAGCACTCTGGTCTATAAATTCCTGGGAACAGCTACCCCTCACGGCGGGCCCCACTTACCCAACACCTGGACCGAGCCCTCGAAAATGGTGACAAACTCACCTATGCCGGCTGGGAAGGCTGGTCCGGACGACGAGCAGCCAGGTCAGCACACAAGGGGCCCATCTGTGGTCGCCAAAATTGTTGAGGACTTCGTGACCCCTTGTGGAGCTATTCCCAAAGACACAGAGTCACCGTCTGTCTCAAAATTTATTCAGCATGCTGGGCACCCTGAGTGAACTCAGAGGCCCCGAATAAAACTGTTAGAGACATTTTATAGTTTACAGACAAGATGCGCACGCAGGTGGGAATTTTCCACTGTGAAAGAAAACAAGATATCAGGTCAGTTTGAGAGACCCTTAATTGGTTCAAACTGGTTTTTGGCTACGTGCTTGTTTTTGAAACGCTAAGTAATCCTTGATTGCTTCAGACTTTAAGACGACTAAGCTTTAGTCATTCCAGAGTCTTATCAGGCTGTGTTCGTGAAATGCTGAGTCTTGCTTTGTAGTTGATTTCTACAGTATTATCTATGATCTTGTTAGAACATTTCTACATGCCCTTAAATAGATCTGAGGATCTGGCCCTTGATAATATCCATAGACTCTCTCAGATACTAACTCAGTGTTTACCTGCAAGAGAACCAACTAGAACACAAGAATTATGTTGTTTCTCTTCACTGGTGAAGCTGGCTCAAATGCATAGCAGTCTAGCTATCTACATACTTCACTTTCTCCCAAATTTATTCAGGAGGTCTGTGGAGATCAAGATTAATTATTCATCTTTATTTTTAAGATTTTTCATTTAAATGTTTTTAGCAAAGCTATTAGGGTGAACACTTGGAAAACAATTAATTTACAGTAATGAGTCATATCTGGACAGCAAAATCTTTTGTTGTCTTAAATGCTCACACAAGTGTAGCTAAACAAGAAAAACTTAGAGTCTTTTCAAACAGGGATTAATGACTCTAGACGTAAAGTGCTCTAATTATCTGCAGGTAACAGAGTGTTCAAAAGGTGCATACATTACATCTGAATCAGTTCATCTCAGGTTCTGTTCAATATTGCTTTCTATTACATTTTTGGTACTATTTTTAAATATATTGGGTGAATATTGTTCGGGAAAGTAAAGAACTCATGTTAGAGACAATGTGGAAATTCCACTTCTTCCCAAAACAAAAGAAAAAATAGGCTTTGTTTGGTATGGAAATGTACAATACCATACTAGGAAGTTGTACAGCAGTACCACATTCCCCCTGAGGATGTTCCTTCATGTTTTTATCTGGAACACTCATTGGAATGACTGCAGGCCTCCTGCATAGAGATTTGTATCCACACACTCAGCTATCTAGGGAGCTCACTGCTATCCCTTCTTGGACTAGACTTTAAAACATCACATGCCTATTGAGAGAGCCACACAGAGTGCAGAATCCCAAGTGAGTGACTCATGCTGATGATATGCACAGTGAAGCCACTGAAGTTCCACTACAAAGAAGGAACTTATTTTGTTCCCTGTGGCCATAGGTAAGTGCTCCCCCAAATGAGGGTGAACATAAATAAGTGACTTTAGTATGGTCAGGTCCTGAGCAGGCTTCTCCAAACATCGATCTTGCTCTGCCTCCATGCTGTTTTTCTCATTCTCAGATGACAGCTGTAAGCCCAGAAAGCACATTAAGGTAAATGTTGCTCTAATTTGCACCCAATGAAATCCCACTACAACCAAATATTGCATTTCTTTAAATAGAAACTGGGTGTCTACACAAAATGCTTCACTGCACAGTAAACAAATCTATTGCACAGTAAAGCATCACCAAGTAGCTGTGCTAATAAGCTGCTGGACAGTAAATTAACCTACTGGGCACTAGATACTATGCAGTAGGACTCATGTAGACACTGACCAGGAGCAAATTTGCTCATCAGCCACACCAGCAGGGGGCCCAATTCTGGCACTGCTCAGCTCCTGGCTCCCCAGGAGCCAGAAGCAGATCAGTATGGGGACCAGGTCCCTTTCTGCCCCTCTCCCCCCCATGCCCCAGCACTGCAGAACTCCCGGCTTGCCACAGGAGTGGGGAGCTGAACAGTGCTGGGACTGGGAAGCAACCAGTGGTACAGATAGCAGTGAGTCCCCAACTAGGCGGGGAATCCCCACTCAGTTGTAGGCAGTTAGAAGATGTATTGGTGAGGCAGCTAGCAGCAAGCCCCCCCACTGGGCAGGGATTCCTCACTTGCTGCTAGCTGCCCCACCAGTGGGACAGCTCTCAGCTCCCCCTGGCTGAGTGGGGATTCCCTGCCCAGCTGGGGGCTCACTGCTAGGGAGGCTGGGACCTGCCCTTCCCCTGCAGCTCTTTCCTCAGCCCTGTACCTCAATCACCTAATAAGTGCATGGGGCTGGAAAAGAGCTGCAAGGCAGGGGACTCTTTCGCACCTATCTGCCCTGATTGGCTGACTGGGGCAGAGGACTGGGAAAGAGCTGTGGAGGAAAGGTAGATCCCAGCCAGCCCTGGGCTGTGCAGAGCAGTCTCCATGCAGTCTGGAGATGGCTGGGACCTGCCCCAGATGGGGACAGGTCCCAGCCTGCACAGGGAAACCCCTCAGGGCACAGGGATTGCCACCATGTGTGCAGGGAGGGAGAGCTCTGCAGCAGCAGCTGTCTCCCAGCCCCATGCTCATCAGGACCCCTCCAGCTGCAGCTGGCTGAGCTCTTCAGGCCCTGTGCACATGGAGAGTGGCCCCATGCTCCCTACCAGCCCTCAGGCGAGCACTCAGGAGGAGCCTGGAGCCCCCCTGGCTGCTGCAGGGAGCCAGATCAAGGCAAGAGCAGCCTTGCTCTGCCTCCCTGTATTTTTACTGAATGGTAAGCCTACTTTGAATTAATAGCACATATAGAGGTGCCCACTGTTTCTTATCTGAAGTGAGATCAGCTTCAGGTAGAAATTCAGATATAGAAAACAAAAATCTAAAACCCAGAGACAAGGACTCCAACCAAATCTATTCTGACACCTAGAATTAACTATCATTAAAGTGTATCTGTTTCAATGCTTGATACATCTCATTGGTCCCTCAGGCAGGCAACTAAGGCAATATGATAAAGTCAGACTACAACATCTCAGCTAACTTCTTTGCCATCTTTCTGAGGAGCCCTCCCTTGTAATATAAAACAGAAGTTGATGATAATTCCTTTGCAGATCTCCTGCATACATTTCTTCATCTGTTTGGTGCTACGCTTTCCCCACAAGTTTTGTATCTCAGCTGAACATCAAAAGATCTTGAAGATCAATGCCAAAAAAACAAATAACTGGGAAGCCTTTTGATGCTAATAATAATTGTTAAAACCATGGAGTGGGGAGGGGGAACTGCAAAGGTTTTGCAGTCCATTTAAATCAGTTATCTCCATGGAAGAAGACTCTGCTGTTTCTTAAAGGCCTGATCTAATTCTCACCAGAGTCATGAGAAAAACTCTCTTTGACTTCAGTGATTGACACTCTAATGCTCTTCTTACTGGTAGGCAGATGTGTTCAGAAATAGTATCTGATTCCCCTGGAGGGGTGCACACCATCCCCAGATACATATGACAATGTGAAAGAACAGGCAACAAAACCCAGTGCAATAGATTTCTACTCCTGGCTAGGTCTCAGGCATCTGCTTTTTTGCTACATTTCCTAATTTGTAAGTAGGGAAGTCTTTCTTTTAGAGGGAACTCAACCCTTTTCAGTCCCTCTGGCATCAACAACAGTGGGCACATCTACATGAGACACTTACTGTGCAGTGAACTAATCTACTGTGCAGTAAGATTAAACCATGTAACCATGTTCAGCAGCTACTCTGCAGTAAATTAGGCTAATATGCAGTTTTCTACTACCTTTGAATGCAGGTAGTAGATTAACTGCACATTAGCTACTGCGCAGTAGCGCACATGTAGACAGCTGACCAGAAGTGGTCAGCCCATACAACAGGGAACTAGGAAACTGTCTCCTCCCCTAGCAACCATTTCCCAGCCCTGCACCCCAAACAACCAATGAAGGCATAGGGCTGGGAAACAACTCCTGGGGAAAGGGACAGTTTCCTAGCCCTGTGCCCCAGTGTGCTGATTGAAGCGTAGGGCTAGGATGCAACTGCCTCAGAACAGCTGAATCAGGAATTGGATCGGTATTGGCTGATATGCCTCCTTAAAACTCTGCTATTGGTATCGGCCCGCAAAATCTCTATCAGTGCACCCCTACTTACAGCACATTAATAGCACATGTAAACATGCCCGGTAATAGCTAACTGCTCCCTGGCCTCTCACCCTGGTCCCTGGTGCTGTTGCCTATCTGTTCCTAGTCTCTCCAGCCTGTTGTTTCTCTGCTGACTCCTACTGTGGATTGCTCCTGTCATCCACTCTTCCCTGCTGAACCCAATTCTCCCCCTCTACTCCTGTCTCCCTAGTTGCATTCAGAAAAGTCTCTTTCTTCTTTCCCTTGCTCCCTGGGCACCCATGGTGGCAACCTTGAAGGCACAAAGGAGAGAGCATCCCGGGTCTCAGGTCCTATGCCTCATGCCACAGCACCTTCAGAAGCAAAAAGGAGTATTTTTTATAGAAAGTTCTGCTCAGTCCCTGCAGCCCTGCTTGGGATAGAACATGCTCAATGCAGATATACCCTGTGGAAAATTTAACAGCCAAACTCTTAACACAGCTCTTCAGGACAGGTGAGACTGAATTGTCATTGTCTGCTGAGGCATTCAATAATTATTCAGCACCAACGAATTTCAAGAAGGCACGCTAGGTGTCTGAGTTCTGACTGACTGGCATTGCATGGTACGATCATGACAAGCTCCAACTGGCTCTTGAGTGAGGTGCCAATACACCTCCCCACAACATCTGACTCAGCCAGACAGGAGCAAATGTTCATGACAATGGTGGCACCTCTGTCATCAGGGACACCCTATTTCAAGTTCTTGCTCCACATAAGGAACATGCTAGATCTAATTAGTAAAAAACCCATACAAATCACTTAACCTGGGTAAATATAACATATTTTTCTCATTCTCGGAAACAGACAAAACTTTCCAAACAGTTACAAATGAGGTACCTGAGGCAAATACTTACCTGCGGAAAATTTAGTCCAGAGTGTAGAAGTCTGGCAAAGTTATAAACAACAAAAAGTGTCAGACAACTTGATTTTACTTAATGAATAGGGGAGGCAACCTAGTAACAGATAATGAGGAAAAGGCTGATCTACCTTTTTTACCTTGGTCTTCACAGGCAAGGTCATCTCTCAGACTAGTCAACCAGGCAGCACAGTTTGGGGAGGAGGTGAGCAGCCCTCAGTGATGAAAGAACAGGTTAGGGACTATTTAGAAAAGCTGGACATATACAAGTGCATGGGGCTGGAAGCAGTGCATCCAAGGTGCTGAAGGAGTTGGCTGATGTGACTGCAGAGCTGCTGGCCATTGTCTTTGAAAACTCATGGTGATCAGGGGAAGTCCCAGATGATTGAAAAGGGGCAAATAAAGTGCCTATCTTTTAGAAAGAGAAGGAGGAGGATCCAGGGCATAGGCGACTGGTGCCTCCTGAGTCTGAGGGGGCACCCACAGAAACCAGCAGCAGGGATGGGGCTGGCAAGCACAAGCTGCTGGCAGTGATGGCATGGACGGGGCTGGCAAGCACCCGCAGAAGCTGCCAGTGGCATTGACAGCAAGGATAGCCCTGTCAGGGGGGCACGTTCCCCCCCATGTCCCCTCATCAGTCACCTATGTTCCAGGGAACTACAGACCAACAAACTTCACCTCAGTCCATGGAAAAATCATGGAGTAGGTCCGCAAAGAATCCATTTCTAAGCACTTAGAGGAGAAGAAATTGATTAGGAACAGTCAGCATGGATTCACCCTGGGCAATTCATGCCTAGCCAACCTGATTGCCTTCTATGATGAGACAACAGTGGATGCAGGGAAAGCAGTGGACATAATACACCTTGACTTTAGCAAGGCTTTTGATTCTGTATCCCACAGCATTCTTGCAAGCAAGCTGAGGAAGTATGGGTTGGATGAATGGACTGGCCTGGATTGTTGGGGTCAATGGGTAGTAATCAGTGGCTCAGTGGCTAGCTGGCAGCTAGTATCAAGTGGAATGTTCCAGGGGTTGGTCCTGTGGCAGGTTTTGTTCAATATTTCATTAACGATCTGGAAGATGGGTTGGATTTGAACCCTCAACAAGTTCACGGGTGACACCAAGCTGGGGAGTGTAGTAGATATGCTGGGGGGTAGGGCTAGGATTCAAATTAACCTAGACAAATTGGAGGATTGAGCCAAAAGAAATCTCATGAGGTTCAACAAGGACAAGTGCAAGTCCTGCACTTGCAATGGAAGAATCCATACACCGCTACAGCCTGGAGACTGGCTAAGCAGCAGCTCTGCATAAAAGGACCCGGGGGTTACAGTGGACAATAAGATAGATGCGAGTCAGCAGTGTGCTCTTGTTATCAAGATGGCTAAAGGCATACGGAGCTGCATTAGAAGGAGCACTGCCAGCAGATGGAGGGAACTAATTATTCCCCTCTATTCTGCACTGGTGAGGCCACATCTGGAGAATTGTGGCCAGTTCCTCTCCCCCCCACGCACACACACTAAAGAAAGGATGTGGAAAAGTTGGAGAGAGTCCAGTGCAGACCAATAAAAATGGTTAAAGAGCTGTGGCACATGACTTACAAGGTGAGGCTGAGGGAACTTGGGTTATTTAGTTTGGAGAAGAGAAGACTGAGGGGAGATTTGATAGCAGCCTCTAACTACCTGAAGTGGGGTTCCAAAGAGGATGGAGCTGGACTGTTCTCAGTGGTGGCAGATGACAGAACAAGGAGCAATGTCTCAAGTTGCAGCAAGGGAAGTTTAGGCTGGATATTAGGAAGAATTTTCTCAGTAGGAGGGTAGTAAAACACTGGAACAGGTTACCCAGATAAATAGTACAATCTCCATTCTTGGAGGTTTTTAAGGCCTGGCTTGACAAAGCCCTGGCTGGGATGATCTAGTTTGAGGCTGCTCCTGCTTTGAGCAAGGGTTTGGACTAGATGACCTTTTGAGGTCCCTTCCAACCCTAACTTTCTATGATTCTATGATCTTTCAGGAATCACTAACAGCTCTACACATATGCTGCCTCTGACTTTGGAAACTGAGTGTAGACGAAACAAGAGGCATGTGTGCATGACACTTTAAAGCAGGCTAAATGCTTTTTGGACCACTTTAATGGTGTTGGTGTTTGCACACCTCAGTGGTGTATTGCACATTCATTCCAGCTGCTGTAGGAAATTCAGTGGCATAATGTACCTTAAATGACTTGAGGCACAGCAAACACCAGGCTCTGTGTAGCTCCACAGTTATGCAGGAAGCCATAGAGGCAGCCTGGCAGCAGCCTGGGAAAACAGGGTCTGCCCAAGAAAAGCTGCAAGCCTGATTTTCCCCCACCAACCCTGGAGCTTGCCTGCGTGCCTATCCTGTGCAGGGGCCTGGTGCTTCCCTCTGTAGCTGCAGTACCCCCCAGGACCACCCAAGCTGGGTGCCTGCAGGCAGATGCCACCTGGGGGGGCCACCGCTGCCGCAAAGGGAAGCACCAACCCCCCCGCAGCCCAGGGACTGCTCTGCCTGCTGGCAGGTCTCCCTCCTCTCCTCATCACTAGAGAGGCAGCAGACCCAAAAGTGGTCCAGAAGGACTTCCGGTCCACTTCCAGGTCTGCCAGGGAGCGTGTGGGGGCCCCCCTGCACACCTCCTGGCTCGGTGACTGCTGCCTCCTGGGTCTGGGGGGCACTCAAGGTCCAAATCAATTCAGCCAAATCAAATCAGGGACAGTGATTGAATCACTGTCCCCAATTCAGGCTGAATCCAAATCTGAATGGAATATGGACCATTTCGCACACCCCTACTGAGTATCTTCTACAATGTGAGAATGCCCTTACCTGTTCTGTACTGTGCAGTGTTAGACCCAAAAAGAAATGTAAGTTACCAGCATCTTTAACCATTGTATCACATACTGAGGATCTTAAATTGTGAAATTAGCTGTCTAAACTTACACAGCCAGATTTGAAAAACTATTGACCATTACAGTTCTGTGTTTCAGTCTCTTCATCTGCAAAAAATAAAGAGCTATTATTTACTCGATCTGCAGGGAACTTTCTTTCTCCACATTTTCTTCTGAATTTACATACAGTGACTTTTTCTGATTCCTACTGAACTGTTCTGGGTGGGGATCTTTTGCAGGGTTGAATCTAACACAGGCAAAGTAGAAGGCAAAAAATACAGTTCACCTGGTATAGTTGGAACAATAATTACAGAGAGAAGTGATAGCACTACCTTCGACAAAGCCAAACTCCGCGAATAAAATTCAGCAGTCTGTCTTTGAAAAGAAAGGGAAGGTGCACAGAGCAAAATCCCCATAACAACCAGATTGCAAAAGAAAACCAAGAGAAAAATGTAAATGTGAAAGAGGAAGGAAATGGAGGTTTTATTTAAATATCGCTGCCTGAGGGGAATAGCCTCTGCCAGTAATATAACAATAAAATACTGGGTTAAAATGGTCTCTGATTCAGGTAAATATTTAAATATGTGTTTTAAGTTAAGTAAGTGCTTAAGTGCCTTCCTGAGTCAGGGCTCAAAGCTATAATTTAGAGCTACAGACATTTTTTTCTAATAAATGCAGTATGTGTATATAAAGCCTATCCACTATCGCTCTTGCCAGACAAAATGTTAATTGTCTCCTTTGTCTAAATAGTTTGCTTTGACTTAGCTAAAAGCAGCAATTATTAAGAATATCTCCCTGAATACAGTTGACCTGAGTACAAGATTTCCTGCTGTGAATGAGAAGACAGGCTTGTAGCTTGGCTGCTTTTGTACAATATGTGCAGTTTTTGTTGGCTATATGTGCTTTAATTTAAATGATTTTTTTCTACTCTTTTTCTGTGGGAAGGGCTACATACATGTCTGTGGGAAGTGAAGTGAGGGAGGCTCCAATTCCAGGCAGTTTGGTTAATTTGTATTTCTGTAATCTGTTGGGTTGCTTTGTAGTTTTGAGTTGTTTGTAGTTCGGTTGCAGAAAGTGAGACCTGTTACCATTTAGGTTATTGGTCCATTTTATTAGCTGGAGTACGTGGAATGTTCCCATGGTAACATTTTCTTGTTTCACTGGAGCACAATTCCTAGGCTTTTCAAGACTGCTCTGGATGGGCTCTTAAGCATCTTTCCAACCCTAATTTTCCATGATTTGTCTATGATTCTATGTCCATGCAGCATTTCTGCAAACTCTCTGTTTTGGTAAAGTGTTGTCCCCCCAGTTCAGGGTATTTTTAGAGTGTGCTTACTTCTTTTCTTGTGAAGGTTAACATCAGAGAAAAGGGAAAAGCTTAACAGGTCTGTGCTAAAGAGGTAGAGCAGAGCTCAAGCTTTTTCCACACAGCACGACGTCATGCCAGCAAACCTGGTTCCAGTATGATGGGTCACCACTAAGGCTGAGAGCTGTTTAGCTTCTATAACCATTCACTGTATAGCTTTTGTGCTGGAGCCACTACCAAAGCTGCAAATGGTATATGCTGCTGATTTTAAGATGGAACACCAGCCTAGCCCAAGGTCTTCCCGAAGCAATTAGTGACAGATCCAATTGAAAAAGTAGATGCCTACCTAGGACTCAGGCAAAACCGAGGTATTTACATTGTGAGAAGTGATTACAATCAACCCCAACCCAGCAGCCACAAAACTCATTAGACACTTACATTCTGTACAGATCTACAGCCATCCAAACTTCAGCTTCTGCAAGTGTGTGGAAGCTCCCCCTGCACCTCCAGTCTGAGCAATTAAGCAGTGTGGTTTCCCACCCCAATGCCAGGGTTGGGAAAGGGGAGGAAAGCTGGGACCAGGGGGTGCAGCCACCTCTGCAACACTGGTCACTACTCCTGCATCTTCTCCCACTTTTGCAAAAATCTGCATCTGCTTTTTAGGGCTGTGCAAAATTTCGCCAGCCATTTCGTTTAGACATTGTTTCGACTCATTTTGAGTTTGAAATAGCGAAATCAAAATGAAATGAAGGGTTTCAAAACAGCCTCAAAACAAAATGAGGCTAGATGAAATGTTTCAAAACTTTCCAAACGTTTTGGGTTTTGAAGCAGCCAGCAGCCAGGTGGTGGGAGACAAGGGAGAACCAGGGCCGCACTCCCAGCAGCTCCAGGCTCAGCCAGGCAGGGAGCACTGCCCTGGCTCTCCCCACCTCCTGTGCATGGGAAAGGAACTGAACCCTGACTCAGTTCCCCTCCCCAGCACTGCAATCGGGCTGGAGAAGGGAACTGAGCCAGATTACTCATTTTCCCTCCCCAGTCCTACAACTGGGCTGGGGAAAGCAACTCACCTCAGCTGGGCTGAATTCCCAACCCCAGCCCGACCATTGGCACTGCTTTTGAAAATCTTGCTGAATTCTCTATGACCAGCCATTAGCAACCTAGGAATTGTATTACCCTCTCTGAATCCTCTTCACCAAGCTACACCTACACATCTCTCAAAATAAGTCTTTCCCTCCTGCTTGTAGTTTTCCTTTACCCACAATATCAGGTTAAGAGTCTAGCTATAAACATACCTTTCATATACTACAGAAGGCAGTATCTGTCCCAGTGAGACCAGACAGTAGCAACAGGGCAATCATCTGTAGTGCATAAATGAAGGGGCTTAACTGAATGGCTTTCAAGCAAAACAGCAGACAGAAAATAACACAATTTGGCAGAGGACCACCTACTGGCAGTAATATGTATGTGTGTGTGTGTGTATATATATATATATATATATATA
>NW_017728943.1:44048945-44055207 GCF_001723895.1 Crocodylus porosus
TATATATATATATATATATATATAAAAAAAACAGTGCATAACACCCCCCTACATATGCACACACACACAACATAGTCCTTTAAGTACTTGTACCAGTAATGACTCACTTTGGATGACCCAAATCAAGGGTTGGCATCATATCCTTGGAAATGAGGCTCTTTTGGTCCTTTTTGAGTCACTTAAGCAGCTTGAAGATTTTCACAGGTCTAGAACAACAGCTGATGGACTCATAAGAAACCATCCTGCTGGCAGTATGATGTCTTCTGTGTCTGTACATGGCATATCTTCAAACATCTCAGTTTGGCTTCATGATGGGTACAGTGGGAGTTGACAATAATGGATTTACTACTCTTTCTAGGACAACTTGTTCTACAAGAGGATTGATCTTGGCATCAATCTTTGGACAGAAGACAAGTGCAACATGACAAGATTTCATTCAAATTGTTGCCACAATTGGATCCAATAAAAGTGAAACTGGTGGACCTTTGTACATACCTAGCCTCCTTCAAAAACTTCACTGAATTCCTTTAGGGACCCTTGTGCTTACAGCAACGGCATTCAGCATCCCAGACACCTTGAACAGTGTGTCACAACGCTGTACGCTCCTATTAACTTGATGCCCAGTTGATTAAACCATTCTCTACTTAGCAAGCTTGGTCACTGTCCTTTAGCAATTATGAGGCAGAGGACTTTTTGATCCTTCCCATAGTGGACATTGATGCAACATTTGTCTTCCAACTGCTTATTTATTCTTGTCAAGAAGTCTTGCTTTGTGCAGAATAATAGGAAGATGATTTGAGGCCATACCAAAGGCCACAGAAATTTGTATGCATCTTCTGAATTAAGGCCAACTTGGATCCTGCATCTCCTTCTCTGACACATGTAACACCGTGGAGCATCATTGTAGCATAGGTTATCTTCTATAGGAGTGGTGTCTCCACACTGCTGGCAAACCCAGTAGTTTTCTGTGAAAATGCTGTAGGCTGAAATTCCACTCAGATCAGCACCAGTATTTGTGGCAGTTGGAAGCATAGCCTCCAACTATGATTGACTATATTTGACTTCTTTCTGGATGGCTTCAACTTGAGATGACACACACATATAATGTGACCCTTGTGCTTGCAGCAACAGCATTCAGCATCCCAAAAGTTGGTATAAAAGTCCCAAGACTACAGCCTGCTCATGCCAACTTCTTCCATGTGAACCAAGGTCACCATAGTGGAGAAGAGGCACACAAAAGACCCCATGGGAAGGACAGAACTGCCTGGTCTGGGCTCCATGAGGTGGTGCAAGGTCCCCTTCTCCCTTGGAGCACCTGGCAGCATCTTGCTCACTGGTATACTACCCCCATCACCACTGTAGTATATTTCAGAGCAGAGCCAACCCAAGCAGGGTGCAGGGCCCAGGGCAAATCAGCCTGTGCGGGGCCATGCTTTCCTGAAGGTGGGGTTCTCCTCCAGTATTTCTTCCTTACTTTGTCCTCATTGTCTGTAGACTTATCAAAAAAATTATGTAATGATTTACTTCACACACAGAAAGTCAAGGCCACAGTGTTGAATAAGACTTCATTATAATGATCTCTTCTAGTGGGCTTAAACAGCCCTTTCTGGAGAAATAGTAAATAATTCATCATTAGTTTGGCACTTCTTTGAGAACCAGGGCTTTGAAAGTAATTTTAGATGATCGGTATAACCCCCGCCTCCCAGGCAGGAAACAAAAATGCCTGAAGTCCCCTATATACCTGTAGGGTGTGGACACATGAATGCTTGGAGCTCTTTCAAAAACAGAACATTTCAAAAGGGCAGCAGCTGGTGCATTTTGTTATGTACAACTGAGCTTACAGTGACTTAAATGCAGCAAACTGGCTCCAACTTTACAGACTTGTATCCAGTGTTAAAGTTGGAACTTCAAGCATTTGTGTGTCCACACCCCTAGTTTCTGCTCATTGGCTTGCATAACACCATCTAAGAACTGACAATGCCAAAATACTTGGTATTCTAATTCACAACTAAACCCTCAGCTAGGAATTTCCCCTACTTCTCTCGCCTCAGGGTTCAATCCTGTCGATCTTCTCAGAGTAGTTCAGTTGGATTGAGCGTTGCACAAAAAATGTCAGCAGAATGACACTTTCAGAGTTTGGCTGAGTTTGTTCATGCATCTGTGTGTGTCCTATTTTACCTAACTGTCCAGTGGAAAGTATGACTCACCTGAGAAGTAGGAAACTTGCCATCAAATCCCCAGTGTGGCTTTAGTAGTCAAATAGGGTATCTATACATGTGCTCTGGGGTAATGCAGAGGTGGGGAGGGGCGGTTTAGTTACAGCGATACAACTAAAGCTCCCACAGCATCACATGTATTCCATGTAGCATGCTTCAAAACGGTAGCGGGGGCTCTTTATTTAAAGTTCATTTAGCAAGCTCTGCCGCCATTTTGAAGTCCGGGGATGCTGAAGACACATGACGCATGGGGCTGCTGGAGCGCAGTAATTGGCATGCTCCAGCAGACTCACAGTAGACTCTATTAATTGAGCCTGCACTGATGTGTGCAAACTAGCACGCAGCAGAGGAGAGTTCCATCACATGTGTAGGTGCACATAGTGTTTGGGAGGCAGCTGCATGTTCTCAGTTGGCTTGCAAACAGTAACTGAGGTGACAGTAACTGGTCAAATCAATTAACAACTTGGAACTGATTTGACTGCAGTGGTTTGAGATAAATCTCCAAGGTCTTACAAAGATTTCCCTCCTGTCCTAAAATGTGGATCCCTTTTTACTTCTGTTCAAACAGCTCAGTTTCATGTGAACATATTACTGATATTAGAGAATTGTGCTAGTCATAAAATGGACACAGGAAGAGGCAATTTCATGTATTAATGTCCTCAGGTACTGGTGATAAATTAGAGATCTAACTCACCACTGGCTCCTTTATCCTTGAGACAATGAAAAAGAGCTGCGAACCAACATCACCAGGATCTACTCCTTCCTGGAGCTATTAGCCATGTCTGCAGTAGAACGTGGGGAGCTCAGATCAGCCTCCTCAGTCATCTTTCCTATTTACTGGAAGACTGCCTTCCTTGTATTGAGTGACTGCAGATGATGACTTAATCCAGGACAATCAATCTGTTGGGTTTTTTTCCACTCATGCTGGGTTTTGGGACCAGTAATAATGCAGAAGACAGAAAAGAAGGAATGGATATCTATCTACCTACTATGCAGTCACAACACTCCCATCATTTCATAGATATGTATATTTCAGAGGAGGAGGCTGCAAAGAAATGGCTTTGATCCTGTAAACCAGTAGTGTTCAATTGCTCTGGTCCTGTAAGCCAGATGTCTGGCATGGGGCTGGTACATGGATCCTGTGCAGAAGGTTGATCCATGGTCCTGATCCAGCAGGGAACCTGATGTGGCGCCAAGCCGTGAGTGAGATTCAGCATGCTGGCATAGAATCATAGAAGTAGGGTCGGAAGGGACCTTACAGATCTTCAAGTCTGACCCCTTGCCTGGGCAGGAGAAAAACTGGACTCAAATGACTCCAGCCAGGTGGGCATCAAGCCTCTTCTTAAAGACCCCCAGGGTAGGAGCCAGCACCACTTCCCTTGGAAGTTGGTTCCAGATCCTAGCCGCCCTGACTGTGAAGTAGTTCTTATGGATGTCTAATCTAAACCTCCTCTCCAACAACTTGTGGCCATTATGTCTTGTTATGCCAGGGGGCGCTAGGGGAAACAGGGTGTCTCCCAAACCCTTCTGGTCCCCCCATTGAGTTTATAGATGGTCACCAGGTCCCCCCTCAGCCTTCTCTTGTGAAGGCTGAACAGGTTCAGGTCCCACAGTCTCTCATTGTAGGGTCTGCCCTGTGGTCCCCGGATCATGCAAGTGGCCCTCCTCTGGACCCTCTCAATATTGTCCACATCCCTCCTGAAGTGGGGCACACAGTACTCCAGCTGTGGCCTGACCAGTGTCACGTAGAGGGGGAGGATCACCTCCTTGGCCCTACTTGAGATGCACCTGTGGATGCATGACAAGGTCCGGTTAGCCCTGCCAACTGTGACCTCGCATTGTTGGGCCATGTTCATCTTGGATTCAGTAATGCCTCCAAGATCCCTTTCTGCCTCCGTGCTCTCAAAAAGGGAGTTTCCCATCTTACAAGTGTGCTGCTGGTTACTATTGCCCAAGTGCAGCACTCTGCACTTGTCAGTATTGAAACGCATCCTGTTTTTGTTAGCCCACTCCTGCAAACTATCCAGGTCTTTCTGCAGTCTTTCCCTCCCTACTAGTGTGCTCACCTCGCCCCAAATTTTGGTATGATCAGCAAATTTAAACAGGTTGCTTTTCACCCCATTGTCCAAATCGCTGATAAAGAAATTGAACAGCGCAGGCCCAAGGATCGAGCCCTGGGGGACTCCTCTGCCCACTTCCCCACAGGCTGAATATGACCCGTCCACCACCACCCTCTGAGTACGACTCTTCAGCCAATCTACAATCCATCTGGCTGTGTAAGCATCAATGCCACAGTCGCCTAGTTTTTTAATGAGGATGGGGTGGGAGACAGTGTCAAAGGCCTTGCTGAAGTCCAGAAAGCATGGTCCGACGCACTGGATCCAGTCACGACACACCCTGTATGCCATCCATCCGGGCATATGGGGCTGTCATCTGGGCCAGAAGGCTCTCCACAGGTTTGGAAATTTAGTGGAGGGAGGAGTGGTGGCAATGTTAATTGCCATGGCCCTGGAAGCAATTAATGCTGATGCTGCTTCTCTACCACCAAGTTTTCAGACCTGTGGGGAGCCCCATTGGCTGGATGGTGTAGCTCCACAGGTCAGATCTGACCTAAAGGCCAAGGTTGAACACGTTTGCTGTGAATACTTATTCCTGCAAATGCTCCTTTATCTTTTAAGCAATTCAGTGAAATGTATGAGACAGCTCTTTGCTTAGGACAATGGGTATGATTTTATAGATTCTTGGGCACTTTTTTTTTAACTAAGTTAAAAAAAAATCACAAAAATATTTCTGTTAGGTTGAAATACTTGAAAATTCAATTTAAATCGCTTCTTTCAAAATGTATTAGGCTTAATCTGCTTAGAAGCCTCGTATGATAGCTGACATGTAGGGGGTGAAATTTGCAAAAGGAAATTCAGTTTGGAGAGAGGCATGATCTAGTAATGTGCCCTAATAGCTCCAAGTGAGCTGTGCAGGATCTGTGATTCTTAAGTCCTGTCATTCTATGAATCTTTATTTGAAGATTCCAGACCACTGTGAACTATTCAATATCTTTCTTTTAATAAAAGTCTCCACCAGAAATGTTTCCAAGACATAAAAAAAAAATTTAATGACTGAAGAGTCACCAAAGTGTCTTTAAAAAGAAAGAGGGGAGAGGTAAGGAATGGAGATAAGATGAGTAGCAATAGGATGGCATGGACCTTTCCCTTCCTTCTTTTTGATCCCTTCTTCTACATCCCTGTCAATAAGGAGGCTGACCTTTTGAAAAGGGCAGTGCCACAACCCCACAGCCATGTTCCTTTAGTCCATTTTTATGTCACACAATCTTTGTTGAGAACTGCTGTGTTAAAGAGGATAATATGACATAATGAATTTGCATTTACTGGTTGGATGAAGTACATGCACTTTATGGATAGAGCCAGGCCTACATCCAACTAATGACTCCCTTTTTGTTCTTGGATCTTCAGATCTCTAGAAAGATCAGGACTAGCTCTTTGCTTTGCATGCAGCTTTCAAATCATTAGGACAGCTCCCAACCATGGCTTGAGAAGAATCATGGTATACATGTGCTTAACCAAAAGGTCTCAGAGTTATGTGCTTCACAGATGTATATACAGAAATAAAACCTAAAATACAGTTATCTGAGGATGGACACACACACCCCCTTTCATGCATCTCTAGCTCAGTCTCTTTTCTGAGAACCAAATTTGAGAGAATACTATAGTGCGTTTACATACTCTTGGTATTAGCTTCTCATGTTTAGTGGGACCAAGGGCCTAATTTCAACTGTATATAAAGAAATAAATCAGCTTGTAGGGCTTGGTCCTTGGGCTGGTGCTGTTCAACATCTTCATTAGCGACCTGGACGAAGGTGTGGAGAGCACCCTGTTCAAGTTTGCTGATAACACCAAGCTGTGGGGTAAAGTGAATACACTGGCAGGCAGGGACTGCATCCAGGCAGACCTGGATAGGTTGGAGAAGTGGGCAGATCTGAACAGGATGCAGTTCAACAAGGACAAGTGCAGGGTGCTGCACCTGGGGAGAGG
>NW_017728943.1:44055677-44130873 GCF_001723895.1 Crocodylus porosus
CTGGGGTCTTATGACCCCTGCCACCCCCAGTGCTCCTTCCTGCCCATGGCAGGGGGTCGGACTAGATGATCTGTCTAGGTCCCTTCCGACTCATTGATTCTATGAGTCTATGTAGCTAGATATTTGTTGGGGAGGTATTTGACAGTGACAAGTGAAGAGGAATGTTACTGAACACAAAAACCTTTGGTGCAATTGACATTCTGGAGACTCAGTCGGTATAAGATACCAGAAGGCTGTACGTGACTCCTGCTCTGCAGAGCATGTTTATACTAGATCTGAGCCTGTGCTCAAAATGTTAAAGAGGGCATGCTCACTTTCTACAGTGTTCATAAACATGTCCATCAACCACAACCTTTTGGGAGCAGACAGTACTGGAGATACTCAATTTGTTGAAAAACAAAGTGCCAATCTCTGTGATCTAGCCCCAAAACTATATCACCTTTTCTCCACTAAAGAATAAGGTTAAATGGTGTGTTTAGGTACTTTATCAACGTACATCATAATAACAGAGCCAAGAAATAGCTCCATCTATAACTTTGAGGAGATTTTACTCTGCTGGGGTTTCTCTGACCAGAAACATTTCCTATGGAGTTTCATACTCTCCCACTCCTCTTCTGTTCTTATTACAGTGTGGAAGGATGCAGCTACAGTATTTTCATTTCCCAGAAGGAAGTGAATATATTAAAATTTCCATCTTCTAGTCAAGACCACTAAAACAAACAAATAAACTCATAAGACATTTGCCCAAATATTCTGGCCTACACCCTCAGCTCTGGCCAACTGCTATCAGTGCAAGACCTAGGTTGTGGACTCCTCCAGCATTGACCTGGATGTGTACCAGTCTGAACTCATAGTATAAACAGATCTGCTTTAAATTAAGTCCACTGCCAATAGTTCCAAGCAAGCAGCAGTATGGCAGACTGGGATTATCAAGGCAAATTGGAATCACCCATCCAAAAGGAAGCCCTCTCTTTTCTTAATGCCACACCACATATGCAACAGAAAAGGGTAGGTGTGAAAGATACCACTATGCAGGCTCAATATCTCTAGAAGCTCCCTCTCACTGAAATTCTTACAGAATTACAGCTGTTTTGAACCAGCAATGTGGCATAAACCAACCCTATGACAGAGTAGGTTCAGTATGTTTTCCATTAGTGGAAATTAAGGAATAAAAGTAGATAAGTAAACATGAAACCGGTGTAGAAGCCTGATTTTTTTTCCACATCTAGGACTCCCAATAGCTGTCCTGGGTGATATGGCATTCAAATATCTAACAGAACTGCAACAGAACTTCTGTGCAGGAAGTGTCTTGTCCAGATTCTTCAGTGAACAGAATTTGCTTCTCACAATAGTTCAGATATTTCAAGAACTGTCAGCAAAAGAAAGCAAACAACTGCAAGGTTCAATCATTTATTACCACTGCTAAGATGAACACAGATACTTGATACCCAATTATTATGCAGACCTGTAAAAAAATAGTTTTAATACAGTATCAAAATTTACACAAGTGTCGTGTCAAAAGACCAGTGTCCTTCAAATTAGCCCCAGCAGCTAGGTACTGCAGGTGCACATACTTGGTTTACAGTTCTTCATATATAGGAATACAACAATTTAAGTGTAACTATGAGAATTGCTTATATGAGAAAAAGTAATATGGAAACATAACAAGCCATTGCTTAGGTTTATATATATATATATATATATAAATATATAGATGTGTATATGTATGTAAGAAGCATTTTAAGAAGCAAAATTAAAGGCCAGATTCTGCAGTCTTAACTCAAGGAAAAGGAGTCAACAGGAGTTATGCCTGAGATCAGAGGCCTTGTAGTTATGTCAGATGGGACCAAATAAGAACAACAGGATAGATGGAATTACAGTTGCAAATTAATCGATAACAATTTTCTGAAGACATTAAGCTAATTTTACAACATATGCCCATAGGAAAAAAGGTTGTACAGCATCCCAGAAACATTCCACTACCAACGGACCAGTAATACAACATGTAACAAGCCCACAGGAAACAGAGACTACCAGCTTTGGCTCAAATATTAGTAATCAGGAACAAACCCAAAACTTGGGAATTGTTGCATTCCTATTTTTTGATGCTCAGCTATAGTAAAAAGTTAAGCAACAGCATTCAGTCACAAGCCTGTTGCACATTCATATAAGAAACTATCATTGCATTTAGATATACACAAAATACCTATCATAGCATTTCAATGCACACAATCTAATATTATACATGTAGAAAAAAAATTAAATTTAGCACATCTAGGGCACCTCCTGGTCAAAATTCCAGCAATCCAAACAACAGCTTTTAGTCTCAGAAAAATTAAATACATGCTTTGAGTATAATAAAGCTTTTCTCTAAAGGAACACTATTGTGGGCAAAGAAAGCTTTGAATTAATGCAGTGCAATCTTTTAGATTCATATGGGTCTTATTAAATAAACCAGCATGTCTCTAACCTAAATGGAAGAAATTAGCAATCTGACACCTGGAAAATACTTTCAAAAAAACCCCTCAGATGGTGGTTTTGGTTTGAGATCTTTCATATGGATTGCCAAGTGTTCCATTCATTTAAAATGGTGCTCATCATATACGTCTTCAGAAAAGATGCACCAAAGTGAATGAAAAAGAATTCTATCTTCACTTTCATTTAGAAAGAAATTGTGTTTTACTACAAGTACTGTAGTTTTTGCTACACTACTGGCTGGTCTTTTAGCACCTCAAAATACAAATATTCTAGGAAAAAATGCTCAGCTAAACATTTCTTACGCACCATTAACTAATAGCTTATAGACTGAAGTGCAAGTTACTAAACAACCGATGTTCTCAAAACTGTGGAGACTGAAGGCACAGTTTATTGGTGTCTCTCCAGCCTGGTGAAAACTCCTGTAAATCTAATGGAAAAAGTCATTCAAACTCATTGGAGGTTCACCCTAAGTATCTAAAAAAAATCATTTTTTCTGTGCATCTCCTGCAGAGTCTCCAGTTACGTTTTAAGTAGGAATTATAATATCTGAATGTTTCTTAAAGTGTATGCATAAATGACAGCGCCATGATTACAAGAGGCAGCATTTAGCTATTCAATAGACTGCAATGACGGAATACATGGGACACACAACTCTCGTCTGAAAGGCTTCTATGAAGAGTCTGTCCTAGTTTCAGAAGCAATCACATGTAGTGCATGTAGACATCCTGTTATCAGCTGAGAAGTTACTGTAGAGAGAATAAATTCTTTATCTGTCACTGGCATTTTAAACTTTGTATCTCCAGAGAGAGGCGATGCTCCTGTCCTCTTACATTGGTCCTTTATACTGATTCCCCGACAAATGTTGTCTAATTCCAGGGCACGAGCCTGCAGCATCTCCAAGTTTCCTCCACACAACCTAAGGGCGGTAATAGAAAAAGATGTCATTCTGTCATCCAACACAAAGGGGGGGGGGGTATTATATATTCTTTATACATACCATGCACCGTAAATAGAGAGTGAGAGGCAAGTACTTAAAGCATGACAACAGTACGTTGAAGGACAACACATTCTTCCTTAACAAAGAAAGTACATATTTCAAATAACCAATGATCAAAAATGAAAATAATGTACCACCATATGAATCACTCTGACACTATGTTTGGAATACAAAAAAATGAAAACACATATATATAATTTGTTCCCAGAGAGAAAAAAAAAAAAACCTCCTACTCAAGTCAATTTCAGGAAGATGGGATTTAGTCCAACAAACAATTTAACCATACGTTCAACTTTAAACACAGGAGTGAGTGGATCTGTTTACTTAAGTGAGACTATTAACTTTCCTAAAGTCAAACACCTATTGAAATTCTTTGCTTAACTTTAAGACAATGGGAAGTCTCATGGAAATCAATAGAAGTGTCCCTGTGCTTAAAGTTACATAAGCTTAAGTGTTTTGCTAGACCAGATGAAAATACAATTTTAGCAGGAATTCTCATGTATTTTCATCGTATGGACTGTATATGGAAAGGAGTCTTCCTTGTCCTCATCTCCATTCCCATTTGCGAGTGTACAGCACACGTTACAACAGAAGACACTCCTCATACAGAAAACTAACAACAGGAAAGCACTTACTATATTCCTACATGACTTTTAAGATTTACCAACTGAAAATGAGAGTAGAAAGCACCCAAGCATGCCCTAGACCAGGAATGGGCCATTATTTTGGATGGAGGGCCACTTAACAAGTTTTGGTGAGCTCTGGAGGGCCACACACACATAATCTTTCAGAAGATACCATTTTAACAAATTATAGATAAACAAAATAATCACATACTAAAAATAAAACATCTATTTTTAACATACTTTTATTTCAAAAAGTATTTTTTCTTGATTTATTTTTTTAGTTGAGTATATAAATAAATACATAAATAAATAAATTTTATATATATATAGAGAGAGAGAGAGAGAGAGAGAGAGGTGATTGCATAATAGCTTAAAATAGAGTTTTACTCTTTTATAGTGTGTGTGGGGGGGCGGTTGGGAGACATGAGGAGTGGGGTTGTACTGGGTGGGTGGTATGGGGGGGTGAGGAAGGGAGAGGTGTGCACATATGTGGGCCTGCCTGCACACTTAGTCCCAGAAGCCAGCCAAGAATGGAGGGATGGAGGGGAACAGGGGGGAGGGGCAGATGGCACATGCAGCAGAGCTTCTTGGGTGGTGCAGTGAAGGTGAAGGTATGGTCCACCCCCTTCCCCATCCAGTCTGCGGCTGCCACCCATGGCACTCTACATGGGGCCAAGCCCCACCTGCTCCCACCTGAGATGGTCAATACCGTACTCCCGCTTTGGCCAGTACACACAAATCCCCAGTAGGGCTGCTCCTGCTATTTCTGCTCAGCTCCTCCCATCTCCAGCAGCTCCTTCTTCTGCCCCTGCTGCACCACTCCAGGCAGCAGGTAACATGTGGAAGCAGTGGCAGCTATGGGGATGCATACCAGGCACCACATACACAGCCAGGCAGGGGAAGGGGAAAGCTGCAGCCAGGTGGCTCCTGCCCCAGCATGTGAGGCTCCAGCTCTAGCTCCTGGCTGCCCTCTACCCACTCAGCTGCCTGGAGGTGGCTGCTCATCACACCAGACTAGTGTAGTGAGTGGAAAGCAGCCAAGTGTTAGAGCTGGATCCAGGGCCCTACACACTAGGGCAGGGGCTACCCAGCTTTAGCTAGTGGCCTGCCACACCCCCTCTGGCTGGGTATGTGGTGCCTGGAATGCATCCCTGTGGCCACTGCCACCTCCCTGCACTACCTGTTGACTCTTTGGAGTCCTAGTTGAGCCCCTCAGTCACAACACAAGCTGGAGAGGGACATATTCAAGGACCACACCTGTGAAGATTTGTCTAAACTTACTGGAAGGGCCCACATCAAAACACAAGTTCTCATCACTAAACCCAAATTTGGGGGATTTGAGCCCATCTAATCAGAATAGAAATAGTTAGCAGGAAATAAAAAACTGTCCTAGTAATATACTAGCAGAAAAGATATGTCAATTAGAATACATGGTTACAATGCTTGACTCGCAACAATTTATTTAATGTGCCAGCAATTTATTTAATGTAACTCTTACTCATTAGCACATTTCCAATATGTTCCATCAAAGTAAACATTAACAAAACTGCCCAACTGAGACATTATTTTTGGAACTGTAAAACTTAGTTGTCTGATTTCTGTGCAAATACAAACATTTCTTGGAATAGTTCTTCTACTCAATGAACAATAGGTACTATTTCCTTAGATGTTAATGCTGACATTGCAACAGAGAGCAAACTGAAGCTCTCAAGGGCTTTTTTCAGAGAACTAATAATATCTAGTTGATGAGAAGGGACATGCTGCATCAAATTTTTACTCATATCATTTTGCGTTACCACACTATAGAAGTGGACAAGACATAAGCTCTCTCCCTAGTATTATTGTACATAACCAATTATATTTCATCAGTGAGAAACCACAATATTTCTGTCAATGTTAAAAGGACTATTTCCACTTCAAGACCTGTCCCATTCATAGAAAGCAGTTATTGGCACTGTGCCCGTTTCTGTTCGATGATCCATTCTCGTGCCACCTTGGCACAGGTGGCTGGTCTTGAGCGCCAAGTAGCCTCATGTAAACCCCAGAGAGTTCCTCAATCACCTTTGGAGAGGCCCCCAAACTCGCCTGCCATGACTTCTGATAGATCTTCAGTTGGGGGGGGGGTCCCCATTGAGGATGCCTCCAGAGTTGTCATGTCCTTTGGCGGATGTCCATGGGGCTCCAACCTCCCCTACACCCCAGCCATGTGCCAACCTTTGAGACGAGCTTCAGGATCTTTTGCAGCTAGCCCTCAGATGATGTCTCCCTTGATTCCCATGCTTCCTCCTTTGCAGACAGGCATCTGGAGCTCCAACTAGACCAGGGAGGGTTGAGACACTTTGTCTTTGGAGACATCCCCTCTGATGCTCCGGATATTCTCAGATGGATGCCGCTGATCGCTGCCGCGTTTCCACATCACCCGTGATCTCCCGTCAGGGTCTTTGTTTTCTGAGACCCAGTAAGGGAGGGCTTACTAAGCACACGCTAGGCGGGGTAAGAAAATAGGACCAAAAGGAAGAACAAAAAGAACCACACCAACAACACAAGGCAAAAAAGCCAAGGGGACCCCAAACAAAGAAGGAAAAGGATCAGAAGAGGAAAAAAATGAAGGTAAAGAGGAGGGGAAACCATACAGCCATAGGCTTTTCACTCCCCCCACATCCAGTGCCCTAGGTAAGTGGGTCCCTTGGGCTGGGACCCTGCGCTTCCACCCCAGCTCCTGCTGGAGCCACCTGTAGCTTGGCGTCCCTGCACCAGCCGACGCTGATGTGAACTCCAATGGCAGCTCCTGCTGCCGCCATCACTGGGCTCTCTGCCGGTTCCTCCGGCCCACTCTGGTGTGGGTCACTCCTGGCATGAGGAGCTCTTGCAGCCCCTCCTGCTGCAGCCGCTTGTCTCCATGCCTGCTCTTCAGCTTCTTGCTGGTGCTGGGAGCCTCTGGTGCAGCAATCCCCCGCTGTTTCTCCTGCTCCCAGTGTCACCTCATCGCTCCTCCGGCGTCCTGCAAGCAGTGATGCAAGCATATATTTGCATATATGCAAATGTGCAAACAAACATAGGTGCCCACAGCCTTAATCCAGAATAGATGTTTTTTACCTTCTTTCTTTTCTTTTTGTTTTTTTGCAAATTGCTGCAAGTTTTAGCATGGGTACTCTATAAACTATGCATGATATTAGTCCAAAGACAAAAGGCTCATGATTTTTCATATAATTAATTGTACTGGGCCCCAGCAGTGTCAACAGAATGTCAAGCTATAGCAACTGCATAATCCAGCGCTGCTCAGTATGCACGTGTACTCCAGATACTCCCCACAATGGACCCATGTGCTAATTACTCATGCCTGGAACCAGATGTTCTTATCCTCCAAAAATTTATATGCAGATGGGGCGCGGGGCTGCCTGGCCCAGTTCCACCTCATGGTGGGTGGGGCCACGCTAATCACATGTGACAGGCTGAGAGAGGGTCAACAGAGCCTCTCACCTACGTAAATGTTTGGAGATGTCTGTGAGACATAAAGCTGGTGAAAAAATAGGAATCATTGGAAATGGAAAAGAAAGGCCCACCTCAGCTGTGGGAATGAAGAGGAAGTTGAAATGTATTCAGCATAGTGACTAGAAAAAGAGTCAGTGCTTAGGGGGCTACGTGCAATGGGCACTATATCTTATTCAGATGGGCTACACCAGGGTAGGCAACGTTTTTTGGCCGGAGTGCCGAAAAGCCCCGCAATACCTACCTTGGAAGGTGCTGGAGTGCTGGCATGCCGGAAAAACAAAATGAGGGCAGGGAGTACACGGCAGGATGCCCTGCTTGTACCCCTTACCCCCCCCCCAAAGCCCCTGCCCCCTATCCCTGCTCATGACCCTTGCCTCCCAGCCAAAGCCCCTGTCCGCCAGCCTTGCTGCCCCTTGCTCCCCACCCAAAGCCCCTGCCCACCAGCCTAGGCTCTGTGGCTGCCAGCAGCTACCCAGAACCTGGGCCAGCTACAAACATCTCCACCCTGGCCTCTCCGCCCTGGCCTTGGCTGCCTCCCAGCTCCAGCCCCGGCCCCGGCCCCGGCCCCGGGCTTCAGGAAGGCAGCACATACCTGCAATGCTCCCGGTTGTGCTGCCCTTGCTGCTTCTCCAAAGCAGCGCTGGAACCTGGAGAAGCAAGGCACAATGCGGGGCACAGAAAGCTTCCTGCTCCAAGCTCCCCGCTGCTCTGCCACACTTCCCCTGTGTACACAGAAGCAACGTGGGCAGAAGCACAGGGTTGTTCCCCCTGCTGCTGCCCCCACATGCAGGGGAAGTGTGACAGGGCAGCTGGGAGCAAGTAGTTTTCTGCGCCCCCCGCTGTGCCCTGCCACACCGGATTCCAACACTGATTTCCAGAAGCAGCAAGGGCAGCACAGCGGGGAGCACTGCCAGTATGTGCTGCCTCCATGGAGCCCGGGGCCGGGGCCAGGACGAAGAGGCAGCAGATGTTTGCAGCTGGCCCAGGTTCTAGGTAGCTGCTGATAGCCATGGAGCCCAGGCTGCTTGCAGCAGGGCTTCCATGGGAGCAGCCCCAGCTCCGTGGCTATCAGCAGCTACCCAGAGCTGGGGCCGACTGCAACTGGAAGGCTACAAATAGCTGCTGCCCTCCCACCCCTACCCCAGCCCTGGCCTCTGGAAAGGTAGCAGGTGCTGGCACTATGCCCTTTGGGGCTCGGGCGAGAAGGCAGCAGCTCTTTGTAGCCTTCCAGCTGCAGCCAGCCCCAGCTTTGGATAGCTGCTGATAGCCACAGAGCCTGGGCTGCTCCCAGCAGGGCTTGCAACATCCCAGCTGCCTGCTTGGAGCAGCCTGGGCTCCCAGCTGACAGCAGCTACACCAGGGGCAGTAAATTATTTCGGGTGGAGGGCCGCTTACCCAGTTTTGGTAAGCTGTCAAGGGCCGCATGGGTAGCCCCACCCTTTGACAGGTGCCCCGCTCCCTGTTCATCATCTTGGGACCACTGTTCCAATGTCTTGGGACCAATGTCTCAGGGCCAGCGCCAGTGGGGCCCAGAGTGGGGCGCAGGCTGGCAGGGGTCTGTGGAGCTGCGCTGGGCTGCGCCAGCAGGGAGAGGAGGAAGCTGGCCCAGCTCCATAGCGCCACTGCTGGCTAGGACCCTGTACTCCTGCCGCTCTGCTCTGGGCCCTGCCAGCGCTGGCCCCAGGACACCGGTGTGGGCGCTGTGCACCTGCTCACTCCCAGTGCCCCGCCCCAACCCCCTGCTCCCTGGCAGGGAATGAGCTGGTGCTGAGTGCGGGAAAAAGTGGCACCTCCACTGCCCCATGACCGGCACTCCCTGCTGCAGACACTCGCAGCCCATACAGGGCTGTCCCGAGCAGGCATAGGCAGCCCCATGTAGGCTGCAAGTGGCTGCAGCATGGAGCACCGGCCATGCAGGGGGCAAGGGTCACTTTTCCCCAGGCTCCTTCCCTGTCCAGGGTCCTCCCCCGCCCTCCCCCCCTTACTTGAATTTCCAGCGCAGTGCAGCCACATGGTCCCTGCTGGGGCTTCCAGCCGGGGAGAGACCGGGGGGGCCCTGCTGTTGCAGGAGCCTGCCAAGCTTCTCCTAGGTCCTACTGCCCCTGGTTCCTGTCATTTTTGACAGGAACCAAAGACAGATAAATATTAATTTTCTACATTTTTTAGGGCCCCCACAGGCCAGATAGAATGGCCTCATGGAATGGATCCAGCCCAAAGGCCATATTCTGCCCACCCCTGAGCTACCCAGAGCTGGGGCCAGCTGTAGCCGGAAGGCTGCAAACAGCTGCTGCCTCCCTGGCCTCCACGCGTGCCGAGGAAAATGGCCTTGCGTGCCATCCTCTGAGCTACACTAACCTGTTTTTATGGTAGGGACCCACCAGCATTTTTGCTACCAGGGAAGGGTGTCAGAGCCTGCTGCAGCCTTTATGAGTGTCAGCCTGGCATTGCAGTACCTCCAGGTCCAGGGCTCGTTCCCTTATGGGGGAACAACTGCATGCTTTTCTTATGCGCCACACACACACACACACACACACAAGTTCCCATCAGTATGTTTGCCCAATATGGCCCATGTGTTTTACAGGCATGCTCAGTGTGGACAACATTCAATCAACTTCAAAGCTGGTTTCCATAACTGAGCACATACTGCTTCTAGCAGCAGTTTAATGATAGACACTGTATTTAATAAGGTTTTCTTATATGTGAATATAAAAAGAAAGATTTTTTCCCCTATGCTGATTGGGGAAAAAAACCTTGTCTTATATTCGA
Organism: Crocodylus porosus; assembly: GCF_001723895.1. Classification (NCBI taxonomy): domain Eukaryota; kingdom Metazoa; phylum Chordata; order Crocodylia; family Crocodylidae; genus Crocodylus; species Crocodylus porosus. The sequence goes on from NW_017728943.1 coordinate 44,066,037, forward strand.
GTACATATAATAATTTTTTTCCTCCCCACAAACACACACCAGTTCGTAAAATTTGAGTAAAAGGATGAGGTAGAATTCTCCCTAGAAACAAGGTGCAAGGTAGTGATACTCAGGCTGTAGATTGCACCACAATCCATAGGCTGTAGTAGGGATTCTAGCCTATTTTATTCCATGTACCTATCATGGTGTACAGGCAAACACGCTTAACACGGTTTCATTTAGCATTCATTTAAAATTAGTACCTGGTTTCACTTAGCACTGAGCCAGTTTTGCTATTGCGCTCAGTGAAGCAGCAGCAAGAAGTGGTAAGTGGCAGTGAGTGGGCAGGCAGGAATGAGCATGGAGCCTGCAGTGATGGTGTTGCAGGGCCAAGGCAGGGGCTCAGGGGCAGCAGGAGCGGGGTTAACCAATTAAGAGAGTTAAGCGGGGTTGCTTGTAGTGGTCATTGCCATTGTTAATTCCTCCCCAGTCCACAACAACCTATGCTCCACTATAAAGAGAGACACCACAGAGTTCTATTCTGCTTTCAAGTGCCCAGTCCAATTGAAACTATTGCAGGAAACTATTGCAGGAAGTTTAACTCTTAGGGAGCTGATGGTCTGCAGCAAACCTGAGGAATACATCATATTCAAACATTCTCATGCCTTTGAATGCTATGTTGTACTAGTTCATGTGTGACAGGGTACTTTCAAACATACTTTCCACTGTTGTGTGTTATTTTTTCTAAGGAAGGTGTAGAGGTACCTATTAGGACTGCAGGTTTCATTATACTTAGCATTATATAAATGCAAAATAATTCTTTAAATATCTGAATGTAATGTAGATTCTGAGAGTGGAATTCCATTTTCCTTTGTCCATCCTAATGGCTGATTTTAGCTTTGTGAGTGCCAAGAATGTCACTTGTGCGGCTATCGATTTTATTATCCCATGACTATGGACATGTAAATGCATACACATTCTGCATGCTCATAGGTATACATTGGCAATGCACATATGTGGCTATTTACACCCACTCAGATACTTATTGGTGTCCAAGGCCAACAAATGTATGCAGCCAGAAAACATGTGATTAGCAGGGGTTAGACAGGAAAGGAGAGCACTCCCATGTTTCAGGCCCAGCAGCTAAGTAGTTAGGATACTTAAATAGGAAGTGAAAAAGCCAGATTCTAGGTTCCCTTACCAAAAAGAAAGAAGTTTAAACGGGCATCTCTCTAATCTCCCAGTACAGTACTCTGGATAATGAAAACCACGGGTCAGGTATTATCCAGAGCCCTATCTTGTGCTCCATTTGAGGCTGGCCTCATGGGAAGCAAAAAGGGGAGGCCACATGAATGCAGGAGGAAGAACAAAGGTTATGTGGCTCAGTCTGGTAGCTGCTGACAGAGGAGTAGACTGTGGGTTCTCACCTAGACCACAATTCCCAACAGTGCTGAGCCTTCTATGCTGTACTGATGCTCATCCATTTTATCCAATGATTACAAATGCAAGAGGCAGTGGCTCAGGTAAAGTCAGCAGCAGCGGCCCCTCAATATGAGGATGACAAGTCTTCCAGTAAATACAGAAGTCATTAGTGAGTCTGTAGAAGACAGAGGATCCTGATCTGAGATCCACACATTTGACTGCAGACATTATAAATAGTTCCAAGAAGAAGAAGTAGAACTCAGTGATGACAGGTCAGAGCTATTTCCTTTTGTATCTCTCATCTATTTGCCTCCATAGTAAAGTGAGTTTGCTCAAAAAGGTTGATGTCTTGTCAATAATTCAGTGCTCTAGTCTCCCAGGTATTGATGCTAATATAGTGTTTCTTTAGATTAGCCTTCAAGGTGTCCTTGACTATCTTCTTTTGCCCACCTCTGCAGTAGTGACTATCAGTGAATTGCAACTATAGGATGAGTTTCAGGAGCTGGATGTCAGAACATGTCCTATGTAGTGGGTCTGGTGCCATATAAACATGGCTTCAATGCTTGCTTGAGCCAGCACACTGGCCTTCAGTCTTCTGCCCTTCCAGTTGATCTGGAGGATTTTCTGATGGTAATATTGCAAAGTTTCCAGGTGTTTCCTTTATGTCATCCAAGTGTCACACCCATATATCAGGGTAGGGTTGACAACACTATGGTAGACAAGAAGTTTGGTTTGGGTCCTGATGTCATGATCACTGAAGGCACAATTTTGATGACATCCAAAGGTAGCCCTGGCAGATGTTGTCCAGTGTGACTATCATTGTCTATGTTTACTTTTGGGACAGATGGCTACCTAGGTAGAGGAAATGCTCAACATTCTCCAAGGATTGCCCTCTAATAGCTTGGATTTGGAATGTAATGGGCTGATGTTAGGGAGATCTTCCATTCACGTTATATTGGATGCTGATTCCAGATGGAAGTATATCAGCCATGAGATATGGAATAGTTGTGACATAGATGAAAAGGGTGTTGGTGCAATCACATATTGTTGCTTAACTTCAGTTCTAAAAGTGAAAGGGTCCATTTTTTGAGCCATTGTTTAGGACAGTTGCTGACATGATATCATGAAGTCTGATAATGGTAACAATTTTTGGCGGACATCCAAATCTCATCAAGATCTTCTTTAGGGCCTCCACTGATTGAATCAAAGGCCTTAGCCAGGTTGGTGAAGGGCATGTAAAGATCTTGGAGATGCTTGTGGTTCAAGTGAGTGATCTGGAAAAAAATTAGGCATCTTTCCCAGAACCCCAGATTCTGAAGTGCTAACATTTTATAAATTGGAAAAACCACACACCAGATTGATAACCAATTTCAAATTATGAACAATATGTTTTGAAATGACAAGAAATTTGGGGAACTCAAGAAGACAAATATTCCTAAGTGAATACCCAAAAAATAAGGTACCCAGAATCAATAACCATTGCTGAAAATATTGATTGATCACTACAAAGGCAAAATGATCACATTGCAAATATGTAATCTTAAAAAAATTTAAGAACACAGGACAAAAGTAAGCAAAATGGAAACAGAGAGCAGAGAAAAGAAAAGAAATATAATAATTAACTAATCAAAGCTTTGCGCTGCATCTGAAAACACATGGTGAAAGGTGAAATCTGAGTGGAAACAAATTACTTAAAAAATAAATTCAAGATATATCTGAGCAATAATGAGGTAAAAACAGACTCTTGTGTTGAACTTTGAACTTCTAGTGGGGAAAAAAGAGAGCAAACAATATTTTAATATAGGAATTTTAAAATTCAACACAAATCTACACTGGTCATGTCAAATGTAATATATCATTTCAAGCATGGGATCACTTAAATACTCAGAAGTTTTATGGATTGCTATAATAGTTAGTATTTGTAAAATATTTTTCACCTGTAAATTATAAAGCACCATATATAGCTGGGGAATGATCACTATGCCATTTTATAATTGAGGGAACTGAGGCGCTGAGAAATTAATATACTTATGAAATATCTCACCCTTTTACAATTCTAGTCTTAATAGGTAAGCCAGGGATAAAAATCTGACGCCCAGGCAGATGTCAGAATCAGCCTTTCTCCATAAACACTCACAATTTGCTGATCCCTGCTGACCAAAATGTTATGATTATTATGTTAATAAAAATTCAATAAATTGCATTACATGGGAAATCAGAAAGGAATTGGCTTCATTTTCATATAAGTTTAAGCTTATATTGTCAGCATTTTAAAAGATTAATAACCTGGGTACCAATGTGATTTTAGACTTCATTACATAATACAAAGTACATTAAAATGTACATTGCATATTTCTCTGACTATAACTTTTTATGTCTTATTAAGGTCATGGTCATATTCTTTAACATGCTGACTATTTATATTTTCCTGAGCTTCCAAGACCTAGGTATATTAAAAAAAAAGTAAATGTATTTTATAAATGGTGCTTGTTCTGAAATTATAAATAAGAACATTAGGAAACTTAACTTCTTAAAAGCTTCTCAGTGTAAGAAAATTCAGTTAAACACGTATTAGCAGGCATCAACGTAATGAAATAGTTCATAGGTCATTGATTCATTGATTTTAAGGCCAGAAGGGATCATTAAATCACCTAATCTGACCTCCTGTATGTCACAGGTCATTAGCTTTTACCCAGTTACTCCTTTACTGAGCCAAATAACTTGTCTGTGACATAAGTACAGCCTTGCTTTAATTTATAGTCGGCACATTATTTCCTAGAGGATACTCTGAAAATGTGACACATTGAAGGGCTTGATGCAAAGACCACTGGGTGAGATTCTCTGACCTTTTCTATGGAGGAGGTCAGACTAGAGATTCATAATGGTCTCTTCCAAGCCTTAAAAGAGAAAAAAAAAATCAATGAGCAAAGCTGTTCCCTATATCAGCACTATAACCTAGCTGGAATAGGCACATTTCTATAGAGGCCAGGATAGAATCAAGTAGTCCTCTTTTAAACAGGAGCTCAGGAATTTGAGCATTCACTTTGGATGGCTCATAACCCTCACCTTCCTGAGGGGATTTGAACCACCATTTCCCTCTTCTCAGGATACTGACTCATCACCTGGATAACTGGGTAGTCTACAATGGGGAAGATGGCTGCAGTCATTCCTCCAGTAGAAGCTCTGCCATTTAAATATTCACTTGGCCAGAGAAGGAAAGAGATTGGGTGCATCTACACAAAACATTAGAAGTGCAATAGACTAATTCTCCTGAGCCTGAGCACGTCACAGCAAAAGTTGTGCTAATGCACTAATATGCCGTAGAATTTGTCTACTGTGTATTAGTATCACAAAAAATGTATGCTGTGCTACCACACAGTAGTGCCAATTATGGTGCATTATGTTTAGTACTTGTTATTACAGGTGTGTCGTAATTATGGCAAATTAATGAATGCGTAGATGCACCCAGTTTGACCATGACTCAGTAGTCTAGGGCAGTGGTCTCCAAAGTGGGGTGCGCGCACCCCAGCAAGTGCACAAGATGATCCATTGGGGTGCGGGAAGAAAATATTAGAACTTCTATTTATATTTATATAAATATACATATATTGGGGGTGCGTGCTCAAATTTTTTACTGATAGGGTGCGCGATCAAAAAAGTTTGGAGACCACTGGTCTAGGGGATTAGGGCAGCCTCCAGAAGTACCAGGAGATATCTGGGATCCTGCCCCTACTTCACTATATAGTTCATTATTTTCTATGAGGTATTTATTGGAACAGACACTGGATTCTGGTCACTCCAGCTCCCAGGTAAGTACCCTTACAGCTAGACTGCAGGATGACTGTGAATACCCAAGACCAGTAGCTCAAGCCTTTGGCCCCACAGACCAGAATGAGTAGCATGGGGTCAGTCCATGGGCCAGATCAGTCCCCGCATATCAGGACTGGGTCCTAAGCTGCTTCCTCTCGAGCCCACATGCTAGGATCAGGCCTCATACTACCCATCCCCAAGCACCAGGGTGGGGCCCTGGCACCTCATGCTGTCCCCACCTGGCCCCACATGCTGGGATTGGATTCTGGGGCCCCACACCATCCCCAGGCACTGGAATTTGGCTCCTGTTACACCCATGCACTAGGATCAGGCCCTGTGCACCAGAATCAGGACCTGGAACTCTGTCACCCGGCCTCATAACACCTGTGTGCCTGAACTGGGATGCAAGGCCACTCTATTAGGGGTCTGTAAATTTGGCAATAGGGGAACAGCAATTAATGTTTCCACCGCTCCCCCACTACCAAGCTGTTAGACCCATGGGGAGCCCTGCAGACTGGATGACAGATTCAGGAGCCAGATCCTGCCCACAGGCTGGGATTGAGCACTTGTGTCCCAGTTATGTTTATAAATCACTTATTTACGCTTAGTGAAGTTCACTTCTACGAAATACATAGGGTTCTAATTTGCCAAAGTTGTGACAACCTATACTCAACTGAACAGTAATTTTGTATTTTCTACACACTTCCTATGTAACTTCTAAAAGGGAGTAGAGGTGCCTACAAAACCCCAGCCAGGAGAGAGGAAGAAGAGGTGTCTGCGAGAGGGAGTTGCCTTGTGTGCATCTAGTCTCGTCACTGGACTGGGATATACAGGCATCTTGTAAATAAGTAAATCACAACCTTGACTATGCTTCATCGATTTCTTCCCCAATGGGGAACACACCTGCAAGACCATGAAAACGTGCAGCAAAAACAAAAGTGTTTTTAACAATAACTTTTTTTTTGGTAATCCCATGCCTGTAATTTTTTTCCTATTCTGTAGAGAATTCCCTATCCCATCCCATCAGGTAAGAATGTCACTAACTAATCATTTCTGTCATACACTGTAGTCTGTAAAATATGGCAGACTACTTGAGTAGGGCCCATGTACTGCTTCATCCTGCTCTCCTCAATTGCCAGATACTATAGAAATGGAGGATCAAATTTATGGTATTTCAATATATTATATAGCAAAATCTCTTGTTTGACTGATAATGGGACTTTGTTTCATTTAGCTGGACACGCATCTTTTATTTAGAATACAATGGCAACACATGCCTATTTTTGCCTGCTAATGTTAATCCTACAAGCAGGGACTTCACAGAAAACTAAATTCTGTGTACATTTTATCAATCCAAACCTAACCAAGTACTTTACTGTTATATACATACCCACTAATACCAACCAGCAATTACAGATTTTCAGAAATAGGTTGATAAACATTCCATTCAATACAGTGACTTTTTCAGGGAGTATTTAGAGTTAATTTCAATAAGCTAATTTTGTAAAACACATGACCTCCCAGCCAAACTGTTTTATGTATCTTAGATTTTATACAATGGGAGATGAAATTCACCCATCTATGGAGGACAAATATAAGACATTCAGTTTTGCTGAAACCTGCACTTCTCAAGCACAAGGGAAGCTGAATGTCTTTACCAGCTTGGTATACAATAGTGCTGGAATTAGCACTGTCTCTAGCCAGACTCAGTGTGGATGGTTACAGTGGTAGGCCAGGTAAGCAGCTATGGAACCTGCAATTATATGCAGATGGACTAGGGTTAGTGCTCTCCCAGTTCACTTATTGGAGCAGTGCATGCTGAGACACTGTATTGCAGCCATAGGCTTGGTATTATGTTGCAGGAATAGATTTGCCTGTTGTAACTCCCACTCACTTCACCTGCATAAAACTTGTTTACTCAGGCTTTATACAGAAGACAGCAATGTCACCCAGCCAGATGGAGGACAATTTTCCTTCCAACTCACAAATATAGTCAAATCAATATTAACTCTCAGTGGATACACAGTGCTCTGCATCTTTAAAAAGCTTAGCAAATACTGAACCTGGTCTTTCTCAGCCAAAACTTACCAGTGACCCTTTCTACTCCCTCTTCTTCCCCTACCCCCAGGGAGGAGTTCAAAACTGGACACACAAGTAACTAATGTTGGGATCTTTTTGTTACAACAGGTTATTGGCAGTCACGTCCAGAAGAGACTGCAAGTCTTACTCTCATTTTAAAAATAAGTACATTGTGCCAGACAGAGACTGATGGCACGAAACCAAAGGAAGGCAAGATCAGCCGGGTGCTGTCTGGAGAACCTTGTTCCTGGTACTATGCTTAGACCATTAGACCATGCCTTTCTCTGTTAATTAACACAAAGGTTTAAAGTATCCACAAAGGAGCAAGGAGTTATTTTACATTGCGGATACATGTTTAGTAGTGCAACAAAGCTGCCCACTGAGATCTCATGATAGAGCACAGCCAGCTTGTGGTAGCTCATTGTGTTTTAGAGAGTGAAACAGAGTGCTGCAAGAATTACAAGGAGTCACGGAGGCAAGCAGTCAGTCAGTCACACAAGGAGTCCCTCTGAAGTCACTATGATGGCATGTGAGTGACCACTTACCAGCCTAAGTGAGACCTTCACAATCTGGCCCCAGGTTACAAAACAATTCTCTTCTCTTCTTATGTTAACTTCCATAAAAACAGTGATTATTTTACATCATCTTCACTATTAAATGAATTACTTATTTGATATTTTAGTGCATCCTGGACCAAATCAAGAATCCAGAGCCACCCACCCCTCACGGAAACATGTGCCTGAGGTGCGGCAGAGTCTGTCAATCCCGGATCAGCCTTGTCAGCCATCTTCAGACCCACAAATAAGACAATCATGGAAGACAATCACCCTCAACTGTGAGGTATTGCCAAAGAAGATGTTTCATTTATGCTCTCTGAAAGTACTTGGTGAAGTATGCATGATCCAACTATACATATAACTTGTATACATATATACCAACTTCACCTTTGCATTAAAATATTTGTCTATGCGGGTCATTATCATCCCACATTATGCAAATCAGGGGTCACCCTAATAGACAACTTCACCTACACAGAAACATGCTCTATTTCATCATCTTCAGAGAAAAGATATATTCTTATACTTCATAATACAGGCCCTAATTAGGGACCAGCAACACATTACACTAAACCCAGTACACACACACACACACACACACACACACACACACACACACAAGAACAACAACAAGATGGTCCCTGTCCCCCCCACACCAAATTATGGCTAGATCCAAATTGTTCTTGTAGGCCCCCCAACCAGACTTAGGTGGAATGTAGGATTGTAAGTCCTAAAAGTGATAATCATGCTCTGCTACCCATAAGACCATGGAGGCTTATATTCATTAGTCACCCCAATTCTAGCTTGAGGCTCAATATGTGCAGAAGTGATCCTGATTTGGCATCCATTATTCAGGTCCCTCCTAAGCTTTGTTGCAACCCACATCAGAGCTGGGAGGCTCCTTAGGCTAAATCCTATTTTACTTTCACATGCCTAAGAGGCACTTATATCATGGTTTTTGGTTAATTTAACATGCTCAGAAGGCTGCACTATGGCCAGGCAGGCTCTGGGATGGAAGAGAATCTCCTGGGCACATGCATAATATTGTGTAAGTCCCAGAAAATCCACAATTAGTGAGTGTCTGATAAATGAATGGGCTACTTCTACTTTTAGCCCCATCAGTGAGAGAACTAGGCTCTTAGCCCTTTTCACCTAAAGGGACTTTGAACCCTCATTTCCCACTTCAAAGCAAAGTGCTATAACCATGCAGTCATGGGATAGGTAATATTCAGAATACTCTCCGAGCCTCTTAAAGTCGGCTCGCTGAGGTGGATTCAATATGTAGACAAGCAAGTCAGAGAAAGTGTGGCTTAGTGAGTGGGACTGCTGTGGAAGTGAAGGAGCCCAGGGCCGTGTCCCAGTGAAGCAGAAATGACCCCCTTTATTAAATGCAAAGAATAAAGAAAAGCAACATGGGATTTTTTTTCTCCTCCTCAGTCTGTTTTACTTCTGATGGTACATGTATATATGGGCAATCCTATCCTGCCACTGGTGTAAACAGGATCCAAATTGTGTGCAAGCACCGAATACTATAGTTGTGTAGCTACATATTGGGACTCATAAAGGTTAAATAGGACTGTACCCTGAACTCCCTGATCCATTAGGCATCCAGAGAGCAAAGCTAATGCCTACTGGACACTGAAAGCTGCATTCAGTTCAGTACAAAGCACAGCACCCACATTAACTCAAACACAGGTAGTGGTAGTGCCCATTTTTGCACGAGTGTAGTCACAGCCTTCACAAATTAATTGGGAGATGTGGGTTTTAGGCTGCCATAAAACAAAGGGGATTCTAACCTACATTTCTCACCTCCTAGGAGAGTACCCTAGGTACAATGCTACAGACTACTCTTTTCGCTTGCCCTTCTTTCAAGAGAAAGAAGGGCACCTTCCACCCCTCCTGCTGAAGCTGAGTCACTGGGTACTCAAAAGTGTAAGAGTTACAGGACCAGACATGAAGGGACAAGATGGAGACTGCCTCTCTACCCCAGTAATGAGGACATTTCCCTGGGAGGCAGGACACCTGGTTTATGGGACTTGGTACCTGAGTTATTTCTTTTTCTTAGCAAACGAGTGTCTAATGTGAAAGTCATTAATAGTGCTGGCAGCAGGGACTGGAACCCAAGTCACCCAAACTGCCAGGGGAGTGCCCTTGTCAGCAGATTGCACAGCTAGATGCCTGGTGCTCCCTGTCCTGGAGCAAGCTGTCTAAATTGGGGCACCTAGAAGAGCACTTTGGATCTGGCCCTCCAAAGAAATGATGAATAACATAAAACAGGAAAGACATCTGTGAAGATAATACTATAGTGATATTTCTCCAAGTACGCTAATGCTTTAAGTATGATGGAACATGTGTCAAACAACATACAAGGCATTCAGCATGTACTGCACTGGAGAGATGTTACCTTAATAGCATTTACCACTGATTCAGGCTGCTGAGAAGGTGAGACATGTCCACTGAAGCTAGCTGGATGGTTTGGAGAGCAGTAACTCCCATCCGCCCCTGATGGCATCCTAAGGGAACCCTTAGTAGAAAATTAAAAACTATTTAATAAGTAAAGGTGTTTGCACCTAATGAAACAGATGCAATTTCTTTTAAAGACAGTCACTTGATCATGTAAGCAGTGAGGGTATATTTCATTCAAAATCTTACCCTATTTCTCACTGATGTTTGTGCTGGTTTCAGTCCTGTAAGGACCGATTTCAAAATTAAGCACAGCTGTTATGGTGAGTAAAAGGCATGGGTTTGATTTGCAAAAGACACACTTTTAAGCAGTTGCCTACCAGCTAAAGAGAGACTATAGTCCAGTGGCCAGAGCTCTACTCCCAGCTTTGCCACTGACCTACTGTTCTGTAAAATGTTCTATAGCAGGCGGTGCATGCAGGGCAGCCTGCTGGACCACAGCTTTCCTGCAAAATCTTGAGCACACCCCTTCAGTGCTCTGTGCCAGAGCTTTCCCATTTGGAAAATTAAGACAATGTAACAACCACTCACCTGTAGTTTGTCACAAGGGTGTTGTGAGGGTTAGGAGAAGACAATTTTGGATCCATATGTAGATTTTAATAACTAGCTGCAAACAAATGCATATGCTACTGATTGATTGATATATATATACCTACATACACACACATACATCTATCAGTCCATTTATATATAGATAGATATATATCAATCCATTTATATATAGATAGATATTAATATCTATATAGCTATAGGCACAGATATAGATCTCTATCGATATTGATATATAATTTTACAATAACATTTCCCTGTAGGGTTTGCAATCCAGATTCTGCTGCATTATACTGAGAAAGTGGCAGTGGTGGGGAGATCCTTACATGATTCCTTTTTGGTCCTTTCTCTATTTTAAGGGTGTGTATTCAGCTAAAGATAAAATGGCAGGTGACCCCTTGAAAGTCACCCCTGTTGTTTCCCAGCTTCTGCAGTGTCATCTGAAGTAATTAACCTCAAGAGTACAACTGAGGAAGAGAGAGAGGAGAGAGAGAACGAGAAAGAGACAACAAGATATTAGTAACTGGCCTGACATAGCAAGGGGCAAAGGCATGCTTTAGCACAAAGCTTTTGGTAACTGGTGTGATCCAGCAGGGAAGGCACTCAGGAAATCTGGACTGCCAGTTGTCTGTCAGAGAACCATAGGCAAATCATTCCCTGTCTTTGAACCCTTTTTTCCCTGCCCATCCTTATCCACCTTGCCCATTTCTGGTGCAAACTCTTAAAAACGGAGGCTCTCTCTCATTGTGTTCTTGACTGGAGAATATAGGTGTGACTGGATAATACAAAGAGTAAATTCAATTATTAAATACATTTAAACTGAAGCAGCCATTAGTAACTTTCTTCTCATTAGGATATTACCCCGAGCACAATGGCAGCTCCGCAGCCTACAAAAGCACTTATAGTTTTCATCATCTCAAAAATCACTGTGTTCCCTACAGTGATAACAGGGAAATACATGGCAATACTGCAGTGCTGAGGTAACCTAATCTAGCAGCTTACTTTGGTGAAATGCTAAAAATACTTTAGCTGTGTTCTCATAGTAGCAAACGCATAGCAGCACAGCCAGCATCTGCTACCTCTTGCACTTAAGAGGCATTAACAGCCTTTCCCTCTTGACCTGTTCTTCATGTATAATCCTTTGCTCCTTCATTCAGAATTTAATTCAATAAAGAAGAAACCAGTATAGAAGAAAATAAACATTTAGAACTTGTTAAAACACAGAAAACTATACATCTCTTCACCGCTGCTTTTCATGGTAGCTTTTCATTAAAAATGCCACAATAATCTGTGCCGCAGTATGCGTGAATGCATTTCTATCATCTTTTTTTATTATTATTATTATAGTTTGTGGAATGCCTATTTGCAATCAGTGCTTCTTTGTGCTAGGCACCATGCACATACCTACAAGAGACAACCTGCTCCAAAAATATATAATCTAAATGAAAAAGACAAAGTTAAGGAGGAGAGAGACATGAAGTGCAGCTGAATTTCAGAGAGCTGGCTGCACTGAAAATACGTTGGATGAAGGAATCACAGTCTAAAGCAACTCTGCATGTTCTGCATGACATCATTAGAACAGGATTTTACACTCCACTGCTCCACTGACACCAGTGTAAAGGACTGCATAAGGTGCGAGGCAGCAGACACGCAAGCCCCTTGGAGTTATTCCAAGCTGCTGGCCTGAATGAACCTGGGGTTTCCTGGGAGGTAGGTGCCCACAGATGCCGCAGATCTAAGCTTTGCACACAGATAGTATTCCCCCATAGGAAAAGGCCTCAAAACAAATGCAGATTACACACGCGAGAGTGCTCGTAAATAGGCATCGTGCCGTGTAAGCAAAACACTGTAAATGACTGCCTTTCAGGATCTCTGCTTGAAACCCTTCATGCTGACAAGGACATCTTGTGCAATGCTCTTCATCTTTTCAAAGGACACATTGATTTGTCTGTAATGAAAATAACTGTAAGTAGTTGCACATCTGCCTAATAATCAGAGAAGACTCGCACCCTACAACATACTTTCCACAAGAATTGATGCTCCTCACATTTTTTCTAAGCAGTGCACAAGTAATATTGTGGTATGCAGTGTGAAAAGTATAGGGAGTTTCAGCTTATTTTTCTTTCTGTTATTAAAATGAAAGAGTTATAGAATTGTCACTTACTATTCAGACCCAAAATTATAATTTGGAAGAGAAATGAAAGGCAAAGGAGTAATAAAACCAACAAGCAGTAGTGTAACTAGGGGTGGGCGAGAGGGATACCTGCCCTGGACACGAAGTTAGGGGGACTGCTGGAATCACCCCCTACCCCCACAGAGTTGGTGCCCTGGCAGCATTACCATGCTGGGACTTCAAAATAGGTCCTGACTGCTTTTGCTTTAAAAGCAACAGCCGAGGCAGGATGAGCATATGGCAGCAGCAGTTCCAAAAGGCCTATTTTAAAGTCCTAGCATGGCAATGCTGCCACGACTGTGTGACGGAGTTAGGAGCAATTGTGGCACTGCTCTACAGTAGCCTACTCCAATGTTTGAGATTGCTGTTCACTGTTGCAAGTAAGCTGCTGCCCCCTCATCTCTGCCCCCTCCCTCCCCTGCTCTTAGAAGCCGTGTGCCCCGGGTCCTGATCTCAGAACCCATGCCCCCTCTCACCCTGCTCTCCCGCACAAGTTTGTCCCAGGAGCCAGCTCAGCTTGTTACACCACTGCAAATCAGAACAATTCAGACGTAGGAAAATTTTCCCACATCCCTTGGTTTTCTGATGACTCAATAATACTTTATTTCATTATTAAGGCAATCAAATATCTGGCCTGTTTCAAATATGCAGAATAAATATTGACCTTAAAAGCAGTGGAAATGAATTCAAGTCTCTGTGCACACAGCTAAGAAACTTTCTGCATGTCCAAAAGGATAAGAGCCTTGTGAAATGTGCAGTTGTCAGAGAGGTCATGTCTTTTCCTCAGTAGAATGCAATCACCTTTGCATATGCTTAGCATGTTTGCCCTACCACCTGCTCCTGAAGGAATGGTTCAAAGCAGAAACAGCTCTCAAGGAATCCCCAGCTCATATCTTAATGGGAAGCTTGACATACAAAATCTTTTCCCCTTGGGCTTCCCTTTCCAATCCTTAGTCTCCTCTGTCCATGAAGAAGAGACAGCATTTCCATCCCCCTATATTACAGGCTTTTCTGCCCCTCATTGTCTTCTATCTGAGCAGCACACATAGCTACCTTTCAATCCTCAAGGCAGAATCTGAAAATCAGACCTGTGCTCCATATCTAGGATCTAGATGTTAAAACCCTCTAGGCTAAGAGGCATTTGAAACCTCTTTTTCTGGCTTGTCACATTAAAGACAACCAATTGCCTCCGGACTCGAATGCCACCAACTCTGGATAATTTTGTTCCTAGAAGTTTTAGTTTATCCCCATTTTGGGGTATTGAATAAATGCAATAAACAAGAAAAGAATGATTTTCAGAGAGAAGGCACTCATCAGTTCCTGAAAAATCAGACCCTTTTTACCTGAGATGCTTTAGGTATCGAGAACAATATTAAATGAATGGAATTGCAAACCCAGAAGAATATGGCTCTCTAAGGTTTTTCATATTCTTTGCTCAGGACTTGGACAGCTGGCATATTTACGTCAATGTAATTTACACTGGTTTCTGTACAGTGATGTAAATAACACCAGGATCCAGAGAGGACAGATGTGCAGTGATCAAGGGGTAGCTATACACTTGGCTCTATTACATCACAAGGTATCAAGGAAACAATAATAGACTGTTTGCCTTGAACAAAATGAGCCTCCCCTCAGTGCTACTGTGTGTGTAAAGGAAATAACTATCGATCAGAGATGGGGACAAACTAATGAAATCTACACTTGTGTAACTGCACTCGTGGATTTTACCCAATATGTTTTTAAGAGATATTCTACAGTGTATTTGAGTAAGTTATCACCGCATAGGGCTGATCATAACTTTTCTGCTCCCTGTGTACATCAAGGCAGAGACTGATTACACCAGAGTGAGTACCAGCATGTCACATCTCCAGGCTCTAATCTACCAGTCCCCTCTTCCTGACGTTGCCTGGCCAATTAACCCAAGCTACAGTACAGGATATACATTTATATCTCTGAGTCTAACCCATAATGTAAGCAAGTCATAGGTCTGAAGCAAACAGAGGATGACTTTGGGAACTGAGAAACCATGTGAACAAGTCTGTCACTTTTTTGTCAAAAAAGTTTATAGTAGAGAGTGGTAGAATCAAACACATAAACCAATTTTCTATTGTGAGTAAACCCACATAATTTCTTATACCCGGTCACCCAAGCAACTCTTAAATGAACTGGAAGCAAAGGAAAATATAGCTCACTCTCATACTGTTACATTAGAAATATCAGGTGAATGGAAACCTTGAAGCACTCCAATGCTGACCCCAGAATAATAGTTAAACTGAATATATTTCTATAATGCCCTAGGTGTACACAGCATTTGACAAATACTTAAGAAGTCTCATGGAACAGGTTGCTTCTTTAAGGAAGAAACTAATTATTGTCTGTTTGAGCCCTATGAAATATTTTTTTTTCTGCCTACAAAATTGATAAGAACAGTCGTGATGCACTGAACAGGAATTCAAGTTACATTCAGTTTATCAGCCAGGTTTCTTCAAAGAAATCTTGTTGGTTACTGTCCAACCAGCAATCTCCCCAGGACATGCAAGAATAACCAAGAAGGAAGAGATACAGTACATCACTATCCCGAGGACAGCTGTATTCACCTCCAAAGCATGCTTCAGAGAAAATACAATTTTCCTATCCACTGGGTCCTGCACTGATTGTTCACTTGGCATAGGAAGTTCTACCTCAACAAATGAAAAGATCTTGTTCTTCAACAACCTCTAATCCCAAAGGCAAGTGCTCTGCCAGGGAAGTACGCTCTTCCTGACAGGTAAATGCCACTCCAATCCAATCACTGCTTGATTCTGAAACCGTTCTTCTCATTTCCCCACCCCAGATTCACTCTAGTTCTTGCCAACACAGAGGGTATAGCTGCTGATGTATTTCAAATACACACGAAAATGAAAACGAGTGAAACTGGGAAGGCAGAACAAGCTGGATTTACACTGTTGTGCTGTTCTGAAATGTAAGGCCAGACAACAAGTTGGAAATTCTCCTGTTGATTAAAATACATGCTTCATTAAAGTACCATTTTTCTTCATTATAGTTCTTGCTCTTGTAGATCTCAGTAGAAAATTTTGCTTTTCCAGTTTTCTGCTGATGTTTTGTAAATTAAGAAGTCATCAGACAGAACTATAGCCTCTCTGAAATCCCACTTGATGGTCAAAACCTCTTTTCAGCTGGACATTTTCAACTGTATCTATGTGCTGCTCCTGAACCCTCACTAATAATAAACGTCATCACAAAGAAAGATAATCTAATAATGAGGCAGTCACCTTTCACAACACACAACACAAAAGAAAGGGTTAAAAACAAAAACCTAAGCATGAAGCAATGCACTGGCCTATGGTGAAATTAGACACACAACAGTGAAAGCAGGGAGCAAGCCATGTTATAAAAAACACAGATTGACAATAAAGCAGCTCAAACAAAGGTAAGCCTTGGAATAGCAGAGTGGATACCATCACCTGCCATGTGGCCTCTTGCCTCCTTCCTTTAGCAAATGAAGCAGTCTTGTATCAGTATGCCTGTAAGTTACTTATGCCACACAACATCAGAAGTCAACTAAATTAGTGGCAGAAACACACATTGTCAAGCACCTGTTCTCCACACTTAACAGAAAAGTCAGGGCAAACAACAAAGGACTTGAAAGACTGTGGCAGAATGCATGCTTAGTATCATTAGAATAGCACAGAATATTACCACCGGTGCAGAGAAGAAAGACAACGTAAAATGAAGGACTACAAAGATGTAAGGAAATTCACTGCCTGTCCCACGATTAGGACCCAAAAGTACTTTGCTCATGATCCTGTGCACAGGACACAAGATCCTCTGTACTTTCCTACTTTATGTTATGCTTTAGCTACCAACCACTTCCAAACAGCACAACAATGGAGCAAAAGACAATTATAGTTTCACATGCAGGTCCTTAATCTTGGGTGAGGAAAAACAGCCATCTAACTAGGAGAACACATTTTAATCAGTTCACTCAACAGGAAATTACACCGCATATGATTAAACTAACCAAGAGATAAACAAACCAGACACTGTGAAAAGTTAGTTTTGTGCATATTTAGTCTAACCGGGGCATTTTTTAATACATGAAAAATCTTTTAGATCCTTATTAAAACACTAGACAGTGCTTGGATGTAAAAGAAGATTAATTTGGGAGCTCTAGTTACAGGTATTACAACAGAGAAATCTCTAATGACTGCACTGCAGTTACAATGAAGTAGAACTAGGGTTAATCAATTCTTATCTGTCTTCATCTTACATACCTACTTAACACAACAGAAGTACACTAACTCACTCCACATAGTCTTATACAGGTTTCCCTCACTTTAAGCTGTACATGCATTCAAGGAAAATGGTGTATAACTCAAATCAAGGGAAACCACTTTATAATGTAACAAATAGAGATGTGTTCCAAGACCTCGAGTGTACTGAGCCGCAGGCCCATTTCTGCCACTTTTACAAGCCGATTTTAATACTCACCAACAGCAGACAGTATACACAAGCACAGGGTGGTGGTAAATGTTTAGCTGGTGTGAAGAGAGGGTGCTAGTGTTAGTGAAGTTCTCTTGCACTTCATTGATGGACCAGGGAGAGGGGTAGGAGATAAACTAGTGGGACACTTAGAAGCCATAACGGGGATGGCAACTACAGAAACACGTGTCAGACAACGAGCACAGATCCATACAGGAGACTATATTTTGGCGTTTGTCAATCTCACAATGCACCACACAAAGCAGCTGACTACAGGCTTCCACCACACCAAATGCTTAAGTGTGAATTTACCTTGCATATAATGAATTTTTGGTATAAAAAGGGTGATCTCATGAGAGCAAAACCCCTGCATAAAGCGAGGGAAACCTGGATATATTGATCTTTAGACTTGCCTTTAAAGTGTTACTGTATCAAAATCCTTCTTAAGAAAGCCTTCGTGGAATATGCCTATGACTTTCTACCTATCTTTAAATTATATTGATTCTCTCCAAGAAAGTCAATGTATTTATTAGGTTTGATTATCAGCAAGCCATGCTGAAATTATATCTGTAGGGCAGATCTGTGAGCTTCCAGTATTTTCCCTAGAGAGTCAGTTTAATGATCTGAAATCTTAGGTCTTTTGTTCTGGAATATACTCATATGTTCCCTTTGATTCTGACTGCCGGAAGATGCCAACACCAGTTAATGCCACCTCCTGAACCAGTGATCATACTTATTTGCATATGCTGGTGTTTCCTGATATGTTGTTCCATAACTATTTGCTTATGGTTCCTCTTCAGCATTCAGCTTGGTTGATTCATGGTCAATTTTATGTCATCAAGAAACTAATGTTTCCTAAGAAGCCTTGTGAGAAACAGCTTTTTGAGCAACTTGTTCTGATATGGCCTGGTTGTAGTGGAGGAGAGAAAGGAGTAAGAATCATAACATCACAAAGTAGGGCTGGAAGGGATCTTCATAGGTCATTTAGTCCAACCCTCTGCATGAAGCAGAATCATCCCTATCCAAACCATCTTACACAAATCCATTGTCTAACCTCTTAACAATACTACACAGAAGAAGCTGAAGTGTTCCATAAAACAAAAGGCTTGAGGCTATCTTGACTGACTCTCATAGACCATGGATATACAAAATATCTGAATTTAAAAAACCAGGAGACTTCATAAGGTCTACAGGAAAACCAAGACTATCAATTCATCATGGATATTTGCTTAACTATTCCAGAATTACTGCTGGAAATGAAATTCAGCCCCATTGTGTAGATTAGAAACATTTTCTGGATCCCTGGATTGTCTTGAAATCTGGGTCTTGCTAGTGGGAAACCCTTAAGTTCTAAATACTAGAGAGTGCAAAGACAAACCTCATGCAGAGGATGACACATGACAAAATCTGAGCCAAACCTCTGCTTTGTATGCAGAACAGAAGATCTCAGTGAGATAGCTAGCATAATTCTCATTCGCTGTTCTTAAGCACCGATGCTTTCATTCTCATTCTAGATCATCACTAAAAAAGGCAACAAGGCAATGTTTTTTCCAGAGGCCCCGATTCTGCACGTACTTATACGTGACTCATGCGGGCCTACGTGGAAGTGGGTGGGGTTCTGTGTGGGCACGCGCCGTTCCTCCTGCAGTATTGAGGGTTTAGCTTGCCCCAGTTTGAGAACAAGAACAATTCTGAAACGTCCACTGCTACTGCCTGCTTATTTTCACTCTCTTTTCACTTTTTCTTACTTTTAGGTATAGCTCTCTTGTCTCTCTTGCCACACCTCAGCAAACTTCTCTATTAATAGTTACTCCAGGGACCTTGCTCTAAGATTCAAATCTGACTATTAGAGATCATTTCCTGAGTGGGAAATGCAAAGTCAAGCGCAAAAAAGGCTTCGGTCCCTGGTGGTCTTTTGAGTCAGTTCCCGGTAGGTTGAAGGTCCATCCTGGAGATGACTGGGCTGCAAGTATACATCTGATAAAAGAATATGACATTTCTAGACCGGACTTAGCAGGGAGGGAAGAACACCGGTCACAGTAGAGATAAGTCATGCAAGGCACTGAATTTATGTAGTGCAATGACAACTCCCCAACTGCACTAAAAGTTTAACAACGAACAGGCATTCCCAAATCTTCTCATCTCAGCCCAGAACATCATTTCTAAGGAAATTGGATGGTTGGTTTCCTCATACTTTCTTCCTAGCTCTTTAATCTGGTCTGCTAACTGTATCCATCTCAGACAGCAGTTCCTGTCAGTAGTCTACTGAATGATAATGTGATATACCTTACCCGATTCCTGTGAGGTTATATTTTGGTTTCTCTTATGTGCTATGGCAACCTCATTAAGCAGATGGCTTGTCTCGTCTCCCCCTCCTCCTTTCCAGGGAAGAGTTATGTATTCTAACTGGGCTGGAGTAAAATGGGAAGGGGAAATCCTGGGTGAGTGGGAACAGTTCAGGTTCAGGTGGCATTTATATAGGGTTGGTGTGGGTAAGAAGACTGATTTTAGGGGATGGGAGAAGGGATATATAATCAACTACATGCCTTGACCTTTAGAAAGTTGGTTATTTATTGTTGGGTGTTTGAACCTGTCTGTCTGTTATGTGTATCTAGATCATAAGGTCTCTGAGGCCAGGACTGTCTCATCCTTTGTCTGAGCAGCATTTTATATAATATGAACCAAATCTTGGCTGGGTTTTTAAGCAATGCACTAACAATAATAATACCGATTGTGGGTGCGAGGGGAGCCAAGAAGCAAAAAGCTGACAAGGAAGGACTTGACAGCCAGAAGGAAATGAAATGCTACCTCCCCTGTCTTTACTGAGTTGTTAGCTAACCTCTGCATAAGCACATTACAGTGTTAACTCTGCCATGTCCAACAGATGCTGCGTTGCCATGGAAGTTGAGAACTCAATTCCTCCAGCCCTTGTACCGTCTTGTATAGACTTTTGCCAACAATGACAGATTCTTTTTGTTGGTTCAGGGACTGTTATTCTGACAATATTGCCTTCCAATTTTCCTTAAAAGGTGGCACTTACAATCAAGTTACATGTACAGAGACTTTTCTTCTAATTCTAACAAGATTACATTTTTTCAAAACAAAAATACAACTAAAAATAGAAGTAATTTAAGGAAAAAACATTGCCAAGAGCATCCTTTCAAAAATATGCATGGACTACACAGCTCAGCTACACACACACAGAGCATTTTATAAGCTCAAAAGCATTTTCATTTAACAGATTTTCTGACGCTAGATTCTGATGTCATTTGCACCAGAGCAGTCACTGGCCCAGCTTCTGATCATAGTCATAGTTGCACACTGGGTTGGGGGGAGGTTTGAATGCCACTTCTATTGCCTACTGTAGACTGAATCTAAATATTCAGCAACACAACTGCTTAAATATGTAACATGGACATAAAGAGATTTGAATCCAGTTTCAGATTGCTGACTGCACTGTCACATGTATCCTAAAATTTTATGGACAAGAACTGATCAACATCAACAATGGAAAGGAGACGTGAAAAATATGATGCTCATATTTTATAAGTTACATTTTAAGATATCGCTCTGCAGTGCAGACTGCTCATTAATTAAGATGTAATGATTAAAACCTAGATTTACAATATTATGTTTGTTATTCACCTCATGCAATAGAGATGAATGGATAAAAGGTGCCCTTTGCTCTTGTGCATGAAAGACAAGAAAATCTGATATATGGGCCGAATTTCTACCATCCTGTTCGTTCAAAAGTCACAAAGCCCACTACTGTCATGGGGAAATCTCTCAGAACTTTCTTCTATTCACCTCCTGCAATCTTACACAGCATGCTAATACATGCTAATTAGCAAATGCATGCTAATTATGCCCCTCAAACACAGAGATACAGAGTAAATATACAACCTCTATGGCTTCTACCAACTCTTAAATCATACTGGTATGGTATCAACCAACATTTGAGAAACTGTATTTCACACAGGATCTGTAATTCCTTACAGTAGGAATGATTAAAGCCCATTCAGTAAGGCTTAGCCTACACTGGAAAAGGTTTGCTGATATAACTATATCAGCAAACCTTTTAAGTGCTTCTCCCTGTAGAGCCCATGCCAGTTCCCCAGTGACATAAGCATTAGTTACACAGTTGTATATATCAGTATAATTAAACATATTCTAGGGCTTTTGCCAATATAAAATTATCCCAAAATTCACAACCCTAAGTAACATTATCATATAGTGGAAATAATCTTTGATGTATTCTTAAGTTAGGCACACTCCCTGCTTGGATGAATTTACCAGTCAAAGACGATGCCTGGTACAAATGAAGTATTTCAGTATTTATGCTTAGTAAGCCTTACCCCGAAATGGCAGCTTGCACTGAATACATAAAAGAAACAACTCACTCTGTAAACTAGGTTGTTTAATGATATAAAATCTGGAAGAACTCTTCCATATCTACTGAAAACAAGCTGATCATCACTGATTCTCTGTCTGTGTATTTTCTGATCCTCCAAAGTCTGAAAAATTTTGTGATTCTGTGAAGCGTGCAGAACAACTTCTAGTCAAATCACTAGTCTCTCAACAAAATCTTGATCCATGCTGCCAGTCTTCTTGTTCCTAATGCACATTTTTTGTATCTCCTTGTGTACATCATTAGCAAGGACTGCTACCTATTTTAGTGCTTCAAAATTACTATTATGAACCAATAATAACCTGCATCTTCATGCCTAACCAGTGCAGTTTGGCATCTTTAATAGAAAAAAAAGCCAGCTTCATGATGTAAAATCTTGGAAAGTGTCTGCTTTCTTGCCTAAAATTCATAACTGCAACTATAAATTGAAATGGATAATACCTTGTTACATGCTATCTGCTATAAATACCTGTACATTACAACCCTCACCAACTGCGCAAACATACAACCTGTCTCCAGCTTCTCAAAATTCCTAAACCTCCTAACATGCCATCAACTAGCAATTCAGAAACTGTGCACTACAAGGGCAAGCCATTACACTCTTAAATTAATAAATGCATTTTAATACCTTTTTATAACTTTTCCAAATTAGACTGATTACAATGAAATAAGAATTCACTGTGGGTACCATTTTTCCTCAGCCACTGTAAACTCTTGGTATGATATAGCAAACAAGAGTTTAGGATTCAGTTTGAACAATGCAGGTATTATTTGAAACACTCATATCTGTAGATGTCCCTGCTGCTAAATATTAATAAAATCTTTTAGATACACATCTTAAATGGTATGCCACTAACAGCTTAGTATAAGTTTGGAACCAGGAGAAGAAGAAGAGAGGATTTGAACAGTAAAGGGAGAAGAGAAAGGGGAAGGGAACAGGGTGATTAGCGAGGTGATAGGAGAAGGGAAGTAAGTGAAAAGGAAAAATGAAGCATCATATGCAGCACTATCAGAAGCCTCAGAGTTAGAAGAATCAGGAACTATCCCTGATGGTAAAATTCATTCATTCAGGCCTACTGAGTAAAACTATCTTCTAATACATACAGTCTCAATATTTTAAAATGCCACCTATTCATCAGGGTTACTTCCAATAAAAAACAATTCTTGTAGAAAGTCCCTTCCTGCAACATGGATGGGGTTTTAAGACACAGCACTTTAATTAAACAATGCCTATAGTGGAATAAATCCTCATTTGATGTCTAGTGAATTAGTCATTTTTTGGATTTGCTGAAGTATTCAGCATTAACCTAACTCCCATAAAACTCTCCCTAAAATCATCAGAAACAAAGTTAGTTCAACACAAGGAGCTTCTGAAATTGTGTTCAGCATGTCGCCCATTCTGACAACAAGCCCATAAATAAGACAAGTCTAGCCACTGCTGCTCTTTTAATATTGCCAACCTTAAAGGGATGGAAAGAGGTCATAGGGAATGGTGCCCTGAACAAGAAAACTCACCTAATGACCTACGAGAAACCTTTGTAGAAAATGATTCTGGGCTGGTTCCCCATTTGGTACCATTATGGACCATAACATAATCAAATGTGACTTCAGTATAGGCTGGAGGCCTTTTCTTTCTTCCTCTCTTGAAGGCAATAACATTTTCAGGTTGAACGAGACATGCTGGGACTGACACACAAACTCACGAGTCAGTCTCATCATTTCTGATGATAGAGCATTTATTGGGATTTGACAAAACTAGTTGCGCATCCTCTTAGTACTAGCGCTAAAAAATAAATAAATAAAATCAAGCCAGAAGACTGTCTCCACCCTCTAGCCATACCACATATATTTGTCAACAGAAGGCATGATACAGACTTTTTTGCTGGTCTAATTAGTCCCCTTGCATATCTCATCGGAGTGTTTTGGGTCTGCTGTAGACTTTGTGATCATTTTCCTAAAAGGATTAGTGATTTTGGATCCCCAGCCTGAGACACCTTAACCGGGCTGGATTTATAGAAGATGGCTGTTCCATACTTTCTGAAATCACACTGCCCTCATAGTGGGCCTCAATTTGTGCACCTCTTAAATGGAAGTAGGTGAAATTTCCTGTCACTTCTGAAGTTTTTGGTTGTAGCTGTGTTGGTCTAAGGACATAGGCAGGCAATGTTCTTTGAGTCGATGCAATATCTTTTATTAGACCAACTGAGAGATTGGAAAAAAGTTCTTAGCAAGTTTTCAGGCACAGTCACCCTTGTTCAGGCATAGGGAGTCTCTGCTGTTCTGAGACTCCAAGGAACGAGAGAAGCTGAAAGTTCTGACTGCGCCTGAAAGCTTGCTAAGAACTTTTTTCCAATCTCTCAGTTGGTCTAATAAAAGATATCACATCTATTCAAAGACCCTTGCCTGCCTATCACTTCTGACAATCTTAGCCCTGCAATAGTTCCTGTCTGCTATTGCTGCTCCACCTGCAAGAAAAACTACAGATGGTGTTTTCTAGTCAGTCAATCACTTATTTGTCTCAAATGTCTTGCTTAACAAGACAATAAAGTTGTGACATTATATATCACACAATGGCTTTCCTATTAAAAGCCCTACAGCCTCTTATCAGTATAGTATTAAATAATTCTCATTACTCCTTGGTAATGCCTGTTTTTCAGCTGGATAAGCTAAGGTTCCACGAAGTAAAATGACTTGCTCGAGGTCAGATAATAAGCCAGCAGCTAAATAAGGAAGCCTTTCTTACAATTAGCCTACTGACACAACAAAACATAGTTTAAAATCTATAGTAGCAAAGGACATCACAAAACTAAATCCTTAAGCTCTTTTACATAATGCATTTGTGTCTGTGGTATATATAACGGTGCATATAAATTACTCAGTAGATTCTACTTCCCCCCTTCAGTTCACCACTATCTTGGATTTTACGTTCTAAAGACAATGTTCTGAATAAATACAACAAAAGTTTATCCAAACAAGCTCATCATTTAAACTGGTACTACACAGGTTTGCTTTTTAAAGTAGACAAAATCCTCAATTTAAAAAAAAAATACTAATTTCCCCCCAATAAATCAATATAAAATAAATACAAAATAATAAAGCATAATATATTATTACTGTATAATAGAAACACATGCTACTTCAGTAATAGTTAATCTTATATACTGAAATACAATAAATGTCTAACTTTTTCTAATTAAGAAAAAAATGTTTAAAATGAAAACAAATGCCTATCCAAAAAAAACTTTAATTTCAAATGGAAAAAAACCCATCATCTTTATGTTTATTTTTTAATTGAACTTCAGCCTCTCTTTTAAGCATATCATACAATTGTAAAAACATCACAAGTAGCTATAATCAAGTTATTATTTAATTACTTGAAAAATTTCTATTTACAATTCAAATTAGTTTTTGGTTAACCAAAAAAAAAGCATTTGAAATAACAAGGGTTTATGGCAAAGAAATAAAGAGACTCTTAGAATGAAACCATAAATACAAAGGGTCAGTTGTCTATCATTTAAAGCATCTTAATTGATTGTTAATTATAATAAACGTATTATCCCTAGTAAACTTTTTATTATCAAGGTGGCAACAGATGCAAGAAAAATGCACAGAAGTATTGTCATAGTCTTAAAAACACCAGTAGAAATTCTTCACTAGAATCATTAACGAAAAATGAAAACAAAAAGGAAGTAAGAGCTTTTGATTACTGGAATGAGAGCCTTTGATCACTGTGTGTGTTCAATTACATCAATGTAAAATTACAGAAAACACTGATTTTATCTTAAACACTAAGACTCAAGTGTTACTGTCTAGCTATCAGCTACTGTTCCTATCAATAGGAAGTCACCCACCTGGGGTAGCATGCGATTTTCCTCCTCCAGCTGTCTTACTCTTGCCTCCAGCTGCCTAACATAGGACAAGGTAGATTCTAAAATTAAAAAGAAAAAAAAGCTCACATTATACACACAGATCTGCTTGGGTCAACTAGCATCAGAGCCTGCGTATGACACAAGATGTCTTATTTGGTGTAGTCATAGCAGGTTCCTTCTCCTAAATGCACCTTAAAGGTTCAGAACTGTTACTCTCTAAGATAACAGCAGATAATCTCCTTACAGCATTGGCACTAAGCCCTTAAGTCCTGGCAGAATCCATTCAAGTCCTTGTTGATTTAGAATCTACTGTACTCCAAATGATGCTTAGGATGGTTGCTGCCCCACAACACAAATAGTCTTGAAGGAGAGTAAGGTAGATCAATTTCTACTAATCCCTAGTCTAAACTTCCTGGGCTTGTACTAGCATACCTATTTTATAAGCACTCATACAAATATTTTAGTGAACTCCAGGTGTCACTGTTGCAAAACCACAGATAAAAGATCTGATCACAGGTTATGGCCACACCGAAAAATGAAAATCTGATTACTGTAGCACGTGCTATAATGCCAGTTCTTATCTAAGCAAAGCAAGAGTAGCAATGTAGAGGTGGCAGCACAGACTATGGATAGGCCAGCAACGAGAGTGCATTCAGGGTCCTCAAAGGACTTATACTCTGGTTGCTAACACGTGCTATTCTTCACTGCTATTTTTACTGGTGCCAGCTAAATCAAACTACCTCTGGTAGGCTAGCATGTGCTACAATCCCACCTTCATTTTCCTATGCATACATATCTATCGATGTAAGCCCTGCTCACCTTATCAAGTCATCTCACTAAGATGATTAAGTGGAATAAGAATTTCCTTCAAATATGAGAGCTAAAGATCTTCACCACTCTTAAGTTCCCAGGGCTATCTCCACCCTCGCGAATGAGACGCATGATTTCCAGTCTTGCTCCCACTGATTTCTGGGGCAACAAACTTGGTCAAAAACAAACAGAAATTACCTTGAGTTGAAAGCAGCCAAAATCATTTTTTTCTATCCAGAGGACCTTGCCATTCTTGGGCTATATGGAAATTCTACAATTAGAAAACAGCATCTAAAAACTCTGCATGGGATAGGATATAACACCTGTTCAATAGGGCTGTGCAAAGCTTCGGTCCCTGATGTGGTTTGATAGAGATTTGGCCCAATTCGGTGGCCAAATCTCTGAATCTGAATCAAATCAGAGTACCCTTTAATCTATCCAAATCGAATTGGAACCCTCTGAATTGATTCAGAGAAATTTGAAAAGATTCGGCGATTCAGACATAGACACAGCTTTAAATGTTTCTTCTACATACCTCAAGGTAGCATGTGGCTCATGAATGCTGAGATGGTGGGACACGGGAGGCTCCTCAGCGCACTCAGCAGCAGACCCAGAAATAGACGAGAAGCACTTCTCAAGGAATATAGAAAAAACACTTGAAGCTGTGTCTATGTCCGAATCGTTGATTCTCCAAATTAGCATTGAATCTTCAGATTCGGCCAAATCGAATCAGGGCAGCGATCCAAACCAATAAATCAGATCACTGTCCCTGATTCACGACAAATCCAAATCAAATAGGGCCCGCTTTGTACACCTGTACTGTTCAACTTTAATAGGAAAGCTCCATTTCCTTACTTTCCTGCATTCTGCTCAGTAAAAAAGTGCAACCAGGACTCCTCCATCCCCTTACTGTGCTCAAAATCAGCTATGCTTTGGCTCCTGACTAAACAACTGACTCCACCTTCTTTATGCTAGTATAACCACATCGACTGTAACTTGAGTTATATCAGCTTGAAAATGGTAAAGAGGAGAATTAGGCCTTTGATCTCTAAAGGACAGGTCTGTGGATGTTCTGGGCCATACCCAGAGCTGATATAAGCCCACATATCTGCATTGCTTCCAGTGGAGTTCTCCAGTTTAAATCAACTAAGGATCCAGCATGCTAGAATCCTATTACATCCTAATCACTTCTCCTGTCAGCCAGTCCATAAAATAAAAAATGACAATATATGAGGTGTTACTTACTCCTGTCTGAGACTGCAGTAACCTAAAATGTGCACACATAGATAATGTGTCTGAATTTACAGAACATGAAAAAATACATAGACATTTGTCAGAAATGATTAGTGAGGTACTGGACTAAATATAATGTTGTAAGATGAGAGGGGAAAAGGTGGTTTGAGGTTTTATGTTCCCTGCTATGTAAGTCTTGTCATAACTAGTACTGGATGCATATCTAATGATTCACAAAGATTGGTTCAGATAAGCATGGAGAAGTTGCAAAAGCTTGTCCTAATTAACCATATCTCAAGAAAGGGCTTTCTATTGCAGAACTCTCCACCTGGTAACACAGCATTCTTGGAGAGATATTCAGTGCCTTCCCCAGCAGAAGAGCAATCACTTTCTTGGCACTCTTCCTGGAGAAAGACTTTACTCTCTCATCACCCCTCCAGCCACACTTTCTCCAGATTTGTCTCTACACTTCCAATAGCAGCAGCAGTAATTTGCTGCACCTAAAGATAAATGCCAGCCCAGCTTGTAGAAGCTGCCCATACATAGTCATACTCAAAATGCTTTTAACTTCTGCCATTTTCTATTGTAACAACTTCTGGATTCTTAGCATATTTTACAAGATTGTTACTTCTCAGTTTTATGCTTTGATTTACATTTCAGAGCTTAAGGGCCAGATCCTTGGCTGGGGTAAATAGATATTACTCCACTAAACCCAGTGCCATTTACTGCAGTGGAAGATGTAACCTAAAATCTCCTGGTTTATGAACCATTCTGCAATGTACCAAATTTATTTTAGTTTCCCTTAGCTAGCCCATTAATACTGAGAATTAGATCAGGCACAAAAGGCCAATCTAGCAAATCTTTATTTATGTGCACAGTCCTAGTACACACGATTTTTTTTATATCTCTATAGAGATATAAACGCTTTCCTTCTCTTGGGAAGAAAAAGAAAAAGTCAGACACATCCATAACACTGGTTTTCCTATCAAGACCAAGGTTGTTACTTAGATGCTGGAATGTCCCCTCAGCATCACTGGGCATGTCTACACGGTCATTAATGTGCTTTTGTTACTGCGCATTAAGTTTTGTACCTCTGGGCATTTGTACACATGCTTGCTCTGCAGAGCATGCATTTGTATAAATGGTGAAATGAGCGTCAGCCCTGAGAAAATGGCAGCAGCACACTTTTGAACTAAAACACATTGAAGGTTAATTGAGTCTGCTCTGACGCACCAGATCTCCAGTGTGTCAGAGCAGACAATTGTATGTGTTTAAATGTCCTGTAGTATAAAGTAATATGAGGTACTTCACAAAGGTGCATTAGGCTGCCCTAGTGTGCAGTAGCAAAAGCAAACATCTTTTTAGCGATGCTTAACATGCAGTAAGCTAATTCTACTGTGCATCAGGATATTAGCACTTGACATGATGCTTTAATACACAAGAGAACAGGATACTGCACATTAAAGTACACAAGTAAACACACCCACTGACCATCTCATGACTCTTCATCTTCATCTGGCCAACAGACAACATGCAAAATCATTTGTGCACATGCCCTGACCCTCGATGCAGGTGATGAAACAAAAGAAGAATTCTATGCTAAATTCAACCAAGTTCTGTTATCTGTCCTCAAAGAAGAGGAGATAATTCCTCCTAGCTATTGCAGTGCTGGAGTAGGCAAGGGCTCTGAGCTATGGAAAGAAACACTTGAAAAGGAAGGGATGAGGAAAGTCATTAGAAATGGAATTCTTCTTCTGAGTTTCAGAATATGATCTCATCATTATGAACTCCTTGCTCTGCCAAAGAAATAAATGGAAAACTTCATGGATGTACCCCCGTTCAAAACAGTGGTAACTGGTTGACGACTGACTATGTGCATACCTAGGACCACTGTGAGGTCCATATCACCAGAGCTATGACCAGTGCTGTTGGACAGATCATCATTTGATGCATTCCATCATGTCAATTCATATCACCTCAGAACAATGTAAATGTAAGAAGCAATCAAGGAAGAGGATCAATAGAGTGTTTGAAAAACCCTCCTAAGAGCAAACATTTCCAGCAGTCTCAGTGAGAATCTCTCCAACCTCCCTGGTGATGATCTTGACACCATTGATCACTGGGAGAGCCTCAAAAAAAGGCAACCTTGAAACGTGTGAAGAATCTCTAGGCTTCTCCACAAAGAAACATCAGGACTGGTTCGCAGAGAATTGTAAGGAAACACAAGCTCTCACCGATAGAAAAAAACAGCCTTCAA
Source organism: Crocodylus porosus (assembly GCF_001723895.1). Classification (NCBI taxonomy): domain Eukaryota; kingdom Metazoa; phylum Chordata; order Crocodylia; family Crocodylidae; genus Crocodylus; species Crocodylus porosus. The sequence continues at coordinate 44,096,128 of NW_017728943.1, forward strand.
AGTTTGGTGGAATGACACCAACCACAAACAAAAGCAAGATGCTTATCAACACATTCAAGTTGAGCCCCAGAAGAAAATTCAAGAACAAAATGAACAAGTGGGGGAAGAACAAAGCAAAAGAGATGTCAACAGCCATGACACGCATAGTTTCTTCAGTGCAACAAAAACTATATATGGGCCAGGCTCTTGAGGAATCACCCCTCTGAGATCAAAGGATGTGGGGGTACATCCATGAAGTTTTCCATTTATTGCTTTGTCAAGGGATGGAACAACAGTCTTTAAAGACAGCACCACCATTAACGCATGGTGGAAGAAGCACTTCCAAGAGCTCCTAATCTGAGAGTCTAATATGGAAGGCAATAACATCAAAGCCATTCTACAAAGGACTATCTTGCAGATCCACCAATTTATCAAGAAAGCCTTGAAAGCCATTAAGCACATGAAGAACAACAAAGCATATAACACCACATTGAAAGTTATAAACAATGTGGAAAAATGCTCTCTCTCCAGCTATATGTCACTATTATAAACATCTGGAAACATGAACAGATTTCCAGAGACTTGAGATGCCAGAACAGAATCATTACCGTATTCAAGAAAGGAGATATGTCAGATTTCAACAGTTACTGTTGCATTGCATTCCTGTCCACAGCTGGGAAGATCCTTGCATGCAATCTCTTCAGTAGACTCACTTTCCTACATGTGAGTCCTGGTGTGTTTCAGGCCACTCAGAGGTACAGCAGGTATGATCTTTGCTGCTATACAGAAGCAGGAGAAGTGCTGTGAGCAAAATCAAGATATTTACATGGCCTTTATTAACCTAAGGCCTTTGATTCAATCAGAGGGGCCCTATGGAAGATCCTGATGCAATCTGGATGCCCATAAAAATTTGTTACTGTTATCAGACTTGTTCATGACAGCATGGCAACAATCATTCTAAAGAACGGCGAAATGGAGCCCTTCAAGCAACGGAATGTGATTATGGAATCAAGTAAGGATATGTGATTGCACCAACACTTTTTCCAACTGTCTCACAGCTATTCTACATCTCATTGCTGATAACTTTCCATCTGGTATTAGCATCCAGCATCACATGGATAGAAATCTCTTTAACGTCAGCCTGTTTTGTTCCAAATCTAAAATGACAAATGCCTCCGTTACTGATCTCCAATACACTGACAATTGTGTTGTGTGCGCCTACGCAATTGAAGAACTCCGGGTCACTCTTGATTTTTTCTATGAAGTGTATGAAATGCTTTGATTCACTGTCAGCTTAATAAACACAAGACATTTTACCAACCCACCCCAAACCAGCCAGTTGCTCCTCCACGCATATTCTTGAAGAATAATGAGCTTTTCCCCTGCCTGGGTAGCCACCTTTCCAAAAAAGTAAATAGAGATAATTATATGAAACATCAGATAATATCTATCAGTGCTACTTCTGAAGGTCTCTGAAATCATGTCTCCAGGGCCATCCCTAAGGGAGGGCAAATTGGGATGACTGCCCCAGGCCCTGCGCTTTGCGGGGCCCTGTGGGCAGTGCCGTACAGGCCCCACTGAGGCCATCATGCATCGCTGCTGCAGAGCGCTGCCAGCTCTGCCACTGCCAGGTGCTGCTGGCTCCAGCCACTCACCACTCCCTTCCCCCTGCTGTTGACACTGCCGCTGGCTTCTGCAGGCAGTCACCACCCCCACCCACTGGCCCCACACAGGCTGATATGCCCAGGCCCCACACCCCTCGGGTCAGCTCTGCATGCCTCCAACGATCATGAACATCTGGACCCAAACCAAACTTCTCATCTACCAGACTGTTGTCATCCCTACTCTGTTGTATAGGTATGAAATTTATAGGACTTATCAGAAAGATCTGAAAGCTTTGGAACATTGCTATCAGTGGTATCTTTTGAAAATCCTTCATATTAGTTAGAAGGACAGAAGAACTAATGTCAGTGTTTTGGTTCAAGCAAACAACACCAGTGTAGAAGTCATGTTTACATAGCACCACTTCTAATGGGCAGTGTATTTCCTAAGGATGCCAGACAGCTGGCTGCTATAACAGGTCCTATATTCCTGACTCACAGATGATCTCCACTCTCAAAGCAGGCAAAATAAGAAATTCAATCTGAAGAAATGCAATATTCATATCACTACCTGGGAGACTCAAGCACTGAATTATCCCCAGTGACACCATGATATATGATAAGAGATTGCTTTTCTAAGCAAATTCGCCTCACTGAGAGACAAAGGAAAAGATCTGGGAACTGACATCACCAGGATCTACTCCCTTCTTCCGGAACTGTTTGCCACGTCTGCAACTGAACATGTGGATCCCAGCTCTGTCTCCTCAGTCATCTACAGACTCACCAATGACTTCCCTTTTTACTGAAAGATTAATAGCCTCATATTGAGGGATTGCTGATGACAACAATATTCAAGTGTAGAGTAAATATTTGTATGTTCTGCTGCTATGAGCTTGATGGAAAGGAGGAGTGAAAGAGGCAGTGATGGATGCAAAAGAAGGAGAGGCTGAAAATATACAGGATGAACTAGTAATTCTAAAGAAAAGTTAACAGCAAAACTCCCATCTACTTCCCTGGGACAGATCTGTACCATGTTCTAATGGCCAATGGCTATCATTTTCATTTCTTGACTTTCTAGCATTTGAATTGACAAATTCAATGCTACATTAATCTCATTTTTTGACTTTTTGTTAATGCTCATGTGAATGCTGAAATAAAGTACATTAGGCCCCTGCACCGTGAACTCAGGGTTATATTTCCTGGAGCATTGTGGATGTGCTCCAAAAATTGTACAAAGTAGTTGCTTACATAAATTGGAAGATAAAAGAACCTAAAAATAATTCCCTCCTTAAAAGCGAAGCATAGGGAAATACCTTGTATACTGTACTTACTTGAATTCAAAATGTGTATTTTTTGTACTTTGGGGAGAAAAATCTCATCTTGGATTCAAGCACTGGTCCAGATCAGGCTGCTGCTGAAGCTCTAGCTGTGGCTCTAACTTTGGATCTGGCCCTGACCCAGGCCCAGGCCCAATGCCAGGATCCGAGTTGGAGAAGTAGATGCTACCTGTCTGAGACCAGGGCTGTTGCTACTCCTGCTGCCTGGCCAGGGCTGCAGTTCCTCATGCAGTAGGGGAGACTGCAAGGGACAGGGGAGGGAGCACAGTGTGCAGCTAAAAAAAGCATAGGGGAGACCATGCAGTACCAAGGGAGCTGCTGTGGCAGGGCCAGAGCCACTGCCTGCCTGGTTAGGAATGGGACTAAAGCCACCACGTGCTCTGTGCCTGGAGCTAGAGATGAAACCAGAATCAAAATTGCTATATAGGATAAGCTGTGGTGGAAAGGGGGCAGGCAAGGAGGTCAAGCAGCAACTGGGGTATGTGGAAGGAAGGGACAGACACTGCGGGGAGCTAAGACGGCGGAGGTCTGGCTGCCTGCATATCCTTACTTGATTCAACAATTGCATCCCCTTGCTTGAAGGGGTCCATTTCTGAGCCATTCTTTAGAATGAGTTTTGCCATGAACACTTCTTCCCGCTTCTTTCCCTGCAACTTGTCCTCCTGCCATTGCTTGCCCCACCATTATTCAGGAAGCACAAAAATCTTGGATTTTGGTAACAGATCATCAATGACAAATTCCATCCTCAAAAAGGAACTCCTTGATGCTGTGAGTGTGCAAACACTGGGACCTACACTAACTATATCCCACTTCCAATGTTGAGGATGGAAGGAACTGTTCCAGGGATAAGCCAAAGGTACTAAGGACACAGAATGGGTCCTCTACATCACAACTACCCTCCACTGGTCTAGGGAAAAACCCTAAGTAAAGGTAGAACTTATTGCTGCCTGCCAGAATATGGTTCCCAGACATAAACCTCTCTCTTGTCTTGAGTGAGCCTGCACCATGATAATCAAATGGGTGAAAACAAGGTGAAACAAGTGGAACTGTTCCTACACAGCAGTGCTTCACTTTCACAAAGCAAGTGTCTGTGAGGAAGAGGGAGCTTAGCAACACTGACAAGATCTTCCATGGCAAAGATACTTTGCAGTCTAGCATATTACAAACCACTCCAATATATCAGACAACAATCACTTCAAAAAGACAAACTAATAAACATTGAACAAACAAGATGATTTTTTCAGCTGATGTAATTAGTAAAGACATTTATGCTTTATCCTACTCTAAGTAAATTAATTTATTATTCTTATAGTTCATAGGATTTCAAGTGCAGGACAAAAAACCTGCATTAATTGCAAAATAAATCTTTATCACAATCTTTAGCTGTATGGCTATTTAGATGTAATATATTAACTTCCAAACACAGAACTAATCTGAGCTGCTTCAGTCTAATAATGACCTGTAAAAAACAGGAAATATTTGTATCATAGTACACAATGATAGAATTTTAATTGGTATTATGTGTCAGCATAAAACTGTCAGTGTGCCTGATGCAAAATGAGAACTAGTTTTTGCTCACAGTATAACCAGGATTTGGATCCAGAGACAAGATAGTGATTACTGGTCCAATCCGATATAAAATATCCTAGCTTCACTACTTCTGCTTCTTGTATGGTCTAATTTTCTTCTTCTAGTGATTTGAGCTATTGGAACAACAATCCTATATAATTCCATTGTATTCTATATATAGATTGCCAAATTACTGTGCAACACTGATGGAAGCCATAACCACAGAAATTAGACAGAAATGGGACTGTGGGTCATCGGCTCTTCCAGTCCCCTGACAATGCAGGATTGTTCCACTGATGTATTTTCAGTCTTCTCCCAGTGCATAACTGCGTAAGTATACTTAAATGCACTTGATCTGCTCAGCCAAGATGAGAATCCTTGCAGTTTCACCACCCATAACTCTGCAATCTTTCTTATTTGCAGTTGTTATTAGCATTGTTTAAAATACAGTCATTGTGTGTCACTCTATTCTGAGAATGAAACTAAAATTCTTGTCCAGATTATTACATATTACAAAAACCTTGTCTTATATAGTGATTCTGGGACAGTCTGCCCTTTCCCTGTGTTATTGGAGGGAATCAATATTTATGTAGCTGATCCGCCCCATATGGCATCTGTATTCTTGAAGCTTCAAGCTGGACTAGGTGCTGCTCCCGAGGGCATATTCCTGACTAGATTTTATCACATAAAGTATCCATTTTCTGCATATTTGTGCCTGATCTGACCACTCCAAATAGTTTTGTAATGTTCTTAATCAAGATTATCCTCCGATATTTTGCAGTAGCTGTGGATGTCACTTAAATTCCGTTTCCTTGAGACAGCTTCCTTTTGTTTTGTTTTTTTCCATTAGACTAGTACTTTCCAGTACTATGAGCATGGCTCAGGCACTGATCCAATGTCAGCTGAAGTTAACAGACTTCTATGAGCCTTGGCCTAGAGTGCATGTATTGTGTTTCATTTACGTGACTGACTGAGTAACTCTAGAAGTCTGCTCCTGCACATACACTGCAGAGAATACCTAGGTGCCAGCTCACAGCAATGTGCACCAGGACTTCCCAAGCTAGCATCCACAACACAGTCACATGAAACTCAGATTCATGTAGTTGTGTCCACACTGAAATTACAGTTACCCAAGCCTGGCATTAGGATTTCTGCAGCTCTCCTGAACTTGAGACACTCTGGAGATTAGTTCACAACACGTTGTCAGATCCTTTCTATCCTTTCCAAAGCCCTGTGTAGGAGTGTTCTCAAACTGCTAATATATTTTAACTCAAGCACTTCTGGGTCCCTGTGTTCCTCACTTCCATCTGCCATCAGTTGGAAAAAGGCAGGGATCCAGCATTGCTGGATAAGCTGCTCCCAACTGTAGCTGCACTGATACTGCTGCAGGATACAGATGGAGGGCATGGGAGATGGTGGATGGCATTCCAGAAGCAGTTTTGAATCTTCAGGAGGAGGCAGTGACACACGTAAAGGATAGCAACAGCAACATGACACTTCTAAAACTACTCTCTGCCAAACAACAACCACAGGTAAACCAGAGATCTGACATGAGCTTCTGCCCAGCTAGCGGTACACTGAGAAGTAGGGGTGCACCAATATAGAATTTGGGGCCAATACTGATAGCTGATTTTTAAGGAGGCATATCGGCCAATACCAATCTGATTTCTGATACAGCTGCGTGCAGGTGGTAAGTCCGTTGTGGTGGAAGGGGAGAGGGAAAGGGCATGGAGGGGCAGATCAAGGTCCCTGCAGTGAAGAAGGGAGTGGGGCTGGGGCTGGGGCAGGCGTAGCTCAGATGGAGCAGGCAGGGCATGGGATGAAGCCGCAGCTGTCCGCGGGGCGCGGGCAGGTGGCTCTTGCTGCTGCGCACACCCCAGGAGGGCATGGGCAGGGCAGGAGCTGTGCCCCGGATCTGTGCGAGATTTGAGCAAGGTGGGCTGCAGATGTAGACTGGTGCCAAGGCGGTAGTGCTAGGAGGGGGCTACATGGAGGGCTGCAGCCACCCCAAATATTGCTGTAGCCACCCCATAGCCCCCGTCCCAGCACTGCCACCACCATCTGCAGCCCCATGCCCCTCCCTTTCCACCACAACACTTACCACTTGCACACAGCTCTCCACGCTGCCAGCTATGCTCCTCACTGCATGCTGCGGCTGCACGTATGCATGGGCCATTTATTGGCCAAAATATCAGGCATATCAGGCCAATTTCTGATATAGACAATTTTTTTTATATCGCTGCTGATCCAATATCAGTGTCAGTGTACCTCTACTGGGAAGGCATCTTACAATGCTTTTTGCATTGTAACCTGTGCAGCAAACAGCCATGTGGAATGAAGGATTAAATGCCAAACAGGTGTTTATTGTACCTTCTGGAGCACAGGAAGCATGTGGGAAGTGAGTGGTAGTAGAGACCTGTGGGATAGTACTGGAGGACTACCAAAGAATGAACACTTCTACACAATGTTAGCAGCATCTTCTTACCATAAAATAGGAAGTCCATTCCTAGCATCTGAGGAAGTAGGTTTTTGCCTATGAAATTTCATGTCTCCCTGAACCAGTAGTCTCTAAGGTACCACCTTACCTTTCTTTGTACCATAAAATGGGTGAGCCAGAGCTCATTTTAGTGCACAGCCCAGAGTTTAAATCATATTGCTAGCTGTGCAGGTGAGCTTGGTTTCAAGACCTACGTGCCCAAGTATATGCATTTGGTGTAAAAGGAGTCAGAAGATTTGAGTTAAAATCCAGTGAGTAAGTCTGCAGTATACGTATACCCATAAAACAGCACGGCTAGGGACAGAAGTTACACATGAACTGGTTTAAGTGATCAGAAACTGGTTTAAACCTGTAACAGAACAGAAGCTCACTGCACAAAAAGCAGGTTCAAATGGCTGAAACTGGTTTAAGATATACCTTACTGAATCTAGTATCAGACTTAAGTGATTTGGGCCAAACTGGTTTTTAAAACTTCTGTCCAAAACCCCTTCCTGGTGTAAGTTAAATCACAGTCCCACAGCATCCCTGCATGCATTTCCAGCCCTTGGCTGGGCTGAGCTGGGCTGGGTTGTCTGCACCAGAGAACAGGGCTGGTCATTTCCCTCTGCTCCCTAGCTGGAGCAGGGAGGGCTAGCTGACAAGAGGGGAGAGGTAAAGCCGGAATGGGACCAGGGAGGGGAGAGGATGTCAAACACCCCTTCCCCCACTCATGCTTACTGCTGGCTGCACCTGTGAACTATAAATCCAAGAGGCACCTGGAGGCAGGAAGGGGAAGTGATGAGCAACCCTGCACAGCCCTGCTGCTGTAATTCTCAACTACAAATCCCCAGGGCCTCTCACGGCAGGAAGACGAAGCAAACACATAGCCAAAGAGCGGTGCTTTTGCGTCCCCCCGACTTCTGGCCTGAGCCACTGCACGCAGGTGGCTGCATTTCCTGAATCAAAGGTAAATGTCCCTTCACTTCTATTTCAATTTAATCTGTACAGTTTAAATTAATTTGCAAAGACTGAATCAATTCAGCCTCAGGCTTTTTGATTATCTGTACCTAGCCAAAGAGAGATTTCCTTTAGCTTAAGCCTGTAAGTTTTATGTGAATTCAAATGTGGCTGTCAGTCTGCATACATGTAACCACTGCTGACAGACACTGTTCTTTTTTTGGATTGGGGTTTTTACCTTGAGCAATCAACAGGGCACATATTCCTTCACTGATGTTCAAGTCTTCCTAGACTGTTACACTGGAGTCACCTAGCAAAATTGCTGTCTAGAAAACAGAAAAACTAGAGGTGCACCAATATATCAGTTCCTAGTATATCAGCACTGATAAAAGCAAAATTGACATTATCAGCAATCAGCTTTTTTTTGGCTGATGTGGCTGATAATGTCACCGATAAATGCCATGTGTATACACGCAGCCTCGCAGCTTGGAGAGCAATGTCCGGCTGATAAGTCCATTGCGGGGGAAGGGGCAGGGGAGAGCAAGGGTATGGTGGGGTAGATTGAGGCCCCTGCATTGAGGGAGGAAGTGGGAGTGGGGCTGTGGAAGGGGCAGATGGAGTGGGGTGGGGCACAGGATGAAGCCATGAGCAGTTCATCTAGGGGTGTGGGGGGATGGCTCCCACTTGCTGGTGCATCCTGGGGGAGCTTTGGGGTGTATGTGCCCCCCAGATATGTGCATGGGCTGAGGGCAGGCTGCTGCTGTGGGCTGGGGTTGGGGGTAACACTGGGCTCTTCGCTTTTTTGATCAGTTCAAGCCTGCATGGTAATCATGTTTTAAATCAGTAGTCTCCAACCTTTTTAGGTTGGAGATCACTTTTGGAATTTAAAAAGAACTGAATATTTACCCTCCACCCAGCAGGTAATTCTATGGGGAGGGGAGGGAAAAGGGCCATGGGGCGAGGGGAGCTGGGGTGAGGCAAGGCACAGGATGGAGCCATGAGCAGCTCATCCAGGGGCGTGGAGGTAGGGGAGGCTCCCACCACTGGGGCATCCTGGGGGAGCTTTGGAGGCATAACGCTGGGCTCTTTGCTTTTTTGATCAGTCCAAGCCTGCATGGTAATCATGTTTTAAGTCAGTTGACTCCAACCTCACTTTTGGAATTTAAAAGGAACTGAAGATCTACTCCCCATCCTCCACCCAGCATGTAAGTCTGTGGGGAGGGGAGGGGAGAGGATAGGGCCTTGGGGGGATGGGGAAGATAGAGTCCCCAGCCCTAGCCCCACTCCCTCCCTCACCGCTGGGGCCTTTATCTGCCCCCTGCCAGGGCAGGGCAGGGGATGGAGCCATGAGCAGTTTGTCCAGGGGGTGCAGGTGGGGTGAGCACACAACCCAGGAGGGCATGGAGGGGCATGTGTACCCAGGTCTGTCCATGGAGCAGAGTGAGGCAGGCTGAAGGCTGAGGCTGAAGCTGCAGAATGGGGCAGCGCCGGGCTCTTCCCAGCTGGGCAGCAATGGCAAGAGTGCTTCAAGTGGGGCCATGGTGGGGGTGTGGGCCCCCCACACCCTGCTCCCAGCACTGCCACTAAGCACAGCATGGGCCAGGCCCAGCAGGAACAGCCCGACACAGCCTTCCAGCCCACAGCTGCAGCCCACCTACCCCTACACCCAGCAGTCCTCAGCCCCCATGTCCTTGCATAGGGGAGAAGAGGCAGGGAAAGGCTGAGCTGTTCCTGCAGCTTGCTGTGCTTGGCAGCAGTCTTGGGAGTGGGGGTTAGGGGGGACTACAGCCACCCCACCGCAGCTCTGCTCCCAGTGCTACCGCCACAGCTGCCCAGGCTGAGCACAGCCTGGGCAGAAAGAGCCCGGTGCTGCCTTGGCCCCAGCCCACCCCACTCCGCCCCACGGGCAGAACTGGGGGAACACACACCCCACGCCCTCCCAGGCTGCATGCCCCCCCTACCTGTGCCCCCCAGATGAGCCGCTTGCAGTTCCATCCCCTGCCTCACCCCATGCCAGCCCAGGCCTGCTCCCTAACCTCAGAGCTGCTAAAGCCACCAGCACTGCACCTTCTTTGGAGTGGGATGTGCCCTCCCGATCTGTGCATGACGGACTGGGCTTTGCACCCCAAGCCCCCATGCACATGCCCTCCAGGCCTCCACCCATTCCCCTGCCACCTGACCTGATGGGCTGAGAGGAAGGGGGATGCACGTTGACGTGCTCGCACACACTCAGCCTCTGCAGCCCAGGATTGACTTCAAGAGGCTCTGGGATCCACTGGTGGATCCCGATTGACCAGTTGGTGACCACTGTTTTAAGTGACGCATGCCAGAGTACAGATAGACCCTGTTATAGTTTGACTAGCATAGTACAACCATATTTGAAATAAGGACAAATTCTCTAGTGGCACACGTGTGTGAAATTCCACTGAAGTCAAAAGAGCCACATCTATTTACCTCAGCAAAGAATTTAGCCCGCTGTGTGCCATGATATACAGATAGATTACAATGCTGGTTCAATTATAAGTATTTGCAGGAGGGTTGAACACAATAAAGGAAGAACTTTGTGATGCTGCTTCTACTCCACTGCTTTTGGCAGGGACATAATACTTATGATATCAGATCAGACCATTGGTCATTCAAGGCCATAGCCTGCTGCTGGCTATTGCAACTAACTGATATTTCAGTAGATGAAAACTGGAAAAGAAAAGCAAAACAACAATTGCAGGATCAATTCTTTCTAAACCTTAGAACGATCTAGTAACTGCATGTAGCTAGACTTAGTTATTTCTGTACTAATAAGCAGAACCAAAGAGGATTCATAATTATTAATCAAAGCTATATCCAGCAACTTTTAGCTACTTTGTGCAAATCCTGGCAAATCCCATTCTTATATATATGCACAAGTTACTCATGACCAAAGTTACTCTGTATTTTAGACAGGATCTGGTTAATACATGGTAGAATTCCCTTGTACCCCAACAATATTAAGGCTGGCACTCTTGTACAGAGAGAAAACAGGTTTTTATAAGGCAGGATTTTATTACCCTGGGCAGAATGTTTACTATGAGAATGGTCCTTACAATAGGCTTTTGTCTCTCATGAATGTATCATTGTCTTAAATTTTGTCTCAGAAAAACTGAACTCTTTCATCCATGTTTATGGATCTATCGCTTAATTTATTTTTTCCTGTAATGAAAAATATGAAACTCATTCAGTTTTCTTGCTAATTAACTAAGCTTAATTCCATGGATACTGTTCTGATTGTTTCAAAATATCTTAGCACTTATATACTTTATTGCTTTGCTAACTAGAACATCCAGAATGTATCCTGAAGCTAATTATTCTTTTGGTTAAAACAGTTATTTTTATTTCTCAGGCAACAGGTGCTGTTTTCAATACCCACTTGATACAGACATATAAGTAATTACTCCTCTCTCCAAGCAGCATTTTCTCAGTTGCATACATTTTTAGTTGAAAATTATCTCTATTTGTTGCAGCAAAGGGTTGAATTTTTTTATAGCCTGGAATCTCATATAATCAAGGGTTTAATGGTTTATTGACAATGTCAGACTTGGATTGTCTGTGTGCTTGCATTTGTCTGGACTTAAGTGCCAGTTTGATAGCTCAGACCATGACATCCTTTTCAACTGCAGCTGCATTCAGCTAGAGCTGAAGTGCATTAGTTTTCCTCCTATTCAACTGGCAGGCATCATTTTGTTTCAGAAGCAGACTTTTATTTGACTCCTGCTTATGTCGCTGAAGGAGTCCCTCTGGGATCTGTTCTCAGATGCCCTCTCATACACATTTAGATGTTTCCTTTTAAACATATGATTTAATATAGGGTTGGGTTTCCCTGTTAGGTTGCAGATAAGCAGATTTACACTTCACTTAAGAACAGAATTGATTCTGCTTTCTCAGTGCTGGCAGTTTATTTGTTGCAAATAACACACCAAACATAAAAAATAATTCCTTCAGTTGAATTCAGCTATAAAAATAACAAGTGCTCTGTTTTGGATGCCCTGGTACCCCTCTTCACACACACACACACACACACACACACCGCCCCCCGCAGCCTGCTGCCCATAACTCAAAGGCCTGTTATTAAAAAAAAAAAGTGCACTTTGATGGCTAGAAAATTACTATTAGATCAAGAGTAGCTAGATATTATAACAGTTCGTTTTGTTCCCATCTTCTGTACCGTTCTCTTGGGTTCATTTCTAGCAGCTGCACACCATTCCCGCAATAATGGTTTGCTGCACCATTCCCACCTTTAATTCATTCTTTTGGTTGACTTGGGAACTGACAATCACAATGCTTTTTCTCACTGGTCTGCCTGATATCCTTTTAGCTCAGCTTCAGTCCGTGCAGCTGCCAGGTTACTAACGAAAACGGAGGAAATCGAACCCATTATGCCATCACTAAAATATTTCACTAGCTGCTGGCTTGTTCCAGAATTGATTTTGTGTGCTTCTGAACTGTTAGAGGCTTTTTTGGCCTCTCATTTAACTGATTGGGTAGTTCCCTATGCCAACATGCTATAATCTCCTCATTAGTTGAATTTCCCTTTCTCAGGACATACCTCATGACACTCTGGATGCAACATCATAAAGATGAGTATATAAAGAGAGGCTTAATACAAAGTCAGTAGAAAAGCAGTGCCAAACCTGAGCGTGAGGGAGTGAAGAAGTGAGCGGGGTCCGAGGCTTCCCACCCCGGTGCAACCGCGCTAGGTCCCCGCACTCAATCCCAGAGTGCGGGGCGTAAACTAACCTTCTCCAGGTGCACGGGAGAAGGCGGGGCCCGGACGGCGTGGGTCAACATAAAAGAGACGCCGGTGCCAGGATGGGAGGTGGCGGAACCGGAAGAGTCTGGCGGGGAAGCGGACACCGGCGGGAGCATGCTGGGGTGGAGGCGCCCCGTCCTGAAGCGTGGCCGGACTTTCTGGCACAAGGGTAATCCCCTGCGGGGTGTTGTGAACCCGGGCAACCAGCTCAGCGAGGCCGTGGATGGTAGGAAACTGCCGGGAGCGGCCAGAACCCGGTAGACCCGGTTACCGTATAGACTATAATAGAGAGGCAGGCACGGACTGTGAGATTGCCATTCCATTAGTAAAGGACCAAGGGGTCGCAAGAAGCCCTAGAGGGGGGTACCGAAGAACTCCTGGGGAGTTGAGAAAAGGGGTTTCAACCCCACAGTGTACAGGGAAAGAGCGGAGGATGTCCGAGGAGGATCGAAGCGGGCCCCAAGCTCTGAAGAATCCCTGGCCATACCTGTTTGTGTTGACTCTTTGGTGGTTTTCCTTTCCTTGGACTAATTAGAGAGATACCTTATTAGGTGGCCGACCTAGATAGGCGGCCACCTGCCGGAGGACCGGGTGAGGGTGTAGAGGCGGCGGAGCCCTCATTGACGCGGGACCTCGAGAGTCAAGGAGTCCCATTTTTGGACTGGCACATGCCGGACAGATCACACTGAACCGGATTACAATCAAAGTCATGGCAGGCGAACCGGACGTGTGCAGTCCTCAGGTGAACGACCCTTAGCTACTGGGAAGAGTTCTGACGCAGGAGGCAGAGGGTACGACGAAGCCGTGCCCCACCCCCCACACTGAGCTTTAAAGCATCTTCAGTAAGATGAAAAAAACTAAAGATGGCAAATGAGGGTGCAGTCCAGGCTAAGGGACAACAGGATTAATGGTATGGGGGTGGATAAAAGGTCTACTAAAGGAGCAGAAGGATTAAGAATTGACCTAGAGACCAAGCGTGTGGGGGAGACCCACAATTACGGCATAGAAAGAAGCTTGTGCATAGTGAAAGAATATAAAAGAGTCTTCTTCACTGGGTGCATCTACACATGAAATTAGTGCACCTGAATAAACTCCGGAGCAGCTGGTGCTGGAGTTTGTTGTTCCTGGTCACAGCTTTTACATCCGCGCTGACGACCATGATATGCTGAAAGCCGTGATGTTCCCCAGCCTGCCTAGTGCTTCTGTGGAAGCTATAAAGTTTTCGTAAGTTAAGAAGTTTCCTTATACTTGCTCATGCTCAGTACATGATAAGACCAGGAGGCTCCGGACAGTTTAAACTTTTGACCCACAGTGACATGGTGACCTAGTTTTATTTTTGAGCATGCCCAGTTCAATGTAGGTTATATAACTATTTGCCACCAAAAAGGTGATTGTCACCTGTCTGAGATGCTTGAGAATTTCATTAGGTGAGAGCCGAGTGTTTGACAATGATTGGATAAGATCAATTATTGATGTGACCCATGAGTAAGTGATTGGCTTCTAAAAAGCAGCGTGATATTGGGGGTATAAAAGAGCTTAGACCCAAGGTTTAGAGAGTTTTTGTGTGGACAGTTGTTGGCATGATTGATGTCTGCCTGTAGAGTCGTTGGTAGTCATTGTTGTCTTGATGTGCATGTGCATTTTGGTTGACTGAGGGATTGCTTGCTGCAGTTGGGTTTTGAGTCGATGCTAGAAGCTCCCCGAGCTCACAGCAGAGCACCGCAGGACATCTCAGTTTTGGCCTGATCCAGAGGGACCCAGGGCTGTTCCAAAAAATCTGCTCTTAGGCCAGAGTAACGTACCACCCACCCTTTTGATCAAGGAGGTCAAGTGCCCAAGTAAAGGGGAAAGACTCCTGAGGGAGGAGAGAGCATGAAGTTGGGTGCTTCTTTCTTACATTAAGTAAATCTGTTGTTAAGGTAACTGTGCCTGCAATGGTGTTGCAAGCAAGGGGGGGAGGAGGGTGTATTTGATCTCCATTTCCCTTTTGTTCCTTGTTGGCATCTGTTTTCTCTCTGTAATGTTCTGTATATATGCTTTATACCATGTTATCAGTTTTTGTTAGTTGTTATAATATAGTCCTGTTGTTTAACTCCAATTGATATTTAACTCCATTTCTAATTACATATTTGCTAGGATAAGCCAGGCTGTAGATTTGGACTAGTGAGAGTATGGGGCTGCCACCCCCTTTTTACTGAGGAGGAGTCTTAAGGGGATTAACGCCCCTCATTTACCTAATTAAGATTCTGTCTCCAACAACCACAGCACACTGAGCCAGGGTGGCGCAGCCTCAGCTGGCAGAGGGCCCAGGGGTCAGCCTTCCAGCCCAGAGCTGCTCTGCCCCACCTCAACCTCCTGCAAACGGGCTGGCCGGGGCATGAGGGTGCTACAATGCATGGCTCACTGGCATGCAGCCCACACACTGTAGCACCCTTGTGCCCCAGCCAGGCCTGGTCACCGTCTACACTTGCACTGCAGCAGTGTAAATAACTCCACTGTAGGGTAGTACTTGTGCTGAGCAGTACTATCCTATGGAAGAGTTAATTAGTTTATTTCTGGCTAATAGCTTTGCACATGTAGATGGTGATGCTTTACTGCAGAGCTAATTAGTCAACTCTGCAATAAAGCTTCTTGTACAGTTTCATAGTTGGTAGGGTCGGAAGGGACCTGAGCAGATCATCAAGTCCAACCTCCTGCCATGGCAGGAAAGAGTACTGGGATCAAACGACCCCAGCAAGGTGACTGGCAAGCCTTGTCTTAAAGACCCCCAGGGTAGGAGCCAGCTGGAAGTTGGTTCCAGATCCTAGCCACCCTGACAATGAAGTAGCACCTCCTGATGTCTAATCTGAATTTACCCTCTGCCAAGGGGTAGATGCCCCCGATGTGTGTCAGAACCTCAAAGTTGTGATCTATTAATTTTGCATTCATTACTGCTATTAACTGATCCCCCTACATAAGTAAAAGGCACCCACGTTTTATGAAAACTAAAGCAAAAGTCTAAATCATATGATAAGCCTAATGGGCCAGCTATCAAATCCCTCTGCACTCTTTCCTCCTCCTTCCACTACAACATGTTTGAAAGCAAATGAGTTTCTTCATTACATAAATGTTTACAACACCACTGAAAAAATACAAATAAAATGGAAAAGTTAATATTTTTCAGCAGTCCCATCAATTTAAGAGTGTGAAATGAAGATGCTCTCATAAGAAAACAAATAATGTTGTCATTTCAGAAGGCCAGCAATAAGCCACCACTGCTGGATTTAACAGTCTGAAGAAGAAACTAAGATACAGACAAATAAGTTTGCTTCAGATAAAGTAACTTTCTAGTTAATAATTCTGTTGGATGCCAGTACCAGCTCTGTAATAGGCATAAAGTTTCAATATTCTGCCTCCAATTATTTTATTTCAGTTGAATAGTACGAAGCATTTCTATGCCAGCCTATTTAACTAACAGGTTAACAATCTATGAATTTCCAGTTCCTGGGTTACTGTATTTTCATCAATCAAAAACAACAGAAACCAAGTTCAGGTGGTGTTATTGAAAGAATAAAAATACAATCCTACATATGAGCTGGTAGAAGATATCACCTACATTTTTCTTATCATTTTAAAAACTGTGGACTTGCTGCCAGATTTCATAACGGACACCAGTGTCAACACAAGTGTGTGGAAGAACAGCTAGCACAAACTCTAGGGGGTTGTGATATCCTGTCTCCACTGGTGTCAGTGAGAAAGCCCCTTTTGATTTCAGTGTTACTAGGTCCATGATTGGATAAGTAGCTTGAAGAAATAGAGCTGTACTGAGTAGCTGTGCACTACTGGATTCTTCACTCTCAAATCCACAGTGTACTGTTTTGATACCAGGTACTGCGAATAATGTCTACAGCAGCTTACACAGGTTTCTTTTCCATGCTCACTCCTGGCAAAGGACAGGACGTAGAAGACATACTGTCAAAGGTTGTAGGCAGTCAATGGGAAAGGAGAGGTTGTCCCTGAAGACTGTTGTTGCCTCTGGGCAGCCCCCTGAAATCCAAGTGGATTATGACATTATTTCTGTTCCCTGGGGAGAGGCAGGCAGCCAAATCTAATCCTTGCAGGCAAAATTCTAGGTACAAAAAATCTACATGAGGAAGCTTGGGTCTCATGCCATTATTTCTTGCTGGATTCTCTCCTTTGTAGTAAAATGAGTTTGAAAGGCCAAGAATCCCAACCAATCACTGCTGAACTGAGCTGCGGAAATTAACGTATCGTGCCATTCTGTCACAACGAGGAAAAAAATATATTGTTGTGGACATTATTTACAGTACCTGGTCTGGCTGTATTAATTAGGTAAATGAGGGGTGGTAATCCTCTATCATCAAATAGTTTAACATAACACTTGGGCAGGAGCAGATCTAGGGTGGGTAAGAGAGAAGCAATCGCACCCTCCTTCATCTGTGCAGAGCATGTCCAGCTTGTCAGTGCAGACCCTATGAGAGCGGTGGCTTTTGTGTGGCTCTGGAGCCTGAGAAATGAATGCCACACCACCACTCATCCCTGTTTTTCCCCTGCTGCCAAATTCAGTGAGGCAGTTAAGCAAGGGCCAAATGGCAGCAGTGTTCACCCCTTAGGCTCTGGAGCAGTGTGAAAGCAGTGTCCCCCTCACTTTCCTCCAGATCTGCCCATTCACACTGGAAAATCCTTTCTTAGGTATATTAAGAGCCCAAAGCAATTACTTTCTGAACTGACATACCTGGACTTCAAAAAGACTTTCAAATATAGATCAAACCAAATAAAATATTAAAATATACATGCCATAAGTGTAGTATTGACAGTAAAACTTTGTGCTGGATAAAAAATGTCTGTGCCCCTATGTTAGAGCAAAGCGATAAGTCTTGATAAAATAAAAGGAACAAGCATAATGCCAAGGAGATCTTGTTTAGAGAGATCTTGTTCATGGAGAGAGAGAGAGAGAGAAAGAATATTAAGTTGATGTTACACTTCAGACTTAAATTAAAATACAGGTCCTGCACATCAAGGACCATTACTTACAAACCCAGGTTTCTCCCTCCGTTTCCCCCTCCTCCCCATGCTTGACTACCAGAAATGACCAAGTAAATGACAGTTCAAATAGTATCTGGTCTATGTACAAATCCAAGATATCACATAACACATTCAAATAACAAGCTTTTCTATGCTGAATGATCTCAACTAAAGATCTACACCAGAGATGTCACAATACTCTCAGAAGTAATACAAGGCCAAAATGTATTTTTCTTGTCCACAGTTACAGAAACAGAATTATAATCATGGGTTTATAGTGTAATCCTGGGAGCAAGAACTTGTAAAAAGATTTTCAAATGATTCAAAACTGAGTGGGAAGGAAAACAGATACAAAAAGGTTTGTATAAAAGGTCCCGATTTAACTACCCTTGAAGTTATTGGAAATAGTCCAAAGGAAAAAAATGAGGCTGTCAGCTGACATGTATTTTATGTCATTTCACAAGTAACAAAGATTGGCTCAAAAAAGCAAGGAAGACTTTATCCTAGTGGTTACATGTGACAAACTGCTTTTAGAAGAAAGAACCTCTTTCTGGGTGGGGTTGTAAACTGTCACATAAAACGATCATTTTTGGCCTGGTCTACACTTGAAATGGTGGAGAAATTTCCAGTGAAACAGCTTCCTACAAAAGTGCAGGAAAGGATAAACCAGCATAGACAAGGAAGATTTCCTGGTTCGGGATGAAATTTTGGCCAGAACTAAAGACAGACCCAAAGACACACCAGCTAGCCTACTGCCCAGAGAATTAAAGGTCATGTGGGATATCCTGCATCAAGTCCTTGTTCTGCCCAATTTAGATCAAGCACTTGACACTCGGTTTTTCATATCCCAGTCTAGTCTTACAAGCAGCCTATGGGGTGCCTTTCTCTGACTTCCTACAAAAAACATTGCAACCCCCTTATAAATGCAGTGCCTGGACATAATTTGCATTTCTAGGCACTTTCGTACATTTTTTAAAAGCTATCTTCTAAAGTCTGCCTGTGGTCATAATAGCAAACACAACAGGTAGGATATATTTAAAAAGGATAAGAGCACAAATCAGAACAGTACTTGAGTGCACTGTATAAACAACAACGTAACAAACAACATTGTGTGTGTCATATTACAGGAAGGATATTCACAGGAGTACACAAAAGGGCAACTATGATAATAAATATTCTTTGAATTCCATGGAATTCAAAGGACACTATATTTAAATTCTTTAAAGAGAAAGATTAAGAACATTAGTATAGAGAGTACTGTTAAAAAAAACCCAAGGTAGACATACACAACAATGCAGATTAAAATTATATTTAATTAAAACATAAGGACTTTTACGATTAATTTGTTTACACATGCAATGAGAAATGTTGCAATATTAATAATTTTCTCTAAATAAGTACTTTGAATTCGACCAAAACTACCTTCTTATTTCCCATAGCCCATCAAAGATCCATCATATGGTAATGCTTTCTGGTTTCTACTGATCTTGGTCAAATTTGATCATTTTACAGAATTACCTTGTTGGTAATCTCATGATAGAAGCTAAATCTGAGAAAATGAACTATGTATGCATGGGAAAGCGCAGGAAAGTCTGTACTATTCTTATCCATACTGTAACAGATTTTTGTAGTGGAGTAGTGATTTTCAACAAGGGTGGCACGACACTCTAAGGTGCCATGTGATCCTTTTAAGGGTATCACACAATATGAGCAGTGTCGGATATGGAAACTCCTCCACATGATTCACAAAAGAAACCTAGAGATTTCAAATAGGATTCCCTAGTGTCAGAAACATTCTGACCTGTTGGGCTCTGAGTTCTTTACATTAGAAAAATTGCTCTATTCTTTTTTTGTAGTCAAGAGACTAGTGAAAGCTAAGAGCTGGCCCCTTCCAAAAGGTGCCTTGGAAGGTTGAGAACCACTGTGATAGACAGCGCTTGAATCGAAATGGCTATCAATCTGGTACCTTTCAATATGGCTGACTTCAGTATAGGACAATTCACACTTTAACACAGCTCTCCATCTAGAAAGTTCCTTTGTAAAAGGACTACGTCTCAATCCTTTTGTGAGGGAGGCAAATCTGATTACTCCAGCTTTGCAGGATGAGAAAGTGAAGCAGAGAAAGTTTATTACAAAATTTTTGTGACAAAAATTTGGAGGACCAAATAATGGATATATTGGGCCTCACTTCCCAAGTCCTGAACACCCACAACTCCAAATGAAACCAATGAAGGTCAAGGCATTCAGCACCTCTGAATGTCAGGTTATGGAAGTGTCAAAATTTGAGCCACTGGAAAAAGCAAGAAATAGGAGTGTGTGATAAAGCTACTACTGCAAAGATCTTCCTTGCTCATGCCCTTCAACTATATTTCTTTCCTGCACTTCATATCTGTCCTCTATTTTAAGCCAAAACTCCTTCTGTTCCCTTTCAAGACACTTTGAAAATATGGCCCAAAGACATTTTCAAAGGGTAACATTGACAATCACTGGCATTAGTCAATTGCATATCTTCTTCCCCTTAGGAATGAAAGGAGCTCCTGTAAAAATCCGTACAGACACTACATTGCCCTCCTTCATATCTCCCTTAAAACTTACTTGTGCCTTCATGCCTTCAAAACACTTGCTAGTGGGTAGGCAGCTATTATACTGTTTAGTTTATTAGTAGTAGGCAAGCTTGAATCATCTGGATCATGGTGTACAAGAGGCCTAGTCAGATGCCTGATGAATCTATTTGTGGCTGACAAGCCCAATTCAAGAGCAACACAGCTTGTTATGAGTTTCCCAGGTCCACATGTTGTCTGAGTTACAGTCCAAGTTTACAGCATACTGCTTTCTTCTTTCTCACTTTGCTTCCAACCTCTGGATCAAAGCCACTTTGTGTTGAGCTGCACCCAATGCCAAATGTTCTCTCCAGTTTGAATGGGATTCTGTGCACTCCTCTCAGCTTTCTATATTGATGCTGAATGGCTTCATATAATTTTTGGTCACCCTGGGCATATCTACACGCGCATTTACGCCAACTTAAATTTACTGAGCAGTAAGCAGGAATAGGCCGGCGTCTACACGTGCAGGTGTTAAAGTGCATTAACGCTGTGTGTGGACTGTCTTGGGACTAAAGTTAGTCCCAAGTCAGTCCACACAAACAGTGTTACTGTGCATGAAGGCATCTACATGTGTGTTACTGCGCAATAACTAATCGGGAGTCAATCTGATACCTGCATGATGCAGGTATCAAATTTACACTCAAGTAAGTATAAGTCACCATATTTACTGCACAGTATGGGTGTGTATGTGTAAACATGCACCCATACTGCACAGTACATTTTGGTTACTGCGCAGTAGATGTGCACATGTAGATGTGCTCACTGTGGTACTGCCACAGAGGGTGACCCTGCTTTCTAGAGTTGTCTCAAATCTCACTATACAAAATATTCTTGAAGATACCATCTCCTCCCATTCTCTGGACATGGCTGATCCATCACAACCTTTTCTTCTTGATAGTGGTTTCTAAGTGTGTCGGTCTTGCAGGCTCCAGTACCTCTATGTTTGATACTTTGTCTTCCCACTTTATTTACAGGACCTTATGCAGCTTTCTCATGTGAAAGTTGTTCAGTCTCTTGATGTGCCTAGCATATGTAGTCCACAGATGATTTCTCCTTTAGATGAACTGCAAAAATCTTGTACTATATGAGACTTGCCACATCATGCTAACATTGTCTAAAGATGTGTTTAGTCCTCAGAGACAACATCTTACTTGAGAACATCTTACTTGAGGACATCCTATATGGCTAATTCTTCTAAAGAACCTCATTGTCACCTCAAAATGGCATGCTAGGTGACAAGAGCATGCTTCAAAGCATAGCCAATGCCTGTTTTACTATAGACCTACCTGTCCAGCCACCTGGGTTTGACTTTTTATGCCATTTGCAAGCAAATCTCCACTGCTTCAGGTGAGTAGTGAGTGGATACTCCATGAATGACGACAGGTGGGACCACATACGTGGACTCCCCAATTTGCTAGTATAGACAGTTAAAAGATGTAGGCTACACACAGCTTGCACCCACTTGGCATCAGCTACCTTCTTCCCTCATTGACTTGTACAACATCTTTCACTCAGCTATTTAATAGTTAAGATACCACTTAGACTAATACAACTGACAGGACCACCAATGTAAATTCAGTCACTATTCAGAACCACACATACACAATACACACACATTGATACAAACTGTACTCATCTCACAGTTACAACTGTTGTCTGTTATGTTCACCTATTGTCTTACATCTTGTAATTAGATTATTATATATTGGGAAAGAGCCTCTATTTCTTTCATGCCTAGCACCATGGGGCCCCTTGGTCCCTCACCAGGGTCTCTAGGCATTATTACCATCATCATCATTACCTAGATCTCCTTAGACCCAATCACGTGCTTTACCCAGCAGGCACACTTCTCAAGAACAAGATAAGGGGGGAAAAAAAGAGTGGTGCCAGTACCCTGATCTAGAAAGATACTTCAGGAGTAAAATGCTGAGCTTTGCACTGCCTCAGTTCCAGGTGCCTGGCTTCCTAAATCCCACTTTAGGTGCCTAAGTCCTCATGAATTTGGGCCTTACTTTATGATTTGCCAAGGTATTTAAGCACACATTTAAACTTAAGTGTGAGAGTAGCCCCAGTAGGATTCCCCAAGGAACAACCTCATGTGTGAAACAGCTGTCAATGCAGATATGTCTCTAGTTGTGGAGAGCAAATGTTATCTTCCATTTTGACAGCAAGGTCCTGCCCTGCAAGGATCTACAAGCTGCAGTCAATGGCCAGATCTGGATGCTGTTAGGTTAGAATTGTATAACATTTCCATGAAAATTATTTCAATGTAAAATGCAAGCTCTCCTACCTTGAAAAAGGGTGTCACACTTGCATCCTTAAATATAGATGTGCTCAAATCCCTTGCTTTCTAAGGGCTGGCAGTGTCAGACACCACTGACATTCAGTTCATCCTGCGCTTCACAAGCTTGGCAAAAGAAGCAGTTGCAGCTGTACCTTATAGCAGCTAGAGATTGCTTGGCACGCTTCACCGTATTTTCACAGCTGGACCCCAGCTAGCATATGGACAGATGTAACAGCCATAGAAAGAGGTGTCAGCAGCCACATGAGGCAAGGAATTCTTCTGGTTCCAGACTCTTTGACATTCCCCCTCCCCAAACTGTCATATGTACCTGAATTCTTCCACTTGCGCCAATTTTCTCATACCCAGCTAGTCTCACCAACAAAACTAGTGCTCAGACAGCCAGTCACCGCCAGCTACACCAATAACAAGTTTCCAACTAGCCGTAACCACTCCCGATTTATACTCACCAGCCATACCCCAGCTTACCTGTAGAAAACAGCAAATACTGCAACAAGCACAGGCAGCCAACACCTGCTAAAGCAAGGTAACTTTGGGTACCTACCACTGCCATCTACTCATAGTCACTCTCTTTATCCCATCCCCATCCAAGTAACCACAGCCTAACTCCACACACACTCCTATCAAGTTTTGTAGTTTCCTGTCCTGCCACTGAGCTGCTCGTAAGCTGAATGTTATGAGATGTAAATATGAAAATCAAATCATTAAGTAATTTGCATAGATGGGCCGCAAAAAGTTTCACAAAATGTGGCACATGTTTTCTCAGGGTTTTAGGTCAGAGAAAATACATCACATAAAGTAGTTAGGCTGGTTTCTTGGTCCCTTTTCACAGAGGGTACCATCATACGCTGCTATTATGTTAGTGTGGTGTGGACATTACTTCAAAATTTCAAGGAAAATAAACCTAAAACTGAGATAACAGCGGGCACATACAACTGCGGACAGAATATATGTGCATGTGCACACACATACACACGGTTTTTTAATCTGCTCTAATGCCATAGTACCAGTTTGAGATCATTCACACTACTGAACTATCTTCCATATTGAGCTATTAATATGCTGCAACTCCAGGGGAGAGTAGGGCAGCTGCACTTTTGGAAAAGCAGCATGGTTTTCTATTCAGATGTCACATTGTAGCAGATGAATAGTTACCGTCAACTACACATAAAATGGTTAACTCAAAAAAGCGAGTGGGTTTGTTTATTTATTTACTTCCTACTAACAGTAATAGTAGTAATACTAGTAGTAGTAGTACTAATAGTATTAGTAGTAGTCAAGAGGAATTAAAATGTATTAACTCTTTGGTAAATTATCATCTGCCACTGCTGTCATGGTCAGCACTCCTAGAAAATGGCATCAGTCTATTCTATTCATAGCTGGGTGGTGCTGCCTATACTTCAGGTGTGTTGATGTGTTAGCCACTGATAGAGGCAGAAGGCAATCTACATTCCCAACTTTTCTTTCTTATACTCACTGCCTATGAAATACACTAAGCCCAATGCCAATTTCACCTCTGCTATGGCTAGGGAAAGACCAAACTGGAGAAATAAAAGCACTGGAAGTTGGATACATAAGCACTGGCTAGGGATAGAAGTTACACAAACTTGTATAACTGATCAGAAACCAGTTCAAACCTGTAACATAACAGAAATTCAGTGCACATAAACTCCTTTTAAAGTGACCAAAACCAGTTTAAGATAAACCTGGATGGATATAGTATCAGACTTAACTGATTTGGGTTAAATTGGTTTATTGAACTTCTGTCCCAGATACCTTCCAGATTCAAGTTAACTCATGGTCCCCCAGGCATGCCAGGATGCTTTGCACCTGCCCCACACACCCTTCCTTGCAGGGTGGATGGGCTATCCTTGGCCCAAGGTATCTACTCCAGCCAAGCAAGGAGGCACACTCTAGCATCTCCCAGTTTCTGGCCTGGGCCACTACAGGCATGTGGATGTATTTCCAGAATCAAAAGTGAATGTCTGTTCACTTACTTATCGCTTCAGTCTATGCAGCTTAGACTAACCTGTGAAGATTGAATCAATTCAGCCTCAGATTTCTGACTGTCTCTATTTAGCCTGTAAGGCAAATATATAAAAAGTAAAATCACTGTGCTCAAAGAGTGGTTTTCAATGTCTCCTTAGGGGGAGGTATCAAGGGTTCCCCTAGAGGTCTGTCCTGGGTCTGATACCGCTTAATAGCCTCAATAATGTTTTGGAAGATGGGATTGAATCCACAGTTGGCAAACTTGCAGATGACATCGAACTGGGTAGAGTTGCAGAAAGTAGGGTTTTTGAGGATAGTATTAGGATTCAGAATGACATTGGACAAACAGGAAAATGATCCAAAATAAAAATCGAATGTAGTTCAATTTAGACAAGTGAAAAGTCCTGCAGTCAAAACAGAATAATCAAATGCAGACTGTGAAATTACTAGTTAAAGTACTGTACTGCAGACAACAACCTGCAGTTATAGTAGACTGCAAGCTGAACACCAGTATGTTCTTGCTCCAAAGAAAGTCAATAGGATTGTATCAACAGGACCACCATTGCATGCAGGTAAAGGAAGTGATTCTTCTACTCTATTCAGCACTGGCAGCACCTACAGCCTAGAGTACCATGTCCAGTGTCAGGCACTGCACTTCAAGAAAGATGTGATCAAGTGGGAGAGTCCAGCAGAGAGCAACAAAAATGATTAGCGGTCTAGAACGCATGGCTTACAGGAGAAGGTTGAAAGAAGTGGGATTATTTCATCCAGAGAAAAGAAAACTGAAGAGGTACTTGATAATAGTCTTCAAATACCTGAAGGTTGGCTATAAATAGGATGGTGACAGATTCTGCTCTTTGGTCACAGAGGACAGGACAAGTAGTAACTGTCTTAAGGGAAA
Source organism: Crocodylus porosus (assembly GCF_001723895.1). Taxonomy (NCBI): domain Eukaryota; kingdom Metazoa; phylum Chordata; order Crocodylia; family Crocodylidae; genus Crocodylus; species Crocodylus porosus. The sequence continues at coordinate 44,121,650 of NW_017728943.1, forward strand.
TGTAGGTTGGATACAGGAAGAACCTTCACACTTTGAAGGTGGTTAAACATTGGAACTGATTACCTAGAGAGACTGGGGAAACTCCATCTCTGGAAGTGTAAGGGCCCATTAGACAAACACTTGTCTGGAATGCTTTAAACAGAGGTGATCCTACCTTGATCAGGTCCTTGGTCTAGAACAGGGGTTGTCAACCGGGGGTACCTGGAAAGGCCCTAGGGGTTACATGCAGGCAGGCTGGGATGGAGTGCCAGCAACAACCACCCTGCGCCACCACCTCCCAGGAGCAGAGTGGGGGCGAGGGCAGTGCCGCCCCCCTGCAGGCTGCACAGGCACCACCCAGCTAGGTGGATGGGGGGAGGGGGGGCGTGAAGCTTGCATGCAGCCACCCACCACCCCGCACTGCCACTGCTCTGTGTCTGGCCATGCACCACCCCCTCCCCCTCTGCATCTGGCTGCCAAGGGTACACTTATTTTAAAAGGTTGAAAACCCCTGGTCTAGAAGACCGCCTGAGGTCACTTCCAGCCCTATTTTTGTATGAACTCCTGGCTGATTTCAAATTTCTTTGTCTTTCTTGGACAGCTAGGAACCAGACTAACCCAGCTTTGGTTCCTGGAAACCAAAATATATACCCTTCTGAAACTGAAGTTTCTGAGAAGGTGGATTTATTATATCCTTTTCCTTTTTGGCTTGGAACATTTCCTTATCACTTTCCTGCTTTCCTTTTCTAACTCCATGGTCACCATAGCAAAGCTGCATCAATTCATTTTTGAGGAATTTGGTTACAGAAATAGGAGGAAAGCCAGTGCAATAGCAACAAAGTTTTGTGCCCGGGGCAAAGCCTGCAGTGGCAGCCTGCTCTCACCTCACACACAGATCCTGGGACACATGCCCCCCATGCTTGCCCGGGAGTGCACAAAGCAGCAGAAGCCACTCTTCTCCCGTAGCCATGCCCCTCCAAATAAGCCACTCGTATCTCCATCCTGCGCCCTGCTCTGGCTGAGCAGAGTCTGTTGGCACCCCTTTGCTCTGGTGCCCAGGGCAGTCATCTCACTCACCCCCTTCTTGCTGACAGTTATAATATCCATTCTAAAAAAATACAAACATAACCATGTTTGCTAGTGCATTTACATTTTAAAGTACTCGTACAAATCTTCAGTAATTTACTAATAACCCATCTAATAATTGCTTCTTAGGCCTAGTCTTTCTCTTGCTTAATTGAGAGTGTGGAATTTACCATTTGCAAAACCTAGCACACTGCTCAATTTAACATCCTGCTGACATGCCATCTGTAATACTTGCAAGATTCACACTGCAGTTACTTAAAACTGAAAGATGGCTTCAGGCCTGCTGTCTAGCTGCACTTCTACAGCCTTGCCTATGGCTTAAAAATAGCTAAGACTGGCTACAGTGGCTAAGGCAGTCTCCTGAGAGGCAGGAGGTGTGGATTTGAATCCCTTCAGACTGATAACCCACATTCCTTATTTCCTGAGTGAGTGCTCAGAAGTTAGTGGACTATGCGCAACAGTCAGTGGTGGACACCACTGACACCACCATTTCCTTTGGTGCTTTGTACTCAGTGCAAGTTAGATGTGCTCAGAGCACACCTAACAGACTGGGGACCTTCTGAGCATGGTTAGACACGTAAGTTTAGGCGCGTAGGGATCTTTTCAGGCTAAAATTTAGGCACATCAAGTTTGGGGGGGGTTTTGGGGGGGGGGGGGTTGGTGACAGAAGCAGGGTTGTTCTACACTACATTTTGGTAAATTAGGTGCCAAAATTCTGCCTAATTATGTTTGGCACCAGGCTTACTGATCTGGGTCTGCCCACTACTCCTTGCTTCTCTGAAAACTTTTATCAAAGTGCTTAGCTTAGAGTAAGGGGTTAAGTTTAGTTGGAGATGTGTGTCTACAAGTCTGTGCTTTTTTCTTAAAATATCTCTCAGTATAGCCCTTGAGATTCCCTGTCTTTTGCTACATTCCTTTTTGAGATGTGCACATTTTCTACATTCAATGAGAAACATCTCTCTTTGTTACAGAAATTCCTCTATATTCTAGGTTTCCAGAACAAAAGCGCAGTGGGGAGCAGGGAAGAACCAGAAGGATGCTCAATCCGACTTAAAACCACATTGTGTGGAAACAGAAAGAGACCGCTCTTCAGAAAACACTAGAAACCAGAAGGGAGTCCTAAAATAGAACCTTGAAACCACAACACGTGAGCTGGCAAGTGCACTGTTTACAAAACTCTCAGAGCCAAATCTTAGTCTGGTGTAAACCAGCATAGCTCTACTGATACGAGTGCAGCTCTGTTAATTTACACCAAGTGAGGATCTGCCCCTCAGTGAATAAATCTTGTTCGCCAGCTGGTTCTGTTAATGATACCACTTCATTAAGGAAACTGAAATATCAGCATAACCTTTTAGCTTGCAACTTCTGTAAACCTTAAATCCAATTCACAAGTGCATGTGCAATTTCCTCAGTAGTGTCACAATTTAATCATGAATGTCTTGGTAAAGATGCAAAGGACAATCAAATCAGCCAGGCATAAAACACGGCTGGGTTCCTCTTTACCTTTCTACTTATAATTTCAAATGGGAAAGCAATTAGAGGGAGAGATTTATAGAAGGTGGCACAGGGAGGGCGCAAATTGCACTTCCCTGAACTTGGCATGGCCACAGTGCACCAAGGGAATTCATCCCTAGGAAACAAGCAGAGGTACAACAACTTGCCATCCCTCTTACTTCCTGCTAGTAGTAGAAGTTTTAATTACTGCACAGAGAAAGTTTGCTAAATGGGATTTCTTGATTCAGGAAGTCACTTGGCCACCTAGCCATGATGATTTCTTGGCCAGTGCCACCCAGTTTTTGAGCTGCAGTTGTTCACTAGAGGTCATACACTTCTCAGAAGGGAGGAGACTACAGTTATACTATACCCACTACTGTCCAAAGGATTAACTTGAAAGTTTTGCTGCCCTGGGCAGCATGGGGTGGAAAAGCATTTACCCCCTCATGCAGGGGTCCTCATGCTTCTGCTGTTTGCCCCAGTGTAAGCTCTCCGAACACAGGCCACTACTGTAGCAGCAGCAATGCAGACTCCCCAGGGGCTGCCAGTCCAGTACTGCTCCCTCTGAACTGGCACCCAGGGCTGGTGTCCCACTCCCCCTTCCTCTCCCCAATTACAATTGTTATGATTTCTTCCCTTCGTAGCCTTCCAGGTGCCTTGGCTCTCTGATGGATGTTCATCAAAGCCAATATCATTTAAGTGAGAGGATCATCTCTTCCTCTAGATAAACATGAGGTCCATAAAATATATGCGCTTTCATTTTACTATTCAGAGGCCAGTTATTTTCCCAAACAGTCTTGCTATGCGTACCACAAAGCATACATGTGAAATATGTATAGTTTTAGGAATGACTCTAAATAAAATACTATAAAATGTTCCATAAATGAAGATCTGTCAATACATTTTTATTTATAATGACCATCACAGCCCTAAACTACTCAGCTAGACAATGTCTGACTGCACAATTTCTGCTACAAACTGCTTCAGTTGAAGGCTTTCCAAGCCACGCTGCATTTTTTTCCAATATGAAAACAATGATAATTGTTTTCAGCTCATAACCGACACTCAGGACAAAACTGAACTCCTGAATGAATACTTTACACCAGTATTCCACCAATCCAAGCATGGGTGTCTGGTGCTTCTTGAGTCAACGACCAGCAGGGGGGCAGCCCCAGCCTGCCCAGCCCTCAGCTCCATTCCCAGTTATGCTTGCAGGGATCGCTGGGCGCTGACCCCGGGGCCCGGCACACCTGCCCAGACCCTTCGAGATAGCCCCGGCCTGCCTGGCCCTCAGGCAAGTCACTGGGGCGAAGTTGGATTTGTGCCTGGGCTCCTGGAACTGTCGCCCAGCCTGGCCTGCCAGATCGGTCCCCTTCCGGACCTCCAGGTTGACATGGCCTCATGGAGGGCTGCCCAGGCCCGGGTCAGCCACCCCCAGTTCTGCTCAGGGGGGTCAGTGGGCACCAACCCCAGGGCTCTGCGTACCTGCTGGGACCCTTCAAGATAGCCCCACCCTATCTTCAGTTACTCTAAAATGTATATCTGATATAAAATGATACTGGTTGGGTATTAGCTTGAAAAGAGAGAGCTGGGGCCCCTCCGTCAGGGCTGGGGGGGCAGGAGGCTGTGGGTTAGGAGTGAGAGGCACTAGGGTGGGGGTAGGGGACTGTGGGTTGGAAATGCGGGAGGCACTGGCAGCTCCAGGGGGCTTTGGGTCAGGAGTGAGAGGCACCAGCGGAGATGGGGGTGGGCGGCTGCGGCTTAAGAGTGAGGGGTACCATCATGACCCAAGGGGCAGGGGACTGCAGTTTGGTGAGTGAGGGGCACTGGCAGGGCTGGGATCACTGGGTTGGGAGTAAGGGGCAGCTGCAGGGCTGCAGGGGCAGTGACTTGGGAGTGTGGGGCACCGGGGTGGCAGTTGGAGACTGTGGGTTGGGAATACAGATCACTGATAGCATCAAGGGGCTGTGTGTCAGAAATGAGGGGCACCAGCAGAGACGGGGGCAGGTGGCTGTGGGTCAGGAGTGAGGGGCACCATCAGGGCCCAGGGAGGCAGGGTACGGCAGTGAGGGGCAACAAAATGGGCAGAGGCAGGGCCACCCTTCGGGGCCGGCCCTATAAACAATCCTTTGAAATCCGTCATTCATGACAACCAATTGGCTAGTATATAAATAACTGAGCAACAGCTTATAAATGACATTGGTAGCAATAATATTCTTCAGAGTACGGTGTAGAAAGAATGGAGCCCCACACCTACTGCAACCTTCATAGGGGAAAAAAACCTATTTCATTCAGTGTTACCAGATACAGACCTATTACCATATTTACTTGATTAGAAGATGAGTTGTTTTCCCTCATTTAACAATCAAGCATGAGGCAGTGCGGGGGAGAAGGAGGGAAGGGAGGTAGACAGCTATTGTGGCTTTGACCCCAGCCAAGGGTTGGGGCTGGAGCTGGAGCCACAGCTGCCATCTGCCTCCTCCCCACACTCCCTGTACTACCTCTGCACCCCCTGCCACTCCTTCCTGCAGCCCCCGGTCTCCCCCCTCCTCCTCCACTTCTACCTCTCTCTCCTGCATTCCTCCTTATCTTTGTTCTGCGCAGCAGGCTCCATCCCTGCTGCAGCCTGGGGTATGGAGCATGGATCCAGCCCGGCCCCATAACAGCAGTGCTAGTTCCCCACCACACCAATAGGGGGACATCAAATGCTGTGGGGTTACCAACAGCTATTAAAACCATTTTCATTATTGTAATGGAAAAGAACAGAATAATGTAAATTTTTTAAAACACAAGCTCTAGAAAGAAAGGCTGTTGTTTCATTCTCTCAACAGCAGCTGAGTAGAAATATATTGCCAGAAAGTTTTCTGAATTAAGACAAAAAGATGCAACTTTACTCATAATCCTGTATAATAAAAGACAGACATAAGTTGAAAGGTGAATTTAAAGGAAACCATGAGCAAAGGAGTCAGAAGGGAATTATAAGTCAGATGGTATAATGTACATATATCCAATGAAACTCACATTAAAGAGAGACAACAAAAGCAGACTTCCTGCTATTTTATTAAATCGGGATGAGCTCAAAGACTTCAATGGCTAAGGGCTATAAGTACCTAGGTAGGCAGAACACTTCTGTAACAGATCTGTTACGGCATATGCTAGATCAGAAACCAGACGATCCTAAGGACCTTAAAGGAAATGAAGAGAATATAAAATTCAGAGATTAAGACTGCAAACGGCCATTATGATGCATTTCATCTGACCTCCTGCTGAACACCGCCCACAATATTTCACCTACTATATTATCTGGTTGAATCACAGAATTTAGAAAAGATGTCCAGGCTTGCTTTCAAGCAAGAAAGTGAATGATACATTGTTCCAAAGGTGAATTACATCATTCCTTAACCTGTGTCTGTGATAAACTAATTGCTTTCTGGGCATTCCCTCCTTCACTACCAGAAGTTGGGGTTTGTTGCACATTTTTATTTTTGCAGACAATTTTGGAAATAATAACTTTAAAAATCCATTTTTCCATCTAGAAAAAAAAAGTTAACAGAAAAATTTGACAGGCCCAACTAAGAACCCAGAAAGGGCATATTCTCCTTATTGCTAGGGATGCTTACTTTAGGAAATCAGTGCAATTTCTGTGACATGGTAGAAACGCTTCTTGTGGTGTCATTAAGTATAAAAGCTGGTTCTGATTCTTCTACATTGCCTCCAGTTGTCTCTCTGAAATGAGGGGAGGGAGAGCCTGCTCAGCATGCACAAAGGTGATTGTCATGGTATAACACAGCTGAACCTACTGTATTTACTCAAATATAAAATTACCCTGAATATAAGACGACCCACCAATAATTAGATTCAATATATGGAAAATGTATAAATTTGTTATTATTTTCCAGGTATAGAAGCTAATTGTTGGAGATTTGCCTTGAATGTGTCCTCCTCCCACTGCTACAGCAGGTGAAACAAATCCAGGAGGTCAGGTAGACCCCTCACCCTCTGTGCTCCCCCTCCTCTGCAGCCCCTTTCCCCCTCCTTACTGTCAGACCCTGCTCTCCCTAAGCACATGAAAGTGAGGGGCAAATATGAAATCACTGACACTGAAAGAAACATAATTTACCACATAGGAAAATTACTATGAGTACCTATGGACTTAGTTCAACCAGAAAGACTACATTTCACCTTTTTTGAAATTGCTGCAAGTTTTAGCACAGGAACTCCTTAAACACGTTTAAGCAGCACTTTTTTACTTACTTATATGTAATACAAACTATGCATTGTATTATCCCAAAGCTAAGAGGCTCATGATTTACATCATAGTTCACTGGGCTGGGCCCAAGAGTCAACAGCATTTTAATCAATGGTGACCCCACAGCTCAACATGTATGTGTACTTCAAGTAACCTTCACAAAAACTTCATGTCCTGAATATTCCATGACTGGACTAGGTGTTCTTGCCATGAGTCCTGAGATCCTCCAAAAATTTATATTCAGATAAGGCAGAGGGAATCCTAGACTGGCTCCATCTCATGGAGGGTGGGGCCACACTAATCATATGTAGGGACCTACATAAGAAACTAAAGAATTTTCATGAGTTGGTCATCCTTTGTGTGACCCTTCCATCTGGTGCCTTCACTCCCCACCCCCAAGGCAGGCTGTGAGGCTGGGCTATGGCAGCAAGGACCCCAGGTTCCACTGGGGAGCTAGCATTTTTATTTAAGGTTTTTTTAAGCGGATTTGGTGGACAATCACAGTTTTCACAGTTTCTGCTAAGTCCACCAAATCGTAAATGAGTGGATCCCTAATCATATATGCAGCCTGAGAGAGAGGGAAATATAGGGATTCTGGATGAATTGTTTCAGGCCCTGTTTCATGATGTTTGCCAATTACTGAAGGCTGTTGAAGCAACGGGATTTGTTGAAAATGGGAAAGAAAGGTTCAGCTGTGGGAGTGAAAAAGACAAAATGTATTCAGTGTAGTAGCTCACCATGACTTGGTAAAGATACAAAGCTGAGGGGGGCTGCATGCTATGAACATTATCATATATCTTCTTTGCATTGGGTGTACTAACCTCGGCTTGTGGTAGGTTCCCGTCAGTATGTTTGCCCCACGTGGACCATATGTTTTATAGTCATGCTCATTATTGGTTGCATTTAACTAAATTCTAGTTGGTTTCCATTTCTGAGCACATGCTGCTTTTGACAGCAGTTTAATGATAGATAATGTATTTAATAGCGTTTCCTTGTATGTGATTATAAGATGAAGTGGTTGTTTTCCCATATTCATTATTCCCCCTGTCTTGTATTTTAGTAAATACAATATTTCTCTTAACCTTAGCCTAGGTTTGTTGACATAATGTTTTCCATGAGAAAGGCAGGTAGCTCTTCAAAACAAGGCTACATGCCAAGTACCATAAAAAAAGAAACCTTCCCTGGTTTTTTGGCTTTTGTCAGCTAGATAAATTGTGTCACATAGCACAAAGATTTTTCACACTTTGTTTAATGATCTTAAATGTACCTAAGAAGTCTCTAAAAAGCATAAAGGTCAGGACCCCAAACAAAGGGGAAAATCCCAGTTTTCCCACCCAGTAATAGACCTTTCTTGCTTAAATAAGAGCCTAACGCAGCAGTGTTGGATTCTACAGGAGTGAATACTGTAGACTTCTAACTTAGGAGCCAGCTTCAGATGAGTCTCCTGCCACTGACCAAGTCCAAAGCAGCCAGTCTGACTGCCCTTTTTGAACTCACTAGAGACATGAAGATACCCAGTACAGACTAAAAAAAAAAATCTTAATATGTGGTGATGGAAGACTAAAAGAAATCTCCTTCCCTCTGTTCTTCTAATAGTAGCAATTACTACACACTGAATCCCAGAGACTGTTGACAGGAAAACACTCTTCTTCCTGGAAATATGCCAGTGTCTGTGGAAAATTAGAAGCCTATTTTTTCTTTAGCAAAACAGACTCCAACAAGACTCTATAATAATAACAGAAGCGGGGGAAATTATCACGCAGAACAGATGCTGAACACCACATCCCTCTGTCAAAGAGGAGGCTCAACTGTCAGCACTGACAACCTAGGTTTACACAACAGATTGGACCTTTCATGGGAAATAGCCAAGGCAGCCTTTATTTGATGTCAGGTCTGATCCTAGGAGGTACTAAGCATGTCCCACATGGTGCTGGGTTCCCTCATCTACGAGTAGAGGCTCTCAGCTTTCAACAGAATCAAGCTGTTAAAGAGCAAATGGGACAAGAAGAGCAGTAATCCAAGTTATATTTGCTTCATTTGTTAAAGAAGTCTGCTAGTACAAAAGGGGCACATCTATGTGAGATGCTAACTGTGCAGTAGCCTAATAACACTGTGCTGTAGCATGCCTGACAAAAAAGTGTTAATACGGTACTGCACAGTAGTATTAGGCTACTGCACAGTAAGTTTCATAGTTTCTAGGGTCGGAAGGGACCTGAACAGATCATCCAGTCTGACCCCCTGCCATGGCAGGAAAGAGTACGGGGGTCAAACGACCCCAGCAAGGTGTTCATCTAACCTCCTCTTAACGACCCCCAGGGTAGGAGCCTGCACCACATCCCTTGGAAGTTGGTTCCAGGCCCTAGCCGCCCTGACTGTGAAATAGCACCTCCTGATGTCTAACCTAAACCTACCCTCT
>NW_017728943.1:44131541-44151765 GCF_001723895.1 Crocodylus porosus
TCATCAGCAAATTTGAACAGGGTGCTTTTTACCCCCTTGTCCAAATCACTGATGAAGATGTTGAACAGTGTGGGCCCGAGGACCAAGCCCTGCGGAACCCGACTGCCCACGTAAGCATCACTAAAAACTGTGCAGTAGTGCGAGTTCCTGAGCACTGATTTAGGACTTGGTTAACCAAGTATTAAACATAATGTGCAGTAACTATGGTGCATTAATGAACGTGTAGATGTGCCCAAGGGCTATAACAAAAGAAGGTATCTGGAATATCATCATAAGATGCTACTTAGACTGCAAAGCTAAAGTTAATTGACAGTTTTTCCACGTCCAAGTCAACTTTTTATCATTTCAGTTATAAACAAGTCTTAGGGCGGATTCTTTCCTTGTTAAATAACTCACAATATTCCTGGACTTCATTTTGCTCTGTGTATTAAAGGAATACCAGCAAAGCCAGTTCATAAAGACTGGTGAACTTTCTGATGGGATTTGCTATACCACAACTATGTACCTAGCCATATACCCAAGCATGCAGGAAAGCACAGTCCTTGCTGCAGGGATTTTGAAGTTTTATAGGGCAGACAAAAGCACTACAAACACAAAATATACTTAATAATCGGAGGAAGATTATTGTAGGGATGGATTTTTCCCCTGACTAGAACAAGATCTTTTAAGCCTTCAGCTCATCTTTGCATGAGTTAACATCTTTGTGCAAAGTTAAAATGAATTTATTACATAGAGGGCTAAACTGCAGCATTTATCGCTGACACTGGAATTGCATGGAGCCTATAAGTCTACAACGGCATTGCCTTGTGTACTCTTAAGACTTAACAATGATCATTGTGTTTCTTAAAATCAGTAGAAACATAAGAAACTGTGCTGACCATCAGATACACAGTTAGATCATATTTCCCTACGAAAGCATATATACCCATGTAAGTAATGGGGTTGGGAGACACTGCCATGTGTAATGATCACCAGATTCCATAAGCATGGGCAAAAGTTAATGAGAAGAACTAAACAAAAAAACGTTATTTGTTGAGCAGTAGGCCTTTGGTCTCTCTCAAACTAGCTAACAGGTATCACCCAACTGAGGGACCATCTCCCAGGTCAATGATTCTAAATTAGCGAGCATCTCTAAATCATAACTTTTATCACTACATTATGGAAGGGTGAGGGCATCCAGGTCCCATCTCAGCTCAAACCCCGAGGAGTGTTTCTGTCTTTTGCATTTAATAGTTATTAAAGCAGATAAACAACAGTGGGGGTAGAAACACAGGCCAGAGCCGAAGGAACCTTCTCTGCCAAAGCAGAGACCATGTCACTGAGCTACAGAACTAGGCTCTATTTCACTAGCTCTCCTGATCCCACATATGTTCTCCTACTTGCTGACTAGTGGACCAGATTCAACAAGGAATGGAGGGAACTTTGGCCCTGCCAAGCCCATGGCCTCATGGGTAGGACACTTTACTGAGAAGTGGAAAATGTAGGATCAATATCCCTCAGGGACAGAAGGCCTACTTCCTATGTCCCCCATATCCTAGATAAGTGCCCTAAACATTGGTTTCTTGGCCTTTAAAAGTTGGGAGAGACTTCCTTTTCCTCATGCTCAAAATTTGCAAGATGAGCCAGATCTCAAGTCCATGTAAGAGGCACTTATACAACAAACATTAGCCACTTACCTACCTAAAGGAGTACTAAATGTGGGAATAAGAGTAGGGGCACAGACAGAAGTGACAATTTTCTCCCAGTCTGGCCACAGAAAGCAGTTTATAGCTGTGATCAAAGTGCATGGCTGCAGAAAGCTTAAAAATGGCTGACTGGGTGAAAATCTGACCTTTCTTTACATGAGGTATCAGATGAAGGCATTTCAAATGTAGCACTTCTGCAACTTGTGTCTGCACAGCTCCCAGCCAATGGGAGGAGGGAAAGGGAGCAGAGGGAGTTAATTCTGGGTTTTTTCAGCCCTGCCACACTCCCCGGAGGGTTTTACTGGGGGGAAGGGATCCAATTCCCCCACTCCACCCTTCAGCACCGTCTGGGGAGCCCTGAGAATGAGCTTCGTCCCTCCCCTTCTGAAAACAGCAAGCACTGGCAGAGGGTCCCAGCAATTGCTATGGGAACCTGGCTGTGGGCTCCAAGCCCCTCCCCACTGGAACCAACAGTGAACTTGTGTTTGGTCTTGGGGTAATGTTGCAACTCAGAACACTCCGCAGAAAACGTTCGGAGTTACAGCTGGGAGCTGCACTTCTGTCCTCACCCTAAGTGCTTTTGACAGCCGTAAAACAAATCTCTCCTACTCAACACTGAACAGGTATAGTGCCAGCAGGACAAACCTTCCAGTGTCAAGTTGCTACTGTGCCTTAGTAACACCTTCAAGTCCAGCCTGCTAGCTTATTCACTTCTTCCTCCAGGGCTAAAACATCTAATAAAGCTTCTTAGGCATGAGGATGGTTTTGCTACAAGGATACCTCTTTGCTAATATATAACCAGACTGTCACAAGCCGTTCGTTTCATAATGGCCAGAATGGCTAAACAGCAGTGGCTGTCAGTCCCAACAAATCTGTGCTGGATATAAAATTGGCAGACTCAGGGTGAAAGGAACAATCTCCCTTCATCCATCCAGTCCCCAACAGATAAGCAATCTTATTGCTCTTAGCTTGACATGCTGACATTTCATATACAGCACATGGAGACAGCACTCAGAATCATTTCTGTTGACTTTATTATCATCATCACAGAACTCATTTTATATTTTAATAAAAACAGGTTTTTATTTGTCTTATGAGTGTGTGTATCAGCTTTTGCTCACTCACAGAATAATACAAGGTAAAGGACATGCAGCGGGGCTAGCTTTCAAACAGATTTGACCTTGTGTTCCCATGCAGTTTTGTTAGGGAGGCATTAAGAAATAATCATATTTGATTATGAAGCTTAGAGAACAGGGGGGAAAGCAGAAGCTTGACCTCAATTTAAAATTAACAAATAAAACAAACCTTTTATTGTGGAAGCCAGAGGAATGGAGATACATTTGAAACATAAAAGCAGAGGAAATAAGTAATATACAGTAATCTTTTCTTTGGGGTAAGTCATCTTGTCTTTATTGCCTCATTTTTAGCACTGAACAAAATGTTTCTTATATTTATGACTGGTAAAGAAGTGACTGCAAACAAAAAAGTAAAGATTCTTTTATCATCCTCAAAAAATTAGTCATTACCACAGACAATAGGTCTCTGTTGAAGTTATGATCCCTCAAACTTAGCATCCAAGCATTTGCCAATGCATTTTTTTTAAATGTTGGTAGCATCCATTTAGGTTTTATCATCACTGACTCTAATGTCAATTCCTGATTTCCTGAAGTTCTTGTAAAAGCTCATGTAATATTCACTGTTAATGCCACAAACTCAATTTCTTGCTTTAGCTGGTAACTGCTTTTTAGAATGCTAATTTATAACAGTAAAAAACAGTTGAAAATGTTTTTGCTTTAAAAAAAAAAATATTGTCATAGCTGACAAATAGAACTTACGACCTCACATTTATCACAGCACGATACTTATTGGCTCAGCAATTTTTTATGATGTTCTACCAAAAGTACCAACATTAGTATATAAAGTATTTTGGAAACTTAGTCAGCAATGTCAGTGACTAAGTCTGTGAAGCTTTTATTGTCATTAAGCTAGCAACAGAACATAATGTATGCAAGCTGAAATGTATTTGTTACCTTGCTACAGACTGGCAAACTGCACATTGTGCTTACAGCAAATGTCACAGCCAGATCCAATTTCTCTCACACCTTTGATCATTATATGGATTTCACATGTAATCCTTTTCTTTTCCCTTCTTTTAACATGTATCTGCAGACATGTGCAAAGTAAAGCATAACAGAATAATGGGAAAAAATGGAAAATAATGGAAAATTAGTGGGTAGTAATGCACTGGAGCAGGCTATCCGGAGGGGTTATGGAATTTCCATCCTTGGAGATTTTTAAGACCTGGATAGAGAAAGCCTTGGCTGGGATGATATAGCTGGGGATGGTCCTGCTTTGAGCAGGGATTGGACTAGATGATCTCCCAAGGAACCCTCCAACCCTCATTTTCTATGACTCTAGATTCTAAGCCTTTGCTATCTACAGCACAGATACAGCAACCATGCTTCCATCACCACACTGTTGCACCTTATGCCTAACTTAAAAGAGCCATCACTTGCTGAGAGAAGCTAGTTAACTCCACTTCCATCAACTCCTCCTCATCTCTGCTGAGGCAACCAACAAGGTGGCAAAACTCAGTGTTTAACCTGATAGTAATTTTGGCATATGACCAACCCTCTCCCTCTCCCCATCTCCATTCCATGGGCTATACAGCATAATCCTGAAGTCTCAAATTTCACCCCTCTTCCAATGAATTCTTGGCCTGGAAAGTTAATTCCACTGAATAACCTTAAGTTCCCATTAAAATGATGTGCTCTGCCTGCAAAATGGGTGGGATGTTAAGACTCTAGGACTATGGATTTCCAATCAACCTCTTCTCAGAACTTTGGCCTGAAATTCAGTCCCTTGCCTTGCAAAAAGTAGCTTGTTCTTCAAGTTAGAATAGTACATTAAAAGTGGCAACATATATTATCAATGTGATTAATGATATTAGTTCAAGGAGCAGTAACACTTGGAAATTTTAACACCTTTCTCAAGGATTGAAGTCAGCCCCAAGCAATATTAAAGTAAGGTTCTCTCCTGAACAGAAACTCTTTTCTTTCCTATAATTAAGTATTTGGGGATGCGGCTCTCTTACCTTTTCCTTTACTGTATTGTAATCAGGCACAGTTAAGTAACTAGTTTGTTGTCCCTCTAAAAGAGACAAATAAGTGACCCTAATAAGGTGCTATGTTTTGGTCACTCGCTGTGTGCTGGGCTGAGCTCAGCTGAGCCACCAAGGTGAGTTTGTCTTCTTCACGCTGTCCTGTATGAGTCTCATTTCTGTGACGTCAACCAAGACGATGCATGTGTCAGAATTAAAATATACTAATTATAATTTTATGCAGAATAATAAATGAAACTTGCTGTTTATGGGTTTGGAAAACCAGAAGCATTACAGAGAAGTGTACTAGGCAGAAGAAATTAATGGAACCGATCTTTACAGTACCTTGAAATGCGTAAGTGTTCTGGACTCTGCCGAATACCTGCAAAGTATGGGACTCTAGTAGCCAGCTCACTGAAGCAGACAGTTCAAGCACACTGTCTGGATTGTTTCTATTCAAAACCCTTACTTTCCCACAGAAAAACACCTCCATTCAAAAGAAAGCAGGGACCGACTGAATCAACTGATGAGTAGGTGCATTTGATAACAAAACAACTGCATTTCCTCATGTGGGGATGACCTGCTGAGGCATAGGATCTTAATGGGATCAAACTCAAAAGGAACAAGAAAAAATACTAATAGAAGACAATCTTCCATTGGATATAGCCATTGAAGTAGCCAGTAAGTTACCGGAGGGAATTAAAATCACTAACACCAACATCTACATAAGGAAACAGAGAGGAATGCCCCACAATCACATACATGCATACTTACCACTTTGTTCTGGGTAACAGCACGGCGCTAGCTACATACAGCCTTGAATGACAGCTGCATGGCAAAGACACAGGGTATCCAGTAGAGGTGTGAACCAAATGCAATGCTCAGCTTGTAAGAAGGAATGCACAAACACAAACTGTTGTGTGTGAGCATGCTGCGCCTGGAACAAAGGTAGCACACAGTCTGCTATTTGAGAACACCTCCACAAGGAAGCATTCAGCAATAGGAATGTAACTTTTTTGGCTGAGGAAAAGAATAAAGATTGGGCATCTGCATCTAGCTCAATACTTTCAGAGCAAAATACTCATAACATTCAAGAATGGACTGAAAGACTCCAGTGATCTGCATGCCTGGAACAGAATATAGCAACAGTCTAGCTTACACCACAACTCTATCATCATTTCTATCAGCCAGACTAATCGGATGCAAAGGGCATCCACCCTATCAAGTGGGGGAAAAGCAGTGCTAAAAGCAGGTACAAGGGGAAAAATGTCAAACTAGTCTTCTACATACAGTAGTAAATATATGAGTAAAGCTAATATCCAGACTGAAAGCCTTAAAAATATTAAACTTTGGCAGCAAAATCCAGACAGACAGACATATCACAACCGAGGGAATTAACAAAAACACTTCCGAGCTTACTTGAATGCATAGGATTTCCTGTGAGACTGCAAAACCAAGTTATCTACAAATGCAATTGAGAGTAGTGTGTATACAACAATGACTGCTTTTAACAATAAAGTTCAAGTGGAGAAGGAATTCCTAAGCATAGCACAATGGGGTGCTGGGTGGGTACTAGGAGGCAAAGGAAACATCAGAATAGTTACTGGAGAAAAGAAAAAATACTGCTGAAGACCCTCAAGCCTAACCCTTCTCTCCCCCGAAAAAGGAAAAAACAGTACAGCAGACACACTTTAAATAACAGTACATTAGGGCTCTGCAAAGCTTCAGTCCCTGATTTGATTCGGTGGAGATTCGGCCCAATTCGGCAGCCAAATCCCCAAATCCTGATCGAATCAAGAGACCCTCTAATGTCTCTGAATTGAATTGAAACCCTCCAAATTGATTCAGAGAGATTTGGAAAGATTTGATGATTCAGCCATAAGACACAGCTTTAAATGTTTTTTCTACATACGTCAAGGTACCGGGGCAGCTTGTGAATGCTGCAATAATGAGACACTCCATCTGCCCCACAGGAGTGAAGCCCCGCCCCCCCGCACAGCATGCTCAGCAGCAGACCCAGAAGTGGACCAGAAGCACTTCCAGGTCCACCAGAAATTGTGCCTCCCCTCATCCTGGCAACTGGTGCCTCCTGGGTCTGGGATCGCTGAGCCAGTGAGTGTGGGGGTAGGGTGGGGGGGGAAGCAGCACACTCAGCGGTGGACCCAGAAGTAGACTGGAAGTACTTCTGGTCCACTTTCGGGTTCTCCACCAAACACACGTAGGAGCCCCCACACACACTCCTGTGGGACTCTCCATCCACCCCAACATTGCAGTGTTTACAAGCCACGCCTGGTACCTTGAGGTATGTAGAAAAAACATTTAAAGTTATATCTATGGCCAAATTGATGATTCTGAATCAGCATCGAATCTTTAGATTCGGATTCAGTCTAATCAAATCAGGAACAGTGATCCAAATCAACGAATAAAATTATTGTCCCTAATTTGGGCTGAATCTGAATTGAATATGGTCCACTTTACACACCCCTACTGTACATACAATCTTTTGCAGAAAATGCATTTCTTGCACAAGATGCTCAATCTGAAAATTCTAAATCAGATTCAACAAAGAGCAACAAGTTAACCACTTCCTTGGTACATCATATGCATAAGATGGTATTCTAGAAACATAAGGTATATATGAAAACCTAAGAATGCCAACAGCAGTTAAAACCATTGCCCAGGACATTCTAGTATGTGGCAGCTCCAGTGAGAAGCATGCCAAAAAAATCCTAAATTGCCCTACTCAAAAGTCTGAGGAAATTTGAGCTTGAACTGAAATTACTGAAAAACACCAATCGGGAATCGGAAGTAAAATTACTATGGTCAAACTTTAGAAAAGGAAGGCACCAAATAAAGTGAAAGAAACAAAACCACCACCACCTCCAAAAAAGAACTGGAAGCCATATTAGGGAGGGTGACCAATTTATTAGGATTTATACCAAGGGTCACAAAAATCATAACCCTTCTGTGTGAACCAGGAAGAATAAAATAGAAAGCAGTGCTGCAACAATAATTTGGACAAGATCTTCCAAAACAGGAAGAACGCCATCCTACACAACACAAACCTAAATCACAACAATAAAAACAAGGAACATTACTAACAGATGCTTTTCAAGCAGAAGTTGAAGCGACAATGTTGCAGGATAGAAATTTCCCACTGAGAGCAAAGAATATTTGAAAAGCCTTGTTAATAAAATGACCTGTTTAGTTTTCTCTATCCTGTGTGGATTTACATTTCTTTAAGCAGTTTAAGCATTCTCTTAAGCAGTCAAAGATGAAGTCAATTGGAACTGTAGGTGGTCAGCATTTCTAAAAGCCACCTTCTAATAGTCTTAAGTTGGGCCTGAAGTTAATTAATGGAAGATAAAATGTTGTCCTATGCCTAGCGGAGTACGATAACATGCTTATACAAAGGCAATTACACTGCAATTTTAAAAGCACTCTCAAAACAGAGGGGAATAAAATCTTCCTAGATCAGACTAGGAACCACAGTTCCCCTTGTTAAGATTCAGCCCATAGTGCTAGACAACTTATACACTTATTTAGTCTTGTATCTTCCCATTGTAAAAGCATTCTACCAAATCTGCTGATTCAGAAAACTGTCTTTACATGAAAAAGAATGTATATATTCTTCCCATCTAGAATTCAGAAATGGCACAGGAACTCAAGACACCATGAATATGCATGACACGCTATTTTTCAAAAATACTTGCCTATCACACCTAAATACTCATTGTATAAAATGCATACAAATGTCTATTCCATATAGCTATTTCTTAGTGTTTTGAAAGTTACAAATAAAACCAAAAGGCATCATGTTATCAAAACAGAAAAATTGACTCTTGAATTACCAGCATCATATATTGAATTAGATTTAATTAGTCAAGTCAGATATAGCATTTACTAAATATGGCATTTTAAGCACATTCATCAGCAAATCAATTAAATAAAGACTACACATTCAATTAGTCCTGCAAAAACAAAGTCAACCCCAGATAAGAAAAGAGAGTAGCAAATCTTTCTCCTTAGGGTATTACAGGACAAGAAGGCAATGAAGAGGACAGAGACAAGCTATTACCCTTTATATATTTACAAGTTTTTACCTATCTCACCAATACACACATCTGAAATCTTGAGCAAACACAACAGAAAGACCGTCCTATTTTGTTGCGTCTTACTAAAGCCTACCAGGGCACAAAGTCGCTCTCTGAAAAATGTACGTGCAAATTAATGGAAACATCTGAAGCCCAAACAAAAAGCAAAGTCATAAAAAACTCAATTAAAACAAGCTAAAGTTGAAGGTGCACTGACTGGGAGCCTTGCCATGACCTCCACAGGCTTTGGTTCAGGCTCGTTGTCTACTTCAGATTCACGTTGTATTTCTCTTGGTCAGCAACCCAGGATAAATGTTATTAATAGCTTACCCTTGCTTTCATTTAGAATAACATGCTAGAGTTCTGCACTCCTGGGAATTAACAGTAACGAAGTAAAAAAAGTAACAAGTGTGAGTTTTTAACAAATTATTTCCAAGTTTACACTTTCACAAGTAATTGATTTAGTCTACTGCTATTGGCTCTGCAGATTTCATCTGCTGCATAAATTTGATCCATTCTTCATAGAACTACAGCATTTGTTACCATAAAAGCTATCTAATGAACCATCATAGTACTTTTTACCATAATTTAGTCTACTTGGCACTGTGATCCTTTATGTACAGGAATCCTGGAGGAAATTGCTGGTACCATTATGCAAAACTAAATGTGTTATGAATGCTATGCACTTAAGTATGAACTTATTTTCACAATACATCCACTGCTGCATTTGTTCTGACCTTTTGTGAAAAATCAGAAATAGTCAAAATGTGTGAAATACTACTTCTAAAAATCTTTGGAATTAGGTTGAAGCTCAATACAGTTGTACCATATTACGTTGAAAATATGTTGAATCAAAGGCTAGTTTGGCTGTACTGCAGCTCCAGTAATGAAATACCACAAGGGTGTCAAACATATGATCTGTCCCAGCCCACACAGGTGAATCATCCGGTCCACGGGGCTTCTGTCTGGCCAGACAACTCACCTTCAGAACTAACCCATGAGGCTTTTCATCATGGCTTCCATGCCAAAACAGTCAATGCACAGGGTTTATGGTGTTTCCCCCACCCTTACCCAGCACAGAATTTCTGGTTTTTGAGCACCACATGGCACTGCAAATCCAAGGGAGCAGTGGCAGTGTTAACCCCAGCATGCTGGCCATGCCAACACAGCCACTCTGGCACTGATGGCAAAAAGCCCGGTTTGGATCTGGAGGTGGGTCACACAGCCTACAATAAGCCCGCAGTCTGGATCCAGCCCACAAAAAGCCTCGCCATTCAGATCCCACTGAACAACTCATTTGCATCTGACACCCCTGGAATAACAGAGAATCAAAAAATTAGATTTATATCACCAACAAAATGTGGTTGTACTAGTGTGTTCTGCAGCAAAAGGATGGTTCATTTAATAGTTATTTCCCCATAAAATGATTTTACTGAAACTTTTGCTTATGGCATTAAAGCAAATGATGGTTATGCACTTTAAACATAATATGTCTTTTAATGGAAACATGGTTAATGCATACTGGTGAAGTTTCCTTATTTTTACTTAAAAGTTTTTGCCCAGTATTTACGCAAGCAAAACACCCACTGATTTCTATGTAAAAGCAACAGAAGTGCTTCAGAGTTTGCTCCCCTGTGACTATTCTCATTGTCTGATCATTCCTAAAACTGAGAAATTCACTATTATTGGATCTTCCTTACTTCATAATTTCCTAGTTTCTTAATATTACTATATAATGATACCCTTGTTGAATGTTATTATTAAAGAGCTGCCATTGAGAATATCCAACCTACTCAGTTATGTTCCTAACAGTAGTTTGCATATGTGTTTAATTAAATTTGAACACAATAGTCAAAGTCTAACTAGTTTATATGCATTAAATGATGGCACACAACATTTTCCTATGGGAAAGCTACAAGGACAATGAATTTTATGAGCCTGATTCAAAGAGCCAGATAGTTAGCAAGTATTTCCTTAAACTTTCTAGAACTCTGGATAAGGCTGTATGTGCCTTCATGGCCACAATGCCTTGTATTAGTGTTTCTTACAATCTTGACAAACATGACTTTTGCACTCTCTGGGTTCTTTGATCCCACCATCCAAATTATTAATGAATATGTTGAACAGAACCAAAGGACAGACCCCTGGGAACCGCACTCCATACCCCTACCCAACTAGATATTGAGCCATTGAACACTACTTCTTGAGCATGATGATCCAAACAGTTCCACATGCACCTTACAGTACTTTCATCTAGTCTGTATTTCCTTAGCTTGTTAATAAGAATGTTGTGAGAAAAAGCGTCAAAAACCTTGCTAGAGTCAAGGTATAGCATATATACTACCTCCCACCCCCACCACTCTATCTACCTTATCATAGAAGACAATTAGATTGGTTGGTTATGACTTGCTCTTCCATGCTGAATCCATGGTGAATCCATGCCAGCTGTTCCTAATCACCTTGCTCTCCTCAAGGTGCTTCACAGTGGGTTCCCTGAGGACCTGCTCCATCATCTTTTCAGGTATTGAGGTCAGGCTGACCAGTCTGTAATTCTCCAGATCTTCCTTCTTCCCCTTCCTAAAAATGGGCATTATATTTGCCAGTCATCTGGGACCTCACAACCTCCCTGAGGTCTCAAAGAAGATGGCTAATGGCTCCAAAATTACCTCAGCCAATTCCTTCAAAACCCTTCTGGCCCTTCTATATTGAAAGCATACAGCTCAGGGATAGGCAATTACTTTGGCTGAAGGGCCACTGAACGAGTTTTGATGAGCTGTCAAAGGCCACACAAAATCTTTCAGAACATATTATTTTAACAAATTATAGATAAAAAAATCATACACTAAAAATCAAATAAATTATTTTTGTCCCGATTTGTTTTTGTTTTTTTTAGTAGCGCATATAGAGGCAATTGCATAATAACTCAAAATAAAGTCTTACACTTGTATGTATATGGGGTGGTAGGTGTGCATGTGTGTATGGGGATGTGGGGTTTGTGTGGGAGGGGGGTGGATGTAGGGGGTTGGGGAGGTAAGTGTGTGTGGGAGGCAGCCCACATGTAATGTCCCAGGAGCTGAGCAGGGCTGGGGGGAGGAAGGAATAGGGGGGGCAGGGAGGGCATGCTACAGAGCTCACCTAGGCAGTGTGGTGTAGGTGTGGTCCACGCCCCCCCCCCTCCATCCAGCCTGCAGCTGCCCCCATGGTGCTGCACATGGGCCAAGCACCACCCGCTCCTGCCTGGAGTAGCCTGCACCACACTCCCACCTGCACCTGCTGACAGTGCCAACCCAACCCAGGCCTCAGCCCTGGCCAACATGCATAGCTTCCCTGCAGGGCTGCTCCCACTGCTGCCTAGGTACTGCTCAGCACCCCCTGTCTCCAGTGGCTCTTCTTCCTTCTCCTCCTGCCCCTGCTGCACCACTCCAGGCACCTTCCACCCATTCAGCTGCTCACAGGTGCCTGTTCATCACGCCAGGTGGGAGCAGTAGGTGGAAGGCAGCTGGAGCTGGAGCTGAAGCCCCACATTCTCAGGCAGGAATCATCCAGCTGCAGCTTCCCCCCTGCCTGGCTTTGCATTTGCTGCCCAGAATGTGTCCAGGGCCAAACACAGGCAAAGGTGGCTACCCAGGGCTGGGACTGAAAGGGGGCCCAAAAATGGTAGTATTTTTGTCCCATTATCATTATTATTATCACTATCTCTGGCAAAGGGGAGCCTGATATTAAAAGTACCCAGGGCTGCCAGGAGTCTGGGTATGGTGCTGCACGTGTCCCCATGGTTCCCACCACTCCCCTGCTCTACCTGCTGCCCTAAGTGGTGCAGCAGGGGCAGGAGAAGGAGGAAGGGCAGTCACTGGAGATGGGGGGAGCCAAGCAGTACCCAGGCAGTTCCAGCAACAGCCCGGGAAGCCCCACCAGGAAGTTGTGCATATTGGCCAGGACTGTCGGCAGGCACAGGGTGGACATATACAGGAGTGCGGCACAGGCTTCCCCAGGTGGTAGTGGGTGGGGCTCAGCACCTTGTGGAGCACTGAAGGAGCAGCTACAAGTGGGATACAAACATATTTTGCATAACCCTAAGCTATCTTTTCCAAGTATCCCTAACCTATTCTTTTGCTACTCTAGGCTGTCTCCTCCCCCCAACTTTGCTGCCAGCTACACTTGTTCTTTTGGTCTATTTGTGAAGACTGAAGTAAAAAAGGCACTAAACACTTAAAATCACAGAAATTTAGGGTTGGAGCTTCCACCACCTCTGAGTAACCTGTTCCAGTGTCTTACTGCTCTCCTAGTGAGAAAATTCTTCCTAATATCTAACCTAAACTCCCCTTGCTGCAACTTGAGACTGTTGCTTCTTGTTGTGTCATTTGCTATTGCTGAAAACAGTCCAGATCCATCCTCTTTCGAACCTCCCTTCAGTAGCTGAAGGCTCCTATTGAATACCCTCTCAGTCTTCTCTTCTCTAAACTAAATAAGCTCAGTTCCCTCAGCCTCTCCTCAGAAGTCATGTGCCTCAGCCCCCAAACCATTTTTGCTGCCCTCTCTCCAATTTGTCAACATCCTTTCTGTAGTGGGGGGCCCAAAACTGAACACAGTACTCCAGATGTGACCTCACCAGTGCTGAATAGAGAGGAATAATCAGTGATATATAGTGAGGAAGACAAGACCTGGCTTGTACTGGACAGCATATCAAGTGGAAGTCAACAAGTAGAAAAATTAGCCATAGGAGTCTACTGTAAAATGAGATAGAGGTACTTTTGACAATGTTATCCTAAAACATCAAACTTTCTGTGGCTGTATCTGCAAGTCTAACATACTATTCCCAGCCATAATACCCTCAAACATGGTGTGCTGCTCTGCACAAGCTGCTCCCTAAACCAGAAGCAGAGTACCTGTTTCTGACTAAGGTTCCAGGTGAGCTGTTTAGCACTGCTATGTGATGGGGCCAACCTGCTGGCCCCTCTGCCAATTAGCACAGACTCAGCTACATCACTTCCAGCTGCAGAGGTAGCCTATGCAGAGCAGCCCAGCATGCTTGAGGACACCACTGCTATGCACAGTAAGCTTATCAAGCAGACATGACTTCGGAAGCCTGTTTCATTTTCAAATATAACATAGGCACGATAAAAGCTTTATTTCATCAAGTGTCTTAATGGTAAAATTTTCAGAAGTGCCTAAGTAACAAACACATTTAAGAAAATAACAATGCATGTAGTCAAGCCAAATATGGTGGAAGTCTTAAGAAGCAAGTAAATGTCTACCTTTATACACACAGATCTCTGAAGTATTCACATAACCATATTTAACCATACAAAATAAACGTTCTTTGATCATTAGTATGTTCCAGATCTCATACATACTATCAGAGCAGCAGCACTGTTCATAGGCCCCACCAATTCACTTAAACTAAATTCAGTATTTTACAAAATACTGACTATTGAAAGCCAAAAATATTACTACAGCTGTAAAGTTGGAAAAGGACTGTCAGTCACACAGCATTTCCCATCTGAAATTGTGTATTTGTAGAATGAAACTTAATGTCCTTGAGATAATCATATTTTTAACCTATACTTACTGTGAAAGGAATTCAACAGTTCTGATCCTACAGTTCTGAGATGCAAGCATGCTGCTGTATTCAAGTGACATCGGCAAGATTCTGTGCAAATACAGAAGTCCATTCACTCGCAAGAAGCTGCAACATGGTGGCTTCTATCTGTATGATAAATTACTGTGATCATACAAGCATCTACTTACACAGTAGCTTTTTATTAGATTTACATGCCATGCTTCCCTACAAAAGCTTGAAGTGGCCTACAGGGAGAGAGCAAAAAAGCTAATGAAAAAAAGGAATGTACAAGAGAACAAAAAATCTTATAAAAATCAATTAAAGTATTAAAATAGAGTATAAAACAACCCCCTCACCCCACCAACCCCTAACAATGGTCCAGGTTATCCTGGCTATCCAAACACTGGCCCAGATAGGAAGGCCTTACAACATACACACAGTAACAAAGTAATATCACTTCTAAATAAATCTGTCTGCATAAATAACCTCTTCAAATTCTACTGAGTCTCCACTACCTGCCTCCTTTTAAACTAAAAGTTTTAACTTAATGTGAAACTTTCCATGCAACTATAAAAGAAGATAAAGGAAAAACAACTTATTTTAATAAAACCAAAGGAATTTGAGCCAAGATTAATTTTGTGCCAGAGATCTAATTTACACCACTTTAAGGGCCAAGTATTGCTTTCAAATACATTGTATTAATCTAAAGCAACTCTATTGAATTTTGGAGATTAATGCAAAGAGCAGTATTTGGTCCTAAGTTTTTTTGCCACTTACTTTATCTGTCCCATGAGCCATGTACTATACTAAGTCTCTGATGTTTTGTCTGATTCTCTTCTTTCTATTTACTGTTAGCTGTTGATGCAAAATTCATTTTCCAGAAAATACAATCCTGTTCATCTTTGCAGTCTGAACGTGAATATCATGCCAGGAAATTTTAAGTGGTTCCAGTAAAAAAGCCACTGGAAAATTTATGAAAACCATGGGTTATTTTCTAAAACAGGTCTCTGTATTGTGACACAATTCTGCAATAGAGTAAGCTTTTATTTTCTTTTGGCAAGATGTGGTGAGATCCTGACAGAGAGAGCGATGTTAAGGAAGACTCTAGACTGAGTTGCACTGTATCCTTTTTTTAAAAAGGACATGTAGGGTTCAAGTTTTTTTCTTTTAAATGAAATTTTCAAGGCTCATCATACTTTTACATAAGTGTTCCTCTTTTTAAAATGTCTGCCTCAATTTAAAACTATGGAATCATAGGAAAGTAGAACTGGAAAGGGCCCCCAAAAGTCATCTTGTTTAACTGCTCAAGGAAGGATTATCCCCATCTAAACTGTCCCACACATGTCCATGTCTAACCTATTTCGAAAGCTACACAATAAACCCTGTCACACAACTACAACACATATTCATTTTTGTCACCCACTTCTGACCCTAACTTCTCCATGTCCTTTTTAAAATATGGACCCCAAAACTGCATATAGTACTGTAAATTAGGCTTAATCAGTGCAATATAAACAGGCTCTATCACCATCTATCTTGTGCCTAATGCTCCTACTGATGCAACCCAAACCACACTTCTGTTATGGCAAAGAATAATACCCCTTCCAAATGTAGATAACAAAAGGTCAGGCGCTCTCTCAGGCTGCACTTCATGCTTATATTCTATGGAAAAACTGAAGTGGCTCTGGGGAAGTAGCTCCTCTACGCAACATGCTTCCATCCAATACCTGCAAGTCTTAAATCCATGTAAATCCCGGACACACCCACTGCACTTCCTTCCATCCATGGATTCCTTTCATCTCACAGGATTAAGTAAATATATAGCTAGAGGGTTTGCTTTAAGTAACCTTCCTCCTTAGGTTTTCTCTGGGGGGAGCATTTAGGTCATGCTTTTTCAGACTAAGCAACCTAAACACTAAAGGTCCGTAATTCTGAAATATTAGTGTATGCTGTTCCAGCCCTATGTAACAAAGCTCTTCAAATAATGCCCTCATCATAAATAAGCCATGATGGAAAGCTGCACAGACTGGATTATTATTGTGCAGTGACGTCATTAAGTGCCAAAATGCATTTGATTTTTTTTTTTTTTTTTAATTATTCAGTGCTGGCAGGTGCAAGAAAAGACAATTCTCCCTAAACATACAGAAAGGCAAAGACTGCATGTTTTATCTCGTTCCTATTTTGGAATACCATAAAAGCTCTTTAAGTCTCAACGAAAGAGAAATCAACAACTGAAAGGATGGAAAATATCCATTGTACCAACCAATGTGAGATAATGCTTCCAGCCTGACTTTTCTGCGATTCTCAAGTACGTGGTTGGGATTGTCACAAACCTATCCACAAAGTACCCGCAGACACCCGAGTTTCTCCCCACTGCCCCACTGTTTGTCCCAAGGAACAGACAAAGGCTTGTGCCAGGATAACTCCACTGTTCTTATACTGGACCTCAGAGTTGCAGCAAAGGAACCTCTGCCAGCTCCAGGTGGCACCCCTTGGGTGGAGAAAGAATTTTACGTCCCCCTTTCCATAGAACAGGCTAGGCTGGAATATCACTCACTCAAAGATCACACTTTACCAAAGGCAATCAATCCGTAAGAAGACAAAATGACAACAGGATTTATTACATAAGAGAAAGGAACAATACAAAAAGCGCTGACTGTAGCTTGACAGAACAAAAAAGACAAGTAAAGTTTCTTCCCCCTCATCTGATTACAACCTAATCCTTCTGAGAACCCTGCCAATATTTTCAGATACTTCAGTACTACAGTATTTTTAGCCTTTGGTATTTTTAGCCTTCCTGCTGATTCTGCCAGCCTTGACAGCTGGGGACCGGAACTCTCCTTAAGCCGAAAATAACCCAAAGACCAGGACTACCTCCAAGTCAGTCCTCTCCCTGCCATCAGCCTTCTCCCATCAGTTTCTGAGTCTCAGAATTCTCTCAAATTCCGTTTTTCTCCCAGAATTAGCAAAATTCTTCTAGCTAATCGCTCATTTCTCTGAGATGCCTTTGCTGTTGTTGGGATGGGAAAAATCAACCCCTCAATAGCCCCTTCTTCCTGTATTTGGGAGTGGCAATTGTTCATGCCCTCATAACACAATGACAAGAAATACTTAGCAGTTTCACCTACCAGCTTTTCCTTAAGTATACATCCCTCAGTTCCTTTGACTTAACCATGTCAAAAATCATAAAAATATATACAGGGCACATCTACACAAGACACTAAATGCTCAGTGGACTAATTCTAATCCGCATTAAAGTATCACGGCAAAAAATGTGCTATTGCACTAATGCAGAGCAGAATTAGTCTGCTCATCAGCACCACTTAAAAGATGTGCACCGGCACTACAGTGCAGCAGTACAAACTTCCTGCCCATTTAGTTATGCCTGTAATAACAGGTACTAAGCAATGCACAGTAACCACAGCACATTAATGCATGTGTAGACGTGCCCACAGATAACACGACATAATCCATACAGGGATAAAAGCAACATAAATGGATATAGCATAACATTGGCTTTTCAATGCAGATCATAAAACAAACAAAAAATCCTGCTAATACCCCACAAACACCTTAAATAATAGTGGTTAAAATATAGACAGGGATTAAGTTACTTACCTGGACATGCTGCACAGTGCTCAAGAATATATAGCAGTGTTTCTGAGCCGGGGTGCTGCAGCACCCAATGGTGCCAGGAGATCCTTTTAAGGATGCTTTCAGGTGCTATGCAATTCACAAGATAAACCCAGAGATTTCAAACAGGAACCCATAGCATCAGAAACATTTTACCTTGTTGTACTCTAAGATCTTTGTAACAGAAAAATTGCTCTATTATTTTTCCACAGTCAAAAAATAAGTGATTAGTTTTTTAAATGGGGTGCCACTACTTTCAAAGTAAAAGGGGTGCCTTGAGTGTATAAAAGGTTGAGAACCATTGATCTAGAGGATTCCTCTTCCCATCTACTGATCTTCTACCTAGCCAGATACTCAACCTACAACTAGACTGAGTTCTGACCCTCACTGAATCAGCCACAAATCATTGGGTACTTCATTTACTTCATCGGGATTCCCTGTGAAACGTTACATACTGCCATGTTAAAACAGATATACCCCCAACATTTCTTGTCAGCTGGTTCCAAGCAGCTGCACAATGAGTGCACTGATTTGAGGTGCTCCCCACTCAGCATGCTGGCTGTTATGAATTGCTACGAAATGCCTCATTTTCTCCATGCAATGTGTAGAGAGCCCAGAAACCTCATACAAGGTTCTCAGTTCCAGTTGGTTAAATACAGGGGTTCCAGAACCCCAGAGATTCCACCAAAGGAATTCCCTTATTCCATCTAGGTCTCTATCAATAAATATTAATGACAAATATCTCCTATTCTTATAAATGCTGTGCTTGCAAGACTTTAAGTATCCATTTTTCAAGACTGCACTGATTAAGACGCCCATAATACGCAATAAAAATGATTAGAGGTAAATACCACTAACACAGAGTAATAAATATTTTACAGAGTCATATATTTTGTATAGTACTGCTGCATCACACTTATGGAAATTCTCTGCAATTTTTCATGCATTAAATCACCTGCATCTTGTGTGCTGAAAGTTTATCTACTGGTCTTTTGAACTACTTAAAAAAAGAGTGACAACTGCTGTATTATTAATTTACTTTGAGCACTACCATGGGACAGTAGCTCATTCTCGTGAACATATACATGCCGTCATTAGCCCCCTGCTACAAAGATGACAGAATTTACATGCATTCTCCCACTAAAGGACATAAGCACAGATCTCTAGGAGGACAAGTCTAAGAGATCAGGTACAGGACTGAGAGACATGAAAGCTGTGTTCTATTCCTAGCTTGGTCGATGGCATACAGTGGGTCTATATACAAGTTCCAGCAAATTTCCATTGGTCTGTTTAAAAAATAGGCACTTGTAGCGTGTGTTTGCTCACTGCATATCATGATGGGTTCCCCATACTGGTTGGCCTCATACATAATTACCATATTAATTCAAATCCAAGACAAGGTTTTTTCAATCAGCGTGGGGGGTTGTGGGGGAGGAAGCCCCTCGTCTTGGATTCGAGTACAGAAAAGGGGGAGAGGGGAGGAAGGAAGCTGCTGCACCTTTGATGCTGGCCCTAAGCCCAGGTCAGGACCAGAGTCAGAGTCATAGCAACCACCTTCCACACCCCACACCTTGTCCTCTGCAGCCTCTGCCCCATCCGCCTGCCCCCAAAGCCTCTGTTTCTCCCCGCCCTCCCCCCCTGGTCAGGCCAAGCTCCAGCTTTCAGCAGATTTCTTCCTGAGCATAGGGCACATGGAAACTCCATCCCCCGCCAAGCTAATCAAGAACAATGACAGTGCTGCTTGGGATGAGCAGGGACCGTGCTTCTATATACTCTGCGACCCGGCAAGGAATGGCACCAGAGCCACATCTGACAGTAAGCGAAGGGTGTGTGGGCAGAGGGATGTTGAAGGAGTAGGGATTTCAGGGGCAGGCACCTGGGAGGGGAGGGCAGGCAGGGAGTGGAGGGAGATGGAAGCAAAAGGGCAAGGGGCCACCTGCACCAAAACCCCCGGCTGCTGCAGCAGTAGGAAGGACAGATTTTGGATGGCCCTCCTACAATTAGATTCTATACATGTAAAATCACAACAGATTTATAAATTTCACATATCTAGAATCTAATTTCATAGATTTCATAGACATTAGGGCTGGAAGGGACCTCAGAAGATCAACGAGTCCAGCCCCCTGCCCAAAGGGCAGGAAGTCAGCTGGGG
>NW_017728943.1:44152565-44156627 GCF_001723895.1 Crocodylus porosus
GATCCACTTTCCTCCCTTTCTTGAAGATCGGCACCACATTGGCCTTCTTCCAGTCTTGGGGCGCTTCACCAGAGTGCCAGGAGTTTTCAAAGATTCGTGCCAGAGGCTGAACTATGATGCTCACCAGCTCCTTGAGTACCCTGGGGTGTAGATTGTCAGGGCTGGCTGACTTGAAGGTATCCAGCTTCTCTAGATGTTCCTTCATGAGGTCAACATTTATGAAGGGCAGGAGATTTCCCCCACCCGGACCTCCCTGTCCCATAGCAGGCATGGGCATCCCATGGGACTGATGAAAGACCGACGCAAAGTACCCATTTAATAGGTTGGCTTTTTCCTGGGTGTCAGTTATTAGTTGCCCCATCTGGTTCAGCAGGGGTCCAATGTTGCCTTTGCTTTTCCTCCAGCTCCCCACATATTTGAAAAATGACTTTTTATTGTCCTTGATGCTCGAAGCTAGTTGCAGTTCAGTTGCAGTCTTGGCTTTCCTGGTTTGCTCCCTGCAGGACCGGACCAGTGCAGAATATTCCTCCTTGGAGATGAAACCTGTCCTCCATCCTTTGTAGGCTTTTCTTTTTAGCCTTAGGAGGTCTGCTAGGTCCCTGGAGAACCAGGGGGGCTGCTGTGCCCTCTTGCTGCCTTTCCTTTGATATGGAATACACTTAGCTTGTGCATTGAGGATCACTGCCTTGAGGAGCAACCACCCTTCTTCAACTCCCCTCTCCCTTAGGGCCTCACTGACAAGCCTCCTGAGCTTGTCAAAGTCAGCTTTCCTGAAGTCAAGGACTTACATGTTGCTGATTGACTTGCCAGCTTTATGGTGGATGGTGAAGGTGATCAGCTCGTGGTCACTGTCACCCAGCTTCCCATCAATCACTAGGTCGCCAATTAGGTCATCCCCTGTAGCCAGTACCAGGTCAAGCAGTGGTTTGCCTCTCATCGGCCTATAGACTTCTTGAGTCAGGTAGAGGTCATCTACACACAAGAGAAAGCTTTGCGACCACTTGGATTTTGCTGAGTGGTCCTCCCACGAGATGTCCAGGTAATTGAAGTCATCCATGACAACCATGGTCCTGGAGCATGTGGCCTCAGCCAGTTCCTAGGCGAACTCCTGATCAACCTCAGGACTTTGGGTGGGAGGTCTGTAGTAGACTCCTACCATTGTGTCCGCTGTGCCGTGTTCCCCACAAATTTTAACCCAGAGGGTCTACAGTCATCCACCCCGGTCACCAATATCAGCTTGCAGGTAGCTTTCCTTAACATAGAGAGCTACACCCCTGCCCCTTTTATCTACTCGATCCCTCCTGTACAGGGTATAGCCATCTATACCCGAGGTCCAGTCATGGGTGGGATAATGGAGACCTGGTGGGACTCCAATGACATCATAATTATTTGCATTGAGCAGGAGGACGAGCTCCTCCCGCTTATTCCCCAAGCTCCTGGCATTTGTGTACAGGCAGGCAAGTGTCCCCTTGGGGGCTCTTGCCTTGCCCACAGATTGTACCAGAGCTGGGGCAAGGGTGGGCTCCTTTATATGCCTTGGCCCGCTGCCTTTGCAAGGGCCGTTCAGCGGGCCAGCAGGAGCAGTAGTCCCCCCATCCCCCAGCAGGCTTAGTTTAAAGCCCGGTGGAGCAGGTCAGCCAGCCTGGCTGAGAAGAGCCTCCTCCCCAGGGGAGAGAGGTGGAGGCCATCTCTTTCCAGCAGCTCGCTGCCTCTCTCGCCAAAGAGCAGGCTGTGATCATGGAAGCCAAAGCCTTCCCGATGACACCAGTGCTGTAGTCTTTGGTTGACTACGTGGATCCTCCTCTCCCTCCTCAGCCCATAGCCCAAGACTGGGAGGATCGACAAGAACACCACCTGGCATATCACCTTAAATTTTTGGCATATCACCTTAAATTCAGGATTGTCTTCGATTCTGATAAATACAGTAACAATGAATAATAGGAAAACTCAGATAAAAAAAAGTGAAGTCAGAAAATTGTCACAATTCTGTCTCATTTAGGAGTCAAGTAATGACCTAGCTGTAATTACATGACCACTTCTGCAGATGTCATGAGTAGAAAATGTTGATCTAGTCAGCTGAAATGATAACTGGTAAAACGCTATCTTTAATTGATCCATTATATTTTGTGTTTTCATTGAGCTTCTCTGATGTTTGTGCCAATGGACACAGACTGTTAGTTATGTTTTGTTTTTTTATGGTCCATACTTTCTTTATAACTCAATGCTAGCTTCTCTGTCTTCCCACCAAAGTCAGCAGTAATTAATTTCAATGAAAACAAAGTACACCAACACTGAGCACTTTTGAAGATCCCAGTCTGTAAGCGATTAGGGATCTTGTTGAAAAAAAGTTAGACTATAGAAATGTAAATTGCTGCAACATTTATATAAGGCATTTGGGACAAACTTTTGCAACACAGATTTTTCACTTTGAAGCCACCTAAAACATGAAAAATAAAATCAACAGAGGCAAAAGGACTGAGACAAGTAATTGAGATTCATGCTTTTTTCTTCTTCTTGGATCTGAGATTATGCATAATGTTTGAAACATTAGTTTGCCCTCAAATACAGTACACTACAGCCCAATATTTATTTGGGAGAAAGAAGATGCATGTCATAGCACAGCATATTCAATAATATGCTAAATTAAAGTAACACAAATAATTAATAATTAAGAAATTATTAGTAGACATTTTAATAATTAGTAGGTTGCATTTAAACATATTTAGTCATGTATACATTATTTGAAAATTAAGAGATGATACAGCAAACACAACCCCACACTTATAAAAAAAGAACATATGCAGGACAGATCCAGTCCACAGAGCTCAAAGAAAGGGTGGGAATTTGGGGGCAGGGAAAGCAGGGGCAGGACCCACCAGTGACTTCTGGTGTACAGAGCTCTGCTGGGGACATGCAACAGCAACAGAAGGTCAACTAATAGGTACATTAAATCACTGTAGCTTAGGATCTGTCCTACAGGGAGACAAGGAGTAAATTCTCCTTTCATGAGGATACATTCACCACTGACAGTTATAAAATTCTATTTATTATCTAATGACTTTCTAGACTTTAAGAAGGCCTTTGACACTGTCTCTCACCCCATCTTCATCAATAAATTAAGCGACTGTAGCACTGATGCCTACACAGTTGGATGGGTAAAAAATTGGCTGATGGGGCACACCCAGAGAGTAGTGGTAGGCAGGTTGTACTCAACCTGGCAAGATGTGAGCAGTGGGGTACCCCAGGGCTCGGTCCTCGGGCCCGCACTGTTTAACATCTTCATTAGCGACTTGGACGAGGGGGTGGAAAGCACACTGTCCAAGTTTGCTGATGACACTAAGATGTGGGGCAAGGTGGACACACTTGAAGGGAGAGAGAGAGAGGCTGCAAATAGATATAGACAGACTAGAAAAGTGGGCAGATGAGAATAGGATGGGGTTCAACGTAGATAAATGCAGGGTGCTGCACGTTGGGAGAAGAAATCCACAGCATACATACAGGCGGGGGAGTTCCCCTCTTGAAAGCACAGAGACGGAATGGGATCTTGGAGTCATTACTGACTCTAAGATGAACAAGAGCCACCAATGCTAGACCACAGCCAGCAAGGCCAGCCATACCTTGTCATGCATCCGAAGATGCATCTCAAGCCTGTCCAGAGAGTTGATACTCCCCCTCTGTGCGACTTTGGTCAGGCCGCAGTTGGAGTACTGCGTTCAGTACTGGGCGCCACACTTTGAAAAGGATGTAGCCAATGTAGAGAGGGTTCAGACGTGGGCCACCTGCTTGGTGAGAGGGCAACAGGACTGGCCCTACAAGGAGAGACTGAGGGACCTGAACCTGTTCAGCAAAAGGAGGCTGCGGGGGGACCTGGTGGCTGCCTACAAACTCGTCAGGGGAGATCAACAGCAAATAGGTAGAGCCCTTTTCTCCCCAGCACCACCTGGGGTGACAAGGAACAATGGTAATAAGCTGATGGAGAACAGGTTTAGGTTAGAGATCAGAAGGCAATATTTTACAGTTAGTGTGGCCAAAATCTGGAAGCAACTTCCCAGGGAAGTGGTC
>NW_017728943.1:44156727-44183911 GCF_001723895.1 Crocodylus porosus
TTTACAGTTAGTGTGGCCAAAATCTGGAAGCAACTTCCCAGGGAAGTGGTCCTCGCCCCTACCTTGGGCAAATTCAAGAGGAGGTTGGATGATCACCTGTCTGGGGTCTTGTGAACCCAGCATTCATTCCTGCCTGTGGCAGAGGGTCGGGCTAGATGATCTGTTCAGGTCCCTCCTGACCCTAGCTACTATGAAACTATGACTGATTTACCAAAATTAATTCTCACTGGAGCCACCATTAAGATGCTAGCATTTACCAGAGAAAGAGACCAATTAGAGTTTCTACTCTAAACTGAGTGACAAACTACAGAACCCAAGATATCACACGTGGTAACTCTCAGTAAATACTGATTTTTCAGCTGCAAGGTTTGTAAATACAGAACTATAGGACACAGTATAGAACAGGGGTAGAGAACACCCAGCACATATGCCACAGCATGGCATGTGAAAGCATGTTGCTTGGCACACACACCTTGGGGCAGATGGTGGGGGAGCCGCAAGGGGACTGATCCTTGTGGTGGCAGTGCACCCCCAGCCCCCTCTGCTCGCCTCACTATCTGTCTCAAGATGCAGATGCACCTGCTACCCGCAATTAGCCGGGCCGGGGCTTCATGAACCCCTGTGCAGCTGCTTGCAGTCTTCCTGCCATCTGCTGCGAGCAGCCCAGGCCTCATAGTAGGGGCCTGCCCAGAGCCTGAGCCAGTTGTGACAGGCAACCATGAGGCTGCAAGTGGCTGTACCAGGGTCTGCAGAGCCCCAGCCTAGCTCATTGGTGGCAGCGGGTACACGTGCACCCCAAGGCAGATGGCAGGGAAAGGGTTGCGACTGGACTGCCACAACAAGGATGAGGGCCCTCGCAGCTCCCCTGCCATCTGTCGCTGGCATGTCAACATCTTACAAGTCAAGGTTGTGGGTGTTTTTGACACACTGCCCCAAAATGTTGCCAACTTCTGTTAAAAAACATGTTATGGAATGGATGAAAATGGCCTGATGTGCCTAACTGCAATCACCTGTTGGACCTGGTCCTTTGAAGTGCACTAAGTGGACAGGCCCAGTGCTTCCACTGCAGCTACAAACAATACACCTTACACAACTCACAGCAGAATATAAAAAGCAAACAAAAAAACCCCCAAAAACCCATATCTTATTTCTATCAGTGACTCTTGTTTTTCCTCAGTTATATGGTTTTTGGCTCCTAATTACCATATGTAAATATAACCTTGTAGTCAGGTCCTTATGCACCATGTGTTGAACTGACTTTCTTTAAAACACATTTTCATCTCACATTCTCCTTTTTCTTCCTCATAATGTAATGCAAGGGAAGGGAGAAGGGGAGAGGAGGGAGGAATCCCTCCTGCATGCCTTTTTTTTTTTTTTTTAAAGTGAACATTAAGCATGATGACTTCTAAAATGTACTTTACATAACTGATTGACTAGAACATAACAGAGTTCTTCTAAACCTTTAATAACTACCCTAGAAATGTATATTTTATGAACTTTAGCACATGTACTATTGTAGTAGCTATAATGGCTTGTTTTTCAGTACATATATTTAGACCTTGCTTTAAATTGGAAACAGTCATCCAAAAGACCACGAGTCTCCATGCTTCCTGCCCATGAGAACGTCAGGAGGCGAACAATCGTTGTGTTATTTCTGCTGGAGAAGAAAGATTTTAGCATATGTGCTATAGCTCATTTTCAAATGAAAAAAAAAAAATCTGTATTCCAACATGCTGATGGCCCATACGTCTAATAACCTGCACTGGTTTGGGAAATGAGTTTGTCATGGGACAGGCTGTACCCACCTGGTGCAGGGTTGCAGGCCCCCATCAGCTCCAGAACTCTTTGCATCACAACCCTATGCTTCCCTAACCAAAGATTCTTTCTTCATCTATGCATTAGTAGAACCATGGAAACAATAAACCTATATATTCATAAGCTAAAGGATGCAATGGAGGCATGCCCCAGGTCCTCCTGTTAATAGACTCAACTCTTAACATGCAGAAAACGTTTCTGACACCTTTAAGAAGAAGGCTTATATCATGTGCCAGTTGCAAGGACAGATGTTCATATGTCCACATTTACAAGCAATGAACTGAATTGAAATCCCTAGCAATTTTCAGAAAAGTCAAATCTCTCTCGCATGGAAGTGCACCATATTCAAACTAGCAGTGAAAGTCTTCATAGACCATTTCATATTCCTTAAACGAACCAATGCACGCACATGCACATGCACGCACACCCACACACACACTCTTAAAATCTGTAATAACAATAACAACCACTGCCACTCTGGACGAGCTTAATGTCCCAGAGGATGGACAATGGAGTAATGAACCTTTCCTGTCCAGGGCACTGGAGACCTCAAAAGCAGGCACTGTATTCCAGCAGAAAATAATATTTTATATTTGACTTATAAACCTCTGGAAGGAGGGTTTAAAACACCATTTTAAGGACAATGAGGGTTTAAAACACCTAGTGAGGACAGTGCTAAAGAATGATGTCTTTTGCAAAATTAGATAGAAAAGTTTTTGGGGTTTTTTTAAATAAAAATCAAGGAAAATTATACTATACATTGTATATATCTCAAAATGACAGTTTATGCTATACAGTTTTATTTCTCTTGCTATTCTATTCTATCTTACCTTTGCTTTATTAAATGATACTACAAAAATTAATAGGCAGATAGTTAAATATTTACCAAGAGGCTACTTTTTCTCTTCAGCATCCTAGTGTTGTTTAACTTGAAAAAAATTCTCTCAAGAATCATTTCCTATTATTTCAGTAGCCATAAAATAAGAATGCAATAAATAATTGCCAGATACACTTGTAAATAAGAGCAGTAGGTCAGGTTCCCCAGGACTCCTATGTCAGGTTATACAATACAGCTGAGCATTCAAATAAATGTCTTTGCACAAAGGAACTACTTAATAAAGCAGTAGCAGTGATTGTAAGCCATGTTAATAATGCATAACATTAGGTATATATAAATATGCTAATATTAAAAGAAACAAAACCTGTAATGATGATTTGCGGTAAGTTAGTGCTGCAGTGTACTTCTGGAAATGTCACTTTAATTTTAAATTAAGAGGAAAAAGAAGAGGAAGAAGACGACGACTGAAGATATTACTGATGGCACACATGCCATGTTCAACTTATTTCACCATGAAGAAAGTACCTAGTTTACTTTGCATCAATGACTCTCATGCAGATTCAGTAGGACTATCAATGGCACTGAATAGTCCGACAATGAATATTCAGGCTGAAAGTGAGCTGACGGTGACTCAATGTTTTGCCAGATAACACAATCAACTGCTCATGAACCAAAGGCTGCATAAAATTCCTACTTAGGAAGTACAAGAATCTTTATATGTGATACTGCTCACTAGCAAAACCCTTAAGCTTATTCAATAAAGTGCTATGTATGATAATAGAGCTTTAGATTTATTTTCCACATTATACAAGAACTTCATTTACAACTCTGAAACCTGCTTCATTTTCCACCTATCACAAATTATAAAAATAAGAGCTCTGCATGAAACACTTCAGATGTCATTTTACGTACGCTAATTATTTCATATTCTGGTTATGATTGCCATTATGCACCGTCATAGGCTCTGGACATATTTACATTCAAACTGCTTTGTCTATGTGCTCCATTAAAAAACAAAAGTTAAAGGAAATGCTCTTTGATGCGTGCAGCCATTCTGTTGAATCATGGTGACTGTGAGTAAAGTATGGAGCTTCGACAAAGAACATAAATAACATATAAGGACACCTTCTTTTTCTTTCTGTATGGAAATGTGTCTGAGTGTGGTATATGAGTGCCTAAGGAAAGCCAAATGCCAAATTTCATGAAGTATCAACATAAGATTCTTTCTAAAGTAACTGAAAGTCATAATTAGCAGTGAATGAACCTTAGAGACAGACAGCTAAGATAAAATAGCTTGAATAAAAATCTGTAATTCAGATGCTTTCCTGAAGAATCTCCCAAAAAAACCCAAATTTCTTCTGCCTGTAAAACAGAAGTGAAAATCTCATGAGAAAAGGTTCTTTCACAAGATTTTATAGATTAAATTTCTGGATGCAGCTGAAAAAAAAAAAAAAAAAAATCAGAAGTAGGAAAAAATTTATCTAAAAATAGGGGTAGCTTTAATGGAAGGTAGAAAAATGCCACCAAAATTAAAAAACACCCACTGCTTCTGGCTGCTTCATTCTTTCTGTCCCCTTGAAAAGGCTCCTGAACACTCAAACACTGAAAAATCCTAGAATCAATTTATTATTTTCTGAACAAACTCCCCCAGAGCAACTCACTTCCTAATGAATCATTGCACCAGGTATGGAGCATGTTTTCCACTTCTGCAGCTTTGTGGAAGTTTTCTATTCTAAAACCAACACATTTTAAAGCCAAATTGAGCTTTAAAGAAAAATTACCTGCTAAAAACAACCACCTTCTTGAGGATGATTGCTTATATCTGAATGTTTATGAAATCTCATGCTCCAATAAGAAAGCACTTAGAAAAATTAGCCTTATAATCCACCACACACAAACAATATTCACCTATAATAAAGTCAGCAATCATCCTTTACTTTAACAAGTAATAACCAGTTACTTACCAGCATGCAAATTAAAAAACCTTTTCAGAAAACAGACTAAGGGTACCTAATACACACACAGAGGCTGCTCCAATGTGCTGTAATTACAGCATGTAGGAGAAGGCTTGATTAATCGATTCTGCTGGAGTGTAGTAATTACTACACTCCAGCAGACTCCAGCATCACATGTATCAGTGTCCCTGTGATGAAAAATGATATGGGGATGCTTTAACTAAAGCTCGTCCGATGAGCTTTAGCTAAAGTGCCCCCGCTGCCATTTTTCAGTGAAGGGAACACTGATACACATGACTTTCCAGGAGCTTTAATTAGAGCAGCTCTTGGAGCCACACTAATTAAAATCCCCCCTTCCCCGCCAGCAACCTCCCGGAGCACATGTATAAACACCCTGAGGGCCTAATCCAAAATCCTCAGAACCAGTAGAGAATTTCCATTGCCTTTAATGAGCTTTAAGTCAGATCTTTATTTTTGTCATTAAATTTGTCAGCTAAATTTGATATAGCTGTAAGAGAAATCCCTGAAGTTGCTTAATCTCTAATCCAGGAGGACAAAAAATTAATGAGTTTCTAAAATAACTAAATTGAAAAGAAGAGAAAAAAATGACCTACAATATCGAACAGCATCTACCTGTATTTGAGACTTTTAGACTCTAATCAATCCCTTGTGAAATCCTTGTCAGCTTGATAACATGGATATGCATGAGATGACACAAAAGATGAATTATCACTCCTGGAACACAGAAATAGTGCATCCTCACATGTTTCAATATTCTAACATGGGAATACCATAGCACAGGCATCATGATCATGCATGGTTCAATGAAACTCCAAAATAAGTGCCATGTAGCTAAACACAGGGAGAATTCACTCCATGGCACCACAAATGTGGACACCACTCCCTGGTAAATCCTGATGCCAGATTCAGTGCTAGTCTCAGAGGATGAACAGGCATTAGTTTCTAGGACTGGAAATTTCTAGTCCTCCTTTGTGCATGTTGGTATTTGCTGTTTGTATTCAACTTCCATAAGCAGTACCACTCATGCCAGACCACAGCCAACAGTAAGCATGGACCAAATTGTTGGCGTTCATTTAAATAACTGTGGGCAGCATGCCAAAAGATTACAAGCAAGAAAATGGGATTAAAATATATATATCTATGGGCAATCAATGAAGGATTCTTAAGTCAAGCTCTTGAGTCAATGGAAACATCTAGACTTTTTTCCAGGGCAGAATCTAATTCCTTTTACATGATAATTCCTTTACATGGAAACCATTTTGTTTTGGAACAAGATTTCAATCTGTATTTTAGTAACTGGAGTTTTGAGAAAACTACATCTTCCTGTGTTTCCTAGAACAAGCACTACTATGTTGCATTCATATCCTTCTCCATTAGTCACTTCCTTTTCTTTTTTGTGTCCTTGTGACAAAGTATTTAAAGACATTAACAGATTCATTGGAATCACACAGGCCACGCCATGAGTGCCTGTGTTATGGCCTTAAACTTGCAACCTCTGGGCTGTCAACTGAGCACGTTAGCACCCCCACCATCTCAACCCCTATTAGTCACTTAGGTTCAGTAGTTATGTGCATTTTCATAGATACAAAAGAAACATTCTAGACACCGCATTTCTTTTAGGATACTATAGTTGTTAGTTTCTCCTCTGACAGAGACCCACAAGAGCAGTTTCAGATGGATTAGTTCATTCATAACCAAGCTGGCATAGGGCTGAGAGTCTATTTCAAGTTATAAAACATAGATTAGCACATCCTGAACAATGGAAAGATTAACTTATAAAGTTTTGACTTTTCTAAAAGCTTTTGGTTTTCAGAAGCAAATAATGGCCTATGCTATGGTGCATTTTCATTTCAATGAATAGACACTTACTAGAGAAGTGGCCTGTGTATTAGATAGGAAAATGCCTCTGAGACTGAAATGCAATCTCCTCTATTAACTTAACTACAGGGAAGGTGCTCCAAAGTAGAATGCTGGGCAAGGCAAAGAGTACTTTTCCGTCCAAGTTTAGAATAAATTTATTGTTTTGAAATTTTCTACTTCTCCCCATAGCCACCACTGAAAAAAAATTCCACAACAGGGATATCTTTTCATTTGGCATTATTCTAAGAATGAGATTAGGGTAGGTGGGAGGCAGAGGAGAAATTGTAATGCTTCTGCAAATGCTGTCTGGTTCATAATGAGACCTTGTTTCCAGATGGAGTTTTAGGAATAATGAGAATTCAAAGAGAAGGCTGTAGCAAGCCTTTGGGAATACTAACAGGTTCATCTTTTTTTTTTTTTTTTTTTTTTTTTTTACTCTCCATCCTTTAGATGGGCTTAATAATGAGAAGGATATTGTGCAACATACATGAAAGATAAAATTCATAAGAACTTGTTGGATTCCACAGAGTTTGTTTATAATACCACATATTTGTAATTTAAAAAGAGCAAGCAGTACTTTCAGTCTAGGCTTTATCAGCCAAAGAACAGTAATATCCCAGCCTGTTACCCAGACTTTATTACATTTGTAGCAAAGTGACAAAATAGGAAATGCCAAACTTGCTGCTTCTTTTTTTTAACGTAAGAATTGAAATATTTTATGGTGATTCATCTCCTTAGCACCTATGAGAAACTGACAAGACAAAATTCATTTCCTTCTACCCTTCATATATTTACTTTGTGGTGAACTAACCTTGGA
Source organism: Crocodylus porosus (assembly GCF_001723895.1). Classification (NCBI taxonomy): domain Eukaryota; kingdom Metazoa; phylum Chordata; order Crocodylia; family Crocodylidae; genus Crocodylus; species Crocodylus porosus. Next base: position 44,164,034 of record NW_017728943.1, read on the forward strand.
AACAGCTAAGGGGGTTGAAGTGCCAGGGTAAAATGAACAGGCCAATTTATGTAAGCACACTGGGAATTTAGTGTGTTAATTTTTTTTTAAATTTATTTTCACAACAAATATGTACGGAACTAATAAATCATATACTTATCCTCCTCCTGAATGCTTTGTCCCTCTCCCCATCCTTTTTCTTGCCCTTGTCCTTTTAGGTTGCAGGCTCTTCAGGGCAGGGGCATTTGTGCTTTGAGTACGTTTTGGGCACTAGCATGTTTTGGGCACTACTACAACCTAGCTAATAATACAGTCCCTTAGAACAAGCAATTCTAACAAAGGCCCCTATGAGCAAGTTGTACTGAGAAAAGCCAAAGGGTAAAGAGGAACAGAGAGAAAGGTAGATGGGAAGCAGCTAATGGCTAGTGTGACAAATGATGACTCATATTGCAGTTTCTCACCAATTTAGCTTTCATCATTGCAGGGTAGATTTGGGTATTGCTTGTGGGCTATGATTTTGCATACACGACAACTGTATCAGCGAAAAAGCACAAGTCATGGCTTAACAGAATTTTGTAAGTCAGGGGAGGTACCACAAAGCTATCGTGTGGGCTGACTTACAACCAAGATGAAAACAAATATTACTGAAGTTTTGTTCCTAATCTATCTCCTCTCAGAAGAATCACTAACTTTTGTAACAGTTCTAATCTTTTCATCTGGCCCTTTCCATGTAAAATTTTGACCTCAGCTACAAATCAAAACTACTAAATGAACCCATCTCTAAAGAAGCCTTCTGAAAGTCAGTGAAAATACCCCAAAGTGAACGTGTTCCAGTGAGGTTGCACAGAAGTTACTGAGGGCAGATTTTATCCCAAAAGGGTATTTGAAAAATACCAAATCATAGAATCATAAAAAAATTAGGGTTAGAAGGGACTTCAAGAGGTCATCTAGTCCAACCCCTGCTCAAAGCAGCAGCATCCCAACTATATAATCCCAGCCAACGCTTTGTTTAGCCAGGTCTGAAAAACTCCAAGCATGGAGATTCCACCACCTCGCTAGGTAAACAGTTCCAGTTTTTTACTACCCTCCTAGAGAGAAAGTTTGTCCTAATATCTAACCTACATATATAGCATAATTGACATTTTCACAATAAAAATATATATATTTTAACCTGCTCTACAGCCTCAGGGGAAAACTGGCTTTATCTGTTATTCTTAGCAAGTAAGATCTATTCAGGTGACAAGTCCTTAATAATCCACCTATTCATAAATATCCTGGCTGTCATCACTCCTCCATCTGCTTAGCAAAAGGACCACGAGGCAGAATAAAGTAAAAGACATGAGACAAAAGAATACAGACAGCTCATAAAAGTTACACTGGAATTCATAAGTTGTTCATAGGCAGACTCCCCAAAATCACTAGTATAAATTTTTCCCTACAGCAAACTTTGAATTGATCTACACCAAATTTCATTTCCCACACCATTTCCCATTTTCCTAGCTTGTTTCAGTATCTCTAAAGTACATGAGATTTCTCTTCACTCCGACTAACCTAAGAGTAATTGCAAATTTTGCTTACTTCTTCCTCTAGCTCCAACACACAAACATGCTTTCCAGATCAACACCAAAAATATTAAATGATATGGGACCTCATGCAAAACTCTGAGGCACCTCATTGTTTCACTTTTGCCATTTAATCCTACTTCTGATTTCTGATTCCTAGCCATTTTATTTCACCTACCTTCTTTAATAGCCTCTTATGATGGACTTCTGGAAATATAAATAAGTTTTGTCAACTGTTTTCTTTTACTGACTGCTTTAATGACGCAACCAAATAACTCTAAGGCTTTTACTTTTCTTTTTTTGGAGGGGGAGGAGAGTGGGGGGATTGAATCTGTGCTAGATTGTATTTTATCTTGTTCTTCCAGGTCTTTTATAATTATATATTTGGTTATTGCTTCAGATATAAAGGCTTACTCATCCATAATTTCCCATATCACCTTTAGAGTCCTTTTTAAACACAAGTAAAGACATTTCTTACTCTCTCAACTTCTGGAACAGTAGCTGGTTTTACTAAAAGAGAGTGTATCTGTGTTTGCAATTCAGCCTCATCATATTTATGCTCCTTCAGAACTACTGAATGCATTATTTATGCCTTAGGACTTACTGCTGTTAAATGTTCAGTTCTCTCATGCATAAACTTCTGATCTCTCTCTCTGAGACCAGAACAACACCACCACCACAACATAGGTTGAAGATACTGTAAATCTGTTTAGTATCCTGTGTGGTGAAAAACGATGCAGCTAAACCAGGGGCAGGCAATTATTTCAGGTGGAGAGCTGCTTAACAAATTTTGGCAAGCTACTGGAGGCCTGCCCCTTGACAGTTGCCCCACCCCCTGGTCACATTAGGACCAGAAGTCCTGCCCCCAAACTGCTGACCTTTGCCACTGTTAGTCCCTCCCTTGGCTGCCTGCCCCACCCCAAATACTCCTTTTGGGAGGGGGAGTTGCCATCTTACAACCAGAAAAAAAAAACCCATACACTAGAAGTCAAACACCTACTGTATTTTAATTTTATTACAAAAAAAAAATTGTCAGGACTTGTGACTGTATATAGAAGGAGCTGCATAATAACTAAAAAATAAAGTGTCACTCTTTTATACTGTGGGGGGGGGGTTGTGAAAGGGTGTGGCTGTGTAGGGTGCATAGGGTATGTTGGGGTCTATGTATATGTCGATGGAAGTTGTGGGGGCAGGGTGTGGAGTGTAAGGGGGGGTGTAGGGACCCTCCATGTTCTCCCCCCAGGGCATGCAGCCCCCACTGCTTAGCAGCAGCCGCAGACAGGGAGGTTGGGGCCCAGCGCAGGTGCAGCTTAGGCCAGCGCTGTTTCGGGGGAGAGAGCAGAGCCTGCCCTATTGCTGGGGCTCTGTGCTGCGTGCCTGCAGCTCCAGCACTCACAGCAGCGGAAGCCCCCGACTAGAGCCTACAGCCTCTCCTGCTTCCCCAGTCCCGCACTCTGCCGGGAGCGGAGGGAGCCTCCCCACAGAGTCCAATGCGGGGCTTCCCTGCTGCAAGTGCAAAGCTGCAGGTGCACTATGCGGCGCACCGGTGATAGAGCCAGCCAGTGCTGCACTGGGGGTGAGAAGCACACCCCTGTGCAGCCTTCCCAGGCCCCTCTATCACAAGGCCTCTGCGCTGCATACCTGCAGCTCCACACTCTCAGCAGGGAAGCTGGAGCCATGCCTGCGCCAGACAAGAGCACCCAGACCTCCCCACCTGCTGCTGCTGGCAGCAGGGGCTGTATGCCATGGGGGGAGCATGTGAGGGGTCCCTCCACCCCCCTCCCCTCACACTCCACACACACACACACACCCTGTCCAACTGAGCTCTGTACTCCACTGCCCCTCTGGGCACAAGCTCCGCCCCATACCCCCACTTTTGCCCATCTGTGACTCCCCCCCACCACCACCAGCCCTGCCACTTCCCTGCCTGCTGACCCAAGCAAGCAAGTTCTGGGTGCAGCAGAAGCCCTACCAGGAAGCTGCTGGCTGGGCAGAGGCCTTTGCAGAAGAGGTTGGGAGCAAGGCCCAAAAGCGTATGTTGGGGCATTGTACATGTGGGCACCTCACTCCCACGCTCATGGGTGGAAGGGCTGGGCAGGATGCAATTCATTTGGGAGTGCCGTAGGCCAGATTAAAGTGCCTGGCAGGCTGGATTTTGCCCACCCCTGAGCTAACCTATTCAGTTTCTTAGCAGTGTCCTATCTTCTACTCCTCCATTTAACTTTTATTGATGCCCACCAAAGTTTTCCCCCTGACCTGCTGCCTGCTGAAATTTATGGTCATATTTTAAACAAGCTAGTGCTGGTAGCAGTCTATGCTTACCAGCACAGAGCTCAATGCAGATTGCAAACCCTGCCTGAGAAGTGGGGTAAATTAGTCTGTGCTGAACACGTGCTGCTATGGCTAGACTGTTTCTCATATCTGAGATAGGCAGTTTACTTCTACGCTACACAGAGCCATCACCCTGGGAGTGAAGCATAGACAGATTCTAAAAACTAATAAAATAGCCCACACTCCTGCACTGAGTATGTTACCAGGGGGGTGGGGGGGTGCCAGGAGTCCAAGTATGTGACCTTGTACAGTTCCACAATGTCAACTTGGAAATTCTTGTCCTCCCTTTCTATATAGGCTCCTTGGTACTCATTCTCCACTAGACAAGGAAGAGAGCTCTCACAGTCCAAGCTTGGCTCTCAGACCACAAAGGAGAACCTGCACCACATTGGGATCTGACCTCATCAAGGTTGATGACAAAGCTCCCACTGACTTCAGTAGTATAGTATCAACCCTTTAGACTAGGATATTAATCACCCGGTACTCCATGAGTCTGCGCAAGGAGACTCCCACATCAATGGACTTTACATCTGACCTTAGATGCTGCCTTAGAGAGCACAACACAGATGAACATAGTCAAACATCCATTTACCACAGTAAACCAGGAAGCACAGTTAGGCTTGATATGATTTCATCCAAATTTTTATTGATTTATATGGGTTCATAATGTGTCCTTAATCACTCATTATATTTTTAAATCGCCCTTTCAAAGGCTCTCTGTGGCTATCACAGCCCGCAGAGTGGGTGCTTGCACTAAACAAATGTCCTGGCTGGTATATACAGGTGATAAAACAACATTATGACCTCAGCCAATATTACTTTCTCCAATTTGGAAGCCTTCCTTTCCAGCTTGTCTCTTCAGATTTGAAGACTGTTGATTATTCTGTAATGAGAGATCCACAATGCAGGAGCATAACAAATTCTAACAAGCTAGCTGCAAAAGGGCACCTGAACATTTCAAGTCTCATAAGAAAAATACTGTGATCTTTTGGTGACCTTTGATGGAAAAAGAAGAGCCCAAAATGGGATTTTCATTTTGGCTCTGTATTCAAGAAAGCAGATAATGAATGATTTTTTAAAACTTTAAAAATTACAGCTCTGAAGAATACCTGGATAGATAAATCTTCATTGACCTGTTACTGAATTCTGAAGTCAAAGTTCCAAAAAATTGGAATATGTTTTCCTGCACTCAATATCCCATAATGTACCAAATGGCAAGATTTTGATCTTGTCAAATTGGTAAAAAAGTATAGCTAGCTGGTATATGATGCGATATTCATTATTTATCTATCCTCAGCCACCAGATGTAATTAGTCAGCTAGGCTCAGTATTAACAGTTCAAAAGTTACCACTCTAACTACCCCAAATCCTCCTAGAAAGAGCAAGAATATTAACATATATTTCCTTGAGTCATGTTATAGCTTTCACAAAAGATGAATTAATGAAAAATGCTAACATTGACAAGATAAAAAAAATATACAAACACAGAATATTATGCTGAAACACCTAAAACTGCATACACATATTGCTAAAATACCATGACTTCTGCCCAATTCCACTTGAATTTGCTATAATTTACTTAAATCCTCTTAGGATGTTTGCTATTTACTAGTCTTTACTTGATCTTCAGGATATTATTGTTCCCTGTTCAAACCCATACTTAGCTCCAAATTATGCGACTCTTACCTTTTTAAAGAATCTTTTCTGTAGCTTTGCTACTACAGAATGGTGTTCTCTTATCCTTTTGTCATTTATTTTATAAAAATAGACATTTTCTTATTCAGGAAAAGGACATTTGAAAGTATACCTGTCGTTTCTATGTTCCAATCTGCATTCTGTCACTATACTTTGCCTCAAATCCCTTTATCTTTCATATCTTTCATATCAGGTGACAACAATTAGCTGGAGGCAGACAGAGAAATGATGTAGTGAAGTCCACACAGAGCCAAGTGAAATTTACAAACAATGGGCAATTTATTTTATAACAGACAATAAAAGTATGTTGAGTACAACGCCAAAGTACAGTGAATACAAATAAGTACCACTTTTAAGATGCAACACAGAGGCTCCCAGCTAAGACAGAATACAGGGGGCTCGATTTCCAAATGGGTTGTTCTCTCTCCTGGCCTCAGTTCAGCTCTCTGCGCTCTAAGGCAGAATTCTGTGTGATATGGAACTGAAATATACTTGTAAGCGAGCTGTTTATCCTGTTGGCTTCTGTGGAAGAACTGGCTGTCTTACCAGCTCCTCAGCCAGTGCAACAAAGCAAAACTCAGTAAACAAACAAAACAAAATTGCTTGGCCTTGCCCTGGGCGCTTATACATGTGATGCCATTCCCACGCACATGTGACGAAAATGTCACTTTGTGTGGCTTACTGGCATCACACTTTACAAGTGCGGGAGTTTTAGGAGTTTTAAATGAATTTGCATTGTTGCAAATTAAAGTGCATCCTGATGTAGTTTTGTAGGTATTAGTCAGCTTGCTCCCTGGCCATGAGACAGGCGGGCAGGCTCCGCAGAAAAAGGAAGATTGGACCTCTCACCACTTCTGCCTTCAGAAGGTGTCTGTTGAAGGCAGAAGCAGTGAGGGGCCCAATCCTCCCCGCCCCTGCGCCTCTGCTCCTTCAGCAGAGTCTGCCCGTCTCTCCTGTGGCCAGGAGGCAAGCTGCCAGCTGGCCAAGGAGCCTCTGAGCTGCGGGGGGCCCTGGTCCTTCCCTCTGTGGTGGTGGGCTAGGTGGGCTGCTAGCAAGCCAGGTGCTGCCCCAGGCTCAGGGTTGGGGAAGAGTTGGATCGGGCCACATGCTGCCTCCAAGTTAAGGCAGCCCTTGAGGGCACCACTGCCACAGAGGAAGGGACTGGATCCCCCACCACACAGCTAAAGGGCTGTTCCGCCCAGCGGCAGCTTGCCCCTCATCCACTAGCAGGCTCCACTGAAAAAAAATTAGAGGATCAATCCCCGCACCGTAACAGTGCTGGAAACCCCTAAATTGAAATGGTGGGTTTCCATTAACAACCCACTGTTTCAATTTAGGGGGCACAGAATGCAACCCTAAGCACTAAACCCCCGTCGCATGTACAAGGCAGTCATGTATATGTAGAGACAAGCCCCTAAGAGAAAAGCCCCTTTCTGCTCTGGCCCCAACACACAGCAGTCCAGCTTCTCCTTGCAGGAACCTTTTCCTTCACAGCATGCTTCCTCTTCCGGGAGATTTTCAAGTGCCCCGTGGGACACCCCCTCCTTAGCCTTAGAGTTTTCCAAACAGGGCTGACCATTCCTCATTAAAGGCACAGCCTGCCCTGTTATAATGCTGAATCAAATAGTTCTATTCTGCCACCCTCTCCTCTAGCCAGCAGTGCTCTTACCTGGGCAGTGAATGCCCTCACTTGGACTACCATAAGTTAGTATCTTATTTGTCCAACTAGAACATTCACAGAGACATCATTTTTCATGCCACAGGCTTGGGTGACTGGTGCCACCTTAGCCAGCAACCAGGAGGGGGTCCCCAATCTCACTGACCGGGATGGGGGACCCTGCAGCCAATCATGCTGGCCAGAAAGCAGCCGCGGCGCTCCCGGAAGTAGCCGCAGTGGTTCATCCAGTGCTCCCACTCCCTGGCTGGTACTCACAGCGGGGGGTACCAGCACTCTCCTCTGCTCCCCCTACCCATTGCCTAAGTGCAACCTTTCAGGGGTGCACCAGTACTCTCAGGAGGTGCACATACATCCCCGTGCACCACCTACATGTCACAACTGGCCATAGGCATGAGGTCCCCATCATTCTCCAACAGGCCCTGGAATATGCCTAGCATGTTTTCTATAAAATGCTGGCTGTTCTATTTAAAGCTCACACAGATGTTTCCTGCCTCCTGTGAAGTTTTCCTTTATCATTCCTGAGAGGTGCTGAAATTCCTGCCTTCTTATTAACCATCCCAGTTAAACCATTTCCACACAAAACTGAAAATGAATGGTGTTAACACAGAAACCCAATAAAAATAACAGCTGATAAAAATCCATTTAAAATGAAATACAGCTCATTCTTTTTGCAACTTTATATGCAGCTTACAAAAATTTAAGTGGCACAGGCGTTTCTTCATAAGGTTTCATAAAAGGCCAGGAGACAAGCTTTATCAGAAAACCATCAAGTTAGATTTTCAAGTCAAGCTAAAAAGATCCCAAGTGAGTAGTTCACTTACAGCTATAATTACCCATGAAGAAAGGTTTGGAGTTAGTCTTCCTTAGTTTTGTGCCCTGCAGCTGAATGCTAAAAAACAGGAAGTTCTGCCCTTAATTTGACTCCTCTTATCTTTGATGTCCACATGCATTTCTGCCACAGAATTAATCAGCATTGCATTTATAATTAGCCCTTTCTTCTGCATCAGGCTATAAAATATATACATGGCCTCTTTTAGTCTGCCTGCTCATTATGGACCAAATCTTCAAAGGTTGGATTCCACTAATGTACCTATAAAATCATGCATTAGATGAGTCAATGGATGTTTGCACCTCCACTTTCAAAAGGCAGGTATAGGTGGGCATTTACCTGCTCTATAGATACATGACTGCCTTTTTGCTTCTGTGGGCATGGGCTTTTGAGTGGAATAGACAAGAAGCAATTTGGGACCCACCAGTTACATCAACTTTGTTAAAATAAATAAAGCTGTTAAACAAACCAACCAACCACTCCCAGCTTGATAAGTGGATTTCTGAATTCCCAAACATCTTACAAACAAGCACTTTTCAAATTCACACAAAATGCATATTACACACATTAGAGGTGTTCAGTACTGACCTAACTCTATCCTCAGTGAAGTTGAAAAGAGTTTTTTCATCGGTCTCAAGGGAAGCAGATTTTTGCCTGGTCAAGGGCTTTTGAAAATTTAACTTTTATATGCATAAGGCCTAATCTTACAAACAGATTTCTTACCATATGTAGAGTCCCAAGTCTATTTCATAAATCATATAAAACATATTTAGTTAGGTTTATAATTATACATTTCAGTAGCTTCCTTTATAATGGAGGAATGGAACTAATATTGGAGAAAATCATTAGGACAGTCACTGATGCTTTGTTTTTTTAGCTTCTACAGACTTTATCATTACTTGGAGTAACTACAGAACAAAAGAAATAAGTGGTTTGTGATATTAAAAATATATAGGATAATATCTTTAGCTAAAGTAAACCAGCATACAGAGACTGAAATCTGTGGAACCTATATTAGCTGAGGATTTGGCACAGTCTCTTAACATTTATAACTGCCATACAGCAATTTGAAATAACTAGGATCAGGTGGGTGTATTATCCAGTATTAATGCCATATGACTGCAGGAGGCCTGTAGTGAGAGATTTCACATCAGCCTGTCATTTTCCTTTTCTGATCTCTGTCCGATACTCTGATTAACTGCAGCTAATCATTCTTCTAAATGATTCAGAAAGAGAAATAGAGTATGAATGCAATAGGAAGAGTCAGGAATTTATTTGGTAGCTGTGTTGGTCTGGGACAAAACAGAAATGCAAAACTCTAGAACTCCTGGTTCAGAGAGGATACCGTTTATTAGAACAACTAAGAAATCACAAAAAAATAGCTTTTTCTGCAAGCTTTCAGGCACACGCTCTTCCTTAGGCTCAGGGAAAATTAAAGATAGGAAAAAGATTAAAATTAAAGATAAGAAAATTCAGTAATAAAGCAAACGATCAGAAATTCTTATTTTGTATATTTAGGACTCTTACATACCCAAACCATCTGTGCATGGAGAAAGATGGGATGAAGAAACAGCAGTCAAAGTGAACTAGCCTAGGTGAAACATCCTTGTGATTTCCTTCTCTCTCCAGCAATGACTCTCAACAGGACTCTGCCTAGAAAGACTCCAGAATGTTTTTGGTATTGATACCTCTTGTATTGGATCTACCTCTCCTAAACCATCTTCACACAAACTCTAGCCCTTCTGATATGACATCTGTAATATTACTGTAGCTTTGTGTCAAACTGTGCCATCCCCTTTCAACTGTCTAACAATTATTCATTTATTGAGATTGAAGTTTTTATACAACACATTCCTACCCTCTGTCTCACCCCCCAGTAATCTGTGCAGAATGATATTCAGTGTCTACACTGGGACTCTTTCTACTCCCTCAAGAAAGGATTCTGCTCTTCTGGAGTTCACACAGTCCTGGTTTCCAGCCCCTGCACACTCTGTATACAACACTGTCCAGTCCATTCTTCATTGGGTATGAATTTCAACAGGAAAACTATTAAAGTTTTGTCATTTGTCAACCACTACTCACCTTCATTGCATTTTATATTAATTTCTTACATATGTCCTGGCTGACTTCCTTACCTTTTTTTTTTTTTTAAAACAAAAAAATAATCTGTTAGAAATGTCCATGGTTAACTTGCCAGGAGAAATACTCAACATCTCAACATTAGCACTGCACAAAGGAAATGTTCTCCACACATTGAACACTGTCAATCCTAATCACGATATAACCTTCTGATTTCTTCCTTATCCTTTTGAATCCCTCCCTGCCTTGAATCCAATTCAGTTTCCTCATTTGAAGCTCGATTAACTGACTGTGAAGTGCAACACCTATCTACTACTTCTCACATTTTTAGCCTTATACCCGTTGCAAGCTTAAATAATCTGGTTCCTATCAGTGCTGCACATTGTACTTCATAATGTTCAGCCTACCTGAAAACTTCAAGATCTTGTATAAATTTAACAGAGCGGGGGGGTTTTGTTCTCTTAGCAAAAAATTATGCAAGAGGCAAGGATTTCTTAAAGTGATACCATTCCTTGTACCAACTGCACAGCTGGCATTTAGACAAGCTTTCAAATGCAAAACATTTCTTCTTCAAGGCATTTTAAAGAATGTCTTACACTTGAAAGCTTGTCCATTATGCCACTAAGAAGCTGGTCCAACTAAAGATATCACCCTAAGAAATCCTTGCCTCATATAATTCCTGAACCATAATAGCTATATCACTAACAGTACCAAAACTTAAATTATTTGTATTCATGTTAATAGTAACATCAAATGTTTCTGTGTAGACCAGGTTCCTTGTATATATGTGATGTCTTTTATTGGACCAACTAAATAGTTAGAAAAATTCTTCTTTGCAAGCTTTCAGGTACAACCTTTGCATGCACGTGCGTGTAAGAACTGTATTTTTCATCTCACTGGTTAAAAATAACTGTGGTATTTTCCCTAATTTGAGTTCCAATTCTAAACATTCTGCTGTCAGTGATGACAATGTAAATCCAGAGTAGCTCCATCCAACCTACTGTAGTTACACTGAATTTACAAGTATATCACCAAACAAGATTTGGCTCAGTACAATTTCCAATCTGTTTAAATTATTCAATCAGTCTGCATTGCTTTTGGAGCCTTGTCTCCTTTGTGAAATACCAAAACTCATGCAAAGCTGAAGAATAATGAATAAATATCAATTTATAAACTGGTATCTGGCAGAGGTCCCTTCCACCCCTAATTTTCTATGGTTCTGTGATTCACTTTGCCCCCAAGTTGTGTCCCACAAGCATTTCAATGGTGCAGCTCTCTGTTCTGTGCCTGAGAATTATTGCAGACTAAATCTCTATAATGTAATGTAAAAATACTAGCTCCTAGATCAAGGAAAAACTCTTTTGTGTGTAATGTGTTTGAAAGACAATATATGAAGCCAATCTTCCAATGTTGTTTTAAAGGACCATATTCCAGCTCCTGGTAATCTCCATACAAAAAAAAAAGAGTAATCAAATCCAATTCTAAGGAAGTATAAAATTTGAGCCAGGATACGTATCTCTGGTGAAATCCTTCCTTGCTGCTGAAGTCGATGAGATTTTTGTTAACTTCAGCAAGGCCAGAATATGCCCTACAAACTCCAAAATACACACAATGTAGCAGATGTACATGTTCAAATGAAAAATATATTCCCCTATCTGTAATATCTATCCTGAGTATCTGGGCACCTTCCACAGAGAATCAGGAATGTAGCCTGTCCTGAACTTCATGGAGCGGCTGACACTTCTCTTGCCCATGATCAGATCCCTATGTCAGTGTCACAAAACCATTACTGACTCTCACAGACTCAATCCGGTATTGCAACCTTTGGATTTTGCTGATTTTTTGATAATCTAATTCACTAGCAGGAGCAAATATACCAACATTGATTTTCGGAGCTTATACATTCTCCCTTTTAGTTCTTTTTTCTTCCTCACTCACATATTTAGAAAAAGGGACTGATGATTCACTCAATTTCCTCTGCCCATATAGGAATAACATTAGTAGAACTTGAACTTCCAAATATTTGGCTCTTCCAGAAAAATTTTAACAATAAATCTGCCCATCCCTACCTTTTATCCTAGCCTTTTATGCATATGCATTCATTTGAATTCATTCAGAGTGCACAAGTCACAGATATTGTTAAAATAGCCTAAGGAAAAACCAAGCATGCTTCCCAAACTAACTAAAGAAAGCCCTCTACAGAAAACAAAAAACAAAAACAAACAAACAAAAAAATCAAAATTTTGATCTCTGAAGATTCATTTTTTGCATTGCTTCTGCTCCTGTTTAAAGTGACGTTAATGGGACTATTTTCTGTATTACTAGCCCTGTCCTAAAAAACTGTTTAGACCACTGCAGGAAGAGAAAAAAAAAAAAAAATTATCACATTCAAGGTCTTTTCCGGTCAATAAAATACTCTTAATAAAATATTTCTGCCATACCCTGGAATTCTTTTCTTTTTGTCCATTGTTTCTGTGTAGCAATGAGAAAATAAAAGCATTCATCATGACGACACATCATGACTTCCAGAAACTGAGATATCTAGATACTGTCATCCGAGTAACACAGTTTTCTATATATTTCCTGTCACTTCCCAAAATGAGCCAGTAACAAGTAAAGATAAAGCTGCAGTAGCTTTCCATAGACCGAGTAAAGCATGGCTATACTGGACAATCTTTTCTGCCACCCCCAGTGAACTGCCTAAGCAATTTTAAATGATTTAGATGGATGCATCATTGTGAGCTTGTCCTTTTTCACTAGATGTTTGCCACTCCTTTAGTCTTTCAAAAATGAAGGGCCAATGATAAAGCATACTGTAGAAGGTATAAAGTGTAATAAAAAAAGAATAATGTACTCTCAGAGATACAAGGGGCACGTCTGTATTTCTCATTCACTGCAGGTGCAGCCCCCTCCTAGCTACTTTGTGTGCCTTACCTCCCAAATCAGGGTAGCTACCAGCTCTGCCACACAACAGAACTAATTAGCCTGAGCACAATGCCAAGCAAGCATGGCTATGCTGTTCCTGGTTCAGGAGGTGGTGGATGGAGCAGCGCAGTGTATTCCGTTATGGTGCTGCCTGGCACAGTGAGTTATTTGGATATGCCTTTAATGGATCATGTTGCCTGGGCTACATGCAGGCAGCTTCTTGTGACAAACCCCAGGCATGTATCAGAGTGGAAAAATTTGAATTCCTTTGAGAAAGCCAAACTTCAGCCAAAATCATAAGCTAGAGGATGCTTACACACATTTTAAAAAATAAAATAAAACACAACACACTTTAAATGCGACATGCTCCCACACCAAGCCCAGCACATGCCTAAGAGAGGCATTTCATTAATTGGACCCAGCTCGCTCAATTTCTGTCGAGATCAGACACTTTTGGGGGGGCTTTTATCTGATGGATGATTGAATCAGCTTTTATCTAAAGCACCAAAAAGCCCCGCTGAAGCACCCAATCTATACAGACATGGTGGAGCCAGGTCAAACTAACATGCTGCTTCTTCCGGGAAAGTGCAATTTGTTTGGTTTTCGTTGTTTGTTTTTTTAAATGTCTGTCAGCAGCCATAGCTTTAGTTTATGATGCTCAAGCAGCTTGTCCCCAGAACTGCAAGACATAATTATGTACATCATTTTGGAAATGCAGTATTTATAGAGTGTGGGATATGGCTTAAGTAAACATGCCCCTCTATGGCTCCTGCCCACACTTCCTGAAGCTCAGGCTGCTACCCCCAAGTCCTTTGCCCTTCCAGCTTTCCATACTTAATGTTTCATGCTCTTCTCTTATTCCACCCTGTAGAACACCACACTCCTACCAGTCTAAAAACACAACTTTTAAGAATGATTTTTGTTCCAAAAAAGTAATAATTATATTAATCGTGAACTATTTCTGATATCAGATTATATACTTGTCCAGAAAGGTTTGGGGTTTTGCCCCATTATACCTGCTTCGTCTGTCAGATGAATTTAAGTTGCATTAACACAACCCAACAAGTTATATTCAAAGGGAACTTCCACAATCACTGAAACACACCTTTATCATTATGATACTTTTTACCACCTTGCTAGGAAGTAGGTCCAGCCCTGACTTAGAAGGAAAACCACTGTCTATTAAAAAGATATCATAAATATCATCAACTGCTGACACACACAGAGGTAGGGCTGATAGCCAGCTATCTTGATTTTCTCAAAGTGATCCTGCTTCCATAAGAGTGTTTAAGATAGTAACAGGCTTCTTTGAGCATCCAGAATATTATAAGGGGTCCTGGGATGGGAACACATTTTAACAAATCATCACTGAGTATGGTACAAAACTATTGTTATTACTGAAGTAGTAGTACTTAGATGGCCTAACTGAGATTGTGCTATAAACACTGTCATAACAGTCCAGCTACTGAAGAGTAATAGGTAAGACAATCTTAGAGCAAAAGAAAAAAAGAGGGAATACTACTACTCTCATTTAAAAAACGGGGCACCAAGACAGAGAGAAATTAAAAGGCAGCATTGACAAATGCCGATTGGTAATGATTTATCTTTGCTCCAATAGTAGGTGTGCAATTGACTTCAACACAAATGCCGAATGCTTCTGAAAGAATTTTCTATCACACCACAAATGGCTTAACCTAAAGGAAACAGGGGATGTCTTTGGTAGAACTCAGAACTGAACCATAATCTCCCAATGCAAGGCTGGATCTGGGGGTACAGGGTTGGGACAACACAGGACCAGATCCAGGCATGCAGGTACACCTGCAGACTGACCTCCACACTAAACCCACACAGAATCAAGCTTGTGGACTGACCCTGTGCCACCTGTCTAGCCCACGGGGCCAGAAAATTGGGCATCACTGCACTTGGCTAAACCACAGTATTGTCCAAGTATTTAGAATGGCTTTTGCTCATGAGATCAAGTAAAGAGTCAGTGGTAGGGCTGCAGACAAAGAAAAAAGAAAAATAAATAAAACTCAATCAGTTGTGGCATGGGATGAGTTTCTCCAGTATCAAAATATCTTTCTATTACTAAGTTTCAGTTGCAGGACTTTACATTTCAGAGGTCAATATTTGAAATCACTGTTTTATAACTAGACTGTTTAGTCCTTAAACACACATAGCAGTTTATTGCACAAATCAATATTCATTCCTTTTTACAAAGGTTTCAAAAATGAAGAGTGGGGCATCAAAGCTCTTTAATGAAACTGTCGCTTTCGCAACAGCTGTTTGTCAGATAGGCAGACCATATGTAGCCAGCAAATCCAAATGCTGATCATTCTGACAAATCCTAGATGGCAGCCAAAGGAAAAGAGATTGTGATGGATTTTTTTTGTTTTGTTTTGGTTTGGTTTGTTTTTTTTTTTTTTTTTTAAACCAAGAAGAATATTTTTCACCAGAGTTTACTGTTTGTTAAAGAAGACTGGTAATTTGTAGCGGCCGATGGTCTACTAAGGCTTGGAGTCAGTCAAGTGACAGTTTTCAAAGGCTGGGTTCTTCAAGTTCTTTAAAAGGGATTTTTCAAAAAGTTTATATTTACAGGAGAACAGCTATTCCAGGGCAGAAAAAAAATAAACCCATTCTCCTTTGGCTACTGTGAAGTATAATTTTCAGCCTCATAGGGTGCTTTAGGTATGGCTACACATAATAACAGGAAGTGAAAATAGATAATGGACCATGACAGGGAATTAAGATCATAACTAAAGGATGCAAGAGACTGATAAAAGGCAGAGAATGGATGCAAGAGAGAATACATATGCCAGTGAATGAGTGAAGGAGATCAGAGGAAGTAGGAAAGAGAAGAAAAATGAAGGGAAATTTAAAAAGACAACAAAGCATAGCAAATGAAATGTTTGAAACCAAATTATTCAGGTATTCTGAGGCCAAGTAATATATTAGCATGGTCTAGAATGGGATACTACCTGCCCTTTCTTGGACAGATGTCTATCTTGGCGTGACACCTCAAGCATATACTTTTCTTTAAGGAACATGGGGAGAAGACAAAAGGTACAGTTAGTGTCTAGGTACTCAAGAAACTTGCAAGCTCAAAGTGGGAAGCACAGTCCAGAAAGACTAAAAGTTGCTTGTACTTCACTATTTGAGCACCAAATATGTATATCTGGTATGGGAAAAAAACCCCAAAAAAATGAATCAGCCCATACAAGGAAGCTGGTCTTTTGCTGAATACCAAATGCTGTTACATTCCTGGAAATCTAAAAACAAACCAAAATAAGCAGTGTATGTGTTCACTGGAAATGTTCTACCAGTATTAAAAAGGCAGGTGTAAGCAAAATAAATCACCACAAGTCAAAGAAACAAGACATTCACTGTGTGGTTATGTCGTTACCTTGCTCTTCTGTTACCTCACTGCAATGACAGAAAAGCTTCCTAGTCACAATGGAACAACTTTAAAAAAATAAAAATCACTGACAGCTACACACCTAAAAATGTAGTACACATGACTTAACATACTTGATGAAGATTTCAAAATGCATCCAATCATTGCTGAACACCTCCCTACAGACACAAAGGTGGCTCAGTGGTCAACTTGGAGATGTATGAAGCTACTAAAACAAGAGCTGGCAGGTCAAAAGACAACATGCATAAGCAAGGTTACTCCAACCACCCAGGCACATGTGATCATGATGAGGAATATATGCTGGCCAATCATTTCCCAGTGGAATTGAGCACTGTGGAAGGGCATGTGAAGGCTACAGACCAGACCATGTTATGTAGCCTCCTCAGTTATTTATGGACTCACTGAGCATGTCTACACAAGATGCTAGGTCACCATAACAACAAGCTATGGTGACACAGCTTGTCACTATGGCAACTTAGCATTGGCAGGCACTAACCAGGATGCCACCACTACTGCGCAGTAGCAACAGACTACTGCACAGTAGCTCGTTGCTACTGCTTGGTAGGGTCAAAAATGACCTGTGTGCCACAGGTACTGTGCAGTCATTTAGTGCTTGCATAAGGAGACAAGAATCAATTTCTATCTGCTACATTTTGTTTTAGTTACAAATATAACTTCATAAGAGATAACTGAGAACAAAATTTAGCCAGACTGTAGATAAACAAATATGGCAGCCTTTGGCATAAAATGCAATGACCATTCAAGAACATACTGCAACACTGTGGGTACTGACAGAAGTGATATCTGTCATGTGATCAGTCCCCTAAAAAAGTGACAGAAGTGCACAGCTGCAAAGCACTTTTAAAAGTGGCTTATCACATGACAAATTAGGCCTTGTAATGAGGGATCAGATGAAGGCACTCCAAAGCAGAGTGCCTTAGGGAACTTATGTCAGTCCCTGTGTGCAGTCTGCAGGAAGGAACAGGGATGAGAGAGGGGAAGTATACTGCTGGCTGGGGTATGCCCAGCCTAAGGGGGGCTGGGGGGGTGGATTGGAGCCCCCCAATCTCAAGGCCCCCCAACTCCCTCCCTCTCCAGCTCAGGCTGGGCAAACTCCAGCCCACAGTATGCTCCCCGTCCCTCATCCTGGCCCCCCTTCCTGAAGACAACACCTGAGCTGGGCGGGCTGGGGGAGAGGCTAGAGGAGAAAGGCTGCAGACAGGCAGCTCCTTGACTAGAGCAGCTCCAAAGTGGAGCTCAATTCCTCCCCCTCCATCCTGCAATGAAACACCAAATAACTGTTGAGTCAGGGAGTGGGGGGAAGAGGGGTGCTCTAACTCATGGCACTTTCTGTGAAGCACCATAGATATGCAGCTTGAGAAGTGGATGATAACATGTCTAGTCAAAAAGCCAGAGGAAAGGTGGATAAGCAAAATACAAACATCTATGTTAGCATCTGAACTCAAAACCTACTTACAAAGATTCTCCTTCTCTCAGTCCCTAGGATTTAAATAACAAGTATGAACAATCTCACTTTAATCTGTCACCATGTGCTCTGAAAATAGTTATTACTGACTCAGAAGAAAAATACTCTCTACTGCATTACCAGAATCACTTGTAGCACCTGGATTTTCCCTAGAGGTTGTCCATCCAAGTAATGAACCATGATGACCCTGCTTAGCTTATAAAATCTGACAAGAGCAAAGCTTGAAGTGATACAGCTGCACAATAAATATCCAATAAGCACACTCATCTGTTCACAAGTATAAGTTTCACTTCTTTATACACAAAAACCAAATTCAGACACCATCTTGGGTCTGACTACTTAGAAATAGCTTGCTTGTGCTCTTATTTGTTGCTATTTTTTAAATACTTTTTAAAAGCACCGAATGAACCAATATGCTACAAATTATTATAGGCAACATGTAATTAAAGGAATAACAATACCTAGATAGAAACATACATATATGCATGTCTGATTCATTATCATTGGTTTTAGGCACAAATGAGCAATTATAAAACTAAGAGTCGCAATGAATTGTCTTCATGTTAGGGCCTACATTCATTGCCTGTGTTCTGTACAGACAAAGATGCTTCTGAGCCCTTCTCTCACTGCTCAAATCCATGATAGCTTTTGCATAAACATGGGTCATGCAACAGGCTTTAAGTAAGACTAAACTAGGGTTCATCCTGATTTTTGTCAGCTAAAAGCTAAATCCGCAAGGTCTCCAGAGGACGTGTCAAACACAGTAAAATGCAGCTCAATGCCAAGAGATCTAAGTTAGCACTAAACACACTAACTCCGGAACTAAAAGAAGAATAGCTAAGGAAACACAGGGCCCCGCCTAATCTAAGTAGATAAACAGAGCTAACTATCTCAGTGGAACACTGAACTAATGCAACTGAGCTGACTCTGGGACGCCAGTTAACATCCCTGTATGGCACTGTGCTGCACAGACATATCAGCATGTTAAGAACCAGCACACCTACCTCTCTAGCACTGTGCCACATACAAATCCACACATGTATACTGCCTCTTTAAATGGCAAGGACCCACCTATAGGCATCACTGACAACCTCATATCCCTTCCTCAGCCGCTGCATAATCCTACAAAGTTCCCTAAGCATCTATGCTTCCACCAGTGCAGCCAAACCTCCTGACTCCTGATGCAACTGGTATGTTCAGCTTTGGGAGGATTTTTACTCACATGCAAGGCCTGATCCATCAGATCATTCCTCAGGCAGAAAACACTTAAGAGGACAATTTTCAGAACCAACTGGCTGCAACCCCATTTTATCCAACACCCCTGGATTAAAATACTAATTTAGGATAACTGGTTCCAAAGCTATACTTGTTCACATCTGCAGCAAGGACTTGAACCCAGCTCACATGTATCCCAGACCAGTGGCCTGCTTCCAAGGGTATTTAGTATTCATTTTCCAAGAGCAGATTCATGGCTGAGAATTCCCATGTGATGATAGATGACTTTTGGGCTTCGGACAGAAGTTACACATAAACCAGTTTAAGTGAAACTTCTGTCCCAGACCCCTTTCTGGTTCAAGTTAAATCACAGTCCCACAGCATTCTAGCATTTTGCAGCTCTGGGTTGAGCTGGGCTGTCTGCTCCAGAGAGTAGGGCTGGCCCCATCCCCTGCTCCCTAGCTGGAGCAGCGAGGGCTGGCTCACTGGCCACCCCAGGCAAATCCCAGCTGGGGTCTGTGGCCAGGGAGGGGAGTTAAACTCACCTTCCCCCCGCTCAAATTTACTGCTGGACGTGCTTGTGGACTACAAATCCCAGAGGCACCTGGACTACAAATCCTAGAGGCACCTGGAAGCAGGAAGAGGAAGTGATGAGCAACCCTGCAGAGTCCTGCTGCTGTGATT
>NW_017728943.1:44184011-44255877 GCF_001723895.1 Crocodylus porosus
AGCGAGGGCTGGCTCACTGGCCACCCCAGGCAAATCCCAGCTGGGGTCTGTGGCCAGGGAGGGGAGTTAAACTCACCTTCCCCCCAAGTACAGAGCTGACCTGCCCTGCTGGCTTACTTGGTGCTGGCTGTGACTGTGGACTACAAATCCTAGAGGCACCTGGAAGCAGGAAGAGGAAGTGATGAGCAACCCTGCAGAGTCCTGCTGCTGTGATTGTAGACTGCTAATCCGAGAGATCTCAGAGGCAGCAGGAAGAGGAAGTAAACACACAACCCATACTGGCTATGTGCTAAAGAGCTGTGATCTAGCACCCCCAGACTTCTGGGCTGAGCCCCTGCAGGCATGTGGCTGCATTTCCTGAATCACAAGTGAACGTCTGTTCATTTGTTTATTGGTTCAATCTTTGCAGCTTAGACTAACCTGTAAAGATGGAACCAATTCAGCCTCAGGCTTTTTGATGGTCTGTACTTTGCCTTGAGGGCTGTGGCCTCAGCTCTACTCCACTCAGCATTTACTATTGGATAAATTTAGGTGGCTTCCTGCTCACCTGGCTGGTTTCTGTTAAGTGGCATACCCTCCCCATGTATTCTGTAGGTATGCATTGTATAGGCACAGTAACTCAAGGCACAATAGGATAGCAAAAACACCTAAAATTTGGGTGTTGCAATGCCTAAACCCCTGAAAATGCATCGTTCTGTTGCAATAAGTGACTGTAACCCCAGCTGTCTGGTGTGTCAGACTGAGGTGTAGCCCAGTAATTACAGCAACCGCCAAGGACTACACAGAACAAAATAGCTGGCCAAGGGCTAGTTCATGGTAAACCCAGTGAGAGCTTTCAAGAACAAAATCTGTGCCTTGAAACACAATCAGCTGCAAAATGCCTTTAGAACTGTACATGTTGCCATAAACTGCTACATGACCAGGTTCTTGAAATATCTCATATGAAATATTAAAGTACTGATCTTCTGAAAAGTACATTTAAAAAAAAAAAAAAAAAAATCAATCTTTCAAACTTTGCTCTTTGTGTGTTTAAATGATGTTTATCAATCAAACAAAGATTCCTGGCGCATACACGAAACAAGCAATAAAGTAAGTAATCTATTAAAAACAAATTCTACATGTTTGTTCCATATTTTTAGGGCAATACATCACTAAATCACCAGCACAAGACTAGGACATCTATTTCAGGCGTGAAGCAGCACTTTATCATGGTAAATTTAGCTGCATCTTTTATTAAATTGACTGCGGACTCTGGCTAGCCTGACGAACCTGCGTAGGTTTTCGAATTATATTTCTCAGAGTTTAAAATATATCAAAACCTCCCTCAATTTCAGCGTCTACTGGATTTTTAGAAAATGATTTAAATGGTTTCAACTATTGAAAAATTTTACCTCAGCAAAGTCTTATGATTTCAGACCCTTTCCCCTGTGTTCACCCACCCAAATGTAAACTAAAGGGTTTGATGGTGTCACTTCCTACAGGCAAGCCAATTAAGCTTTACAGAACCTCTTTTTTATTTCAACCTTCAAATTACCCTAGATAATTAATGCTGTTCCTTCTGTTCAATATCCATGACACAGCACAAGTAAAACCCAAGAACAGAAATACTGAAAGCTATTGGCAGATTTTAATTCTGTAAACAAATGTAAGACATGATTTTGAGACAAGGTGGGCTACTTTGGAGAGAGCTTTCAAAAAGTCATTCCAAAAAAATAAAAATAATCATCAGTTCACAGGAAGCCAATCTTTGCCTAGATGAGCTCTTTGTAAATTCTGCCAAGTTTAGATTCTCCAAGCAGACTGTCTAAACTACATGCAAATGCTGATTTAAGCATCATTTGGAAATGTCCTTTTCTATCCTATCAGGATTTCACACAGATTGCTACTGAGAAAAAAGAGACTATATTTTGATGCGTGAAATAAAAATCAGAACTGTAAAAGTAAAGTGGGGAAGAAGGAGCAGCAGAAAAGCAAAAGGTTTTACTATCTCCATATTGTAAAGAAGTAAAAAAATGTCTCCCAATTTACTTAACCCATGCCTTTGTAGCACATGCAAGAGAGTTATATCTAGTAACTGAGAAGCCAATCATTTATTCACCTTTAAAATTAAAAAGGCAAGAGATAATTTGTACCCTTAGTTATCCATTAATACTAAATTCAATGTGGGAGGGTGCGTGTGTGTGCGCACGCTCATGCACACACATCCACATGTCCAAGAGGAGAATCTATCCCTAGGTATCCACATTAGTGCAATTCTGACACTTCCTTGATTAATACTCTGTGGGCACATCCACATGCACTATTAATGCAGAGCAATAAATTCCAGTGCAGTTTGCGCTGGAGTTTGTTGCTCCTGAGCACTGCATTTACACATGCGCTCGGGACCACAGCATGTTGAGCCGACTCTGCTCCAACTGCCAGAGTGCCCTGGGGAGTCAGCCTGCCAGCCTGGGGCTGCTCTGATGTGGTGCAATGTGCTGCAGAAGGGCTGGCAGGGGCACAAGGTGTTTCAGTGTGGGGGCTAGCCAGCAGGTAGTCCCTACACCAAAGAACCCTTGTTTCCTAGCCATCCCTGTCAGCATCTACCCATGCACTGTGCTGCACTAAATAACACTGCCACAGGATAGCACTTGTGTATGCAAGTACTATCCTACAGTGCTGTTTATTAGATTACTGCACCCTAATAGGGGTGCGCATGTAGACACTGACACTTTACTGAGGAGCTAATTAGTCAGCTCCACAGTAAACATCTCATGTAGATGTCTTTCCAATCTATACATGGAAAGAAATCATAAACACCACTGTTTTCCATGCACCAAAATATTTAATGATACACTGTTTCATACCTGGTATTATTACCGCTGGTACAGATAAAAAAAACTCCGTTAGAAGGTATATTTACCTTCAAAACAGAAATCAAAGACATGAGAGCTTGTCTCAGGATAGAAACTTAATTCAGCCTCTATAATTTTTCTATGAGTTTTATACCCAACGCAGATAAGTTAATTACACCTTAATCCAATTAACCAGAGTTTTTAAAATGAACTGAATACAAAATAGTGGAGACCAAAGAATCACAGGAAGTTTGCACGGCTTTATCCTGTATTTACAGAAATGAATGGCACCGTTCCTATTGACTTAAGTGAGAATTTGTCATTCAGATGATCATTTTCTCCTGAGATCTGAATAAGGTCTTGCATCCTTTCTCCCCATGTTTCTACTGATCTATATTTGGTGATATACTACCACAATAATTCTTTCCTAATTTAAAACACCTTATCATTTGCAAAGGATACTATTCAGTTTTTCTAGCTACGGCAAATTCTTGATTGACTTTAGTTTTTCTCCATGATGCCTGGTACACATCTCTTCATGCCCATATTCACCAGCTGCCAAATCACTCTTGCCCAAGACCCTAACATTCAGTAACCGTTGAAGTAAATGGGAGTCTTTCCACAGACTTCCCTCCCCCAGATCAGGTTCTGATACATGATCTATTACTCCTGTTATGACTTAGCCTTAACTCAGAACTCCTGTCTCCCTCTCCAGGGCACTGACAAGTATGTACTCCCAATACACCATGTCTGTATCTAAACCAACTTTTCTGGAAAACAGTGAAATGTAAACAAAAAACAATAGCCCGTTATGAAACCTCTTGACAAAGTATCTCCAAATATCATGGGTCGAATTCGACTCTCAGTTTCAGCATTTGGACTCGCTCTTCAAATAACAAGCTTCAAAGCAGTTATGATTAGCATCCCTGAGAGCTGCATTTGACCCAGAGAGCACATTTCTCTTCTGCTTCTTTTAGAAGGCAGCATCAGTTAAGCAAGTGAACTTTGCTGGCCCCTTGAATAGGTGCTTCATAAAAACTCAGAGGAAAAGCAGACTTCCTTTGCATATTAATAGAAAGACTCCAGCCCCAAGAGATATGATGTAGTTGCACCACGTCTTAAATGCTTGCTCACAAACAACTGTGACACTTAAAGTTCTCTATGAAGACAGGCCCATTAACTTCTCTGTCTGACACTTTGCAGTAAGACATTTCTGTCTAGCTAATGAATAGATACAACCACCAGCCAGCTGTATAATGATAGTTTGAGCATAGTCTTGCATTATCTTTCTATTTACATCTCTTATTTATGATTTCAACTATATCTTAAGCTAAGGTACCTGGCCACCTCATTTACATGCAAAACCGCCCACATACACTATGCACCATATGGCTTACTCTGTCGTTTACCTTCTTGAATTTGACCTATCTTTTTGAAACACACAAAAAAATGTTTTGGAGGGGAAAAAAATAGTATTTTTGTGTGATATTCCAGGTCTGATACCTGGAGGAAACTTGCATTTAGTACAAACCATCTATTAATACACAAGTGAGGGTTATCATCAACATGCTCCCTTTGTGGAAGCATATACTGTTCTATACTGATATCTTAATGACAAAAAGCATAATTATCCCTCCAACAAACTATTTGGCTCCTTATCTGAAACCTTCCCAGTATCACTGAAACCTCTGATCACTGAACTAATTTTAACTGCAATCATCATTTCCAAAGGTGCAGGATCTGCCCTCTAAACTTTAATGTTTAAAAAATGAAAGTGAATTCATTTTAAGTTTTGTTCATCCGACTTAAAAATGCATTTCTCTTCTCCAGAATCTTCCAGGAAATTTCTCCACCCCAGTGACTTTGGCTGGTGTTAAATTTATCAGAATTACCATTCAGATGAGATAAGAGATTATCAGTAATCAGGTTGTGTTTAGCCTTTCACCTCATGAATTCTTCTATGCATTACAGATCATTTAAGAAAGCCTTCCAACCTATAGCTTTTGTCCAATTATTTAGTTAGTTTTTTGATAATCTTCAAAGAAACAAAATGTATAATGAATGACCAAAACCCCTCAATCTGTTTTCTAAACTGTAGGAAATTGTTTTTCAGACTTTGGCTAAGGACATACTTCTGTTTAGTACCTGCATCACTAAGACACAGCATTGAAGTAAGAATTACTTTTTGCTTTTTCAAATCTATTGCTGATGCATTTAATTCACACAAATCTGCTAACATGGGAGGATGTCTCTACAATACATGCACAAACAGCAAACATATCCAAATACATGGCATTTTGACTCAACGTTGTAAGATTAGGGTTCTCCCTGTAGGTTGTCCTTACCATTTGGGGATTTGCAATGCATTTGTACACAGTATCATTATGCTACACTGACCATGGAAGACTGAATGGAAGACCCATCTTACTATTGCAAACACTCTTTTTCATTCATTTTTCATTTCTGCAGAAAACTACCTGTTGGCCTGTAATTTCTTATGCTTCATCTCAGCCCAAATGTAAATTATTTTGGAACAGGAAAACCTATTCAGCCATTTTGCTGAAGTGGGAGAAGAGGTATTTTTCAGCTGTTAAAACTGTTTTTCCAGATATTTTTGTCATTATCCCCTGTTCACAGAGATACAGTACTACTTGCAAAATTTGCATCAGGCATGAACATAGCACTGGACTTTAGACTAGGCATAGCCTTGGGCAGGGATGGGTATCATGGCTGTTCTGTTGTGTCCCTGGAATAGTCCTTAGAATTCAGTCATGTCTCTGATTACCATTTCCTCCCCTCATTCCCCATTACCCTCAATATGATAGGAACAAGCTAATAATCTATTACTGATCAATACCAGCAATATATTACTACCCACACCTAAATGGCTCAATCCCTCTGGCCTCAAAAAAGGCATACAGCCAAGTTCAGTCATTCCATTCTCTCCACTCATTAGGTAGTAAGCAGGCTTCTTGTCCCACTTAGTGGAGTATGTCTGGACCCAAACTCTAGGCATCCTGAAGAAGACAGTAAGGGTGGGAAGGTTCTCACTGTACCTTCCCACCTTGTGACTTGGGTCAGAACCCTGGACAATCTAGCTCAGAACAAGCATGATGATCCCAGTGTCACAAGGAGTCATGTAGCCTCAACTCCTGCTGATTTCTGTACCCAACACAAAGAGGCCTTACTCCTTTTACTCTGTCTGAAGAAGCATTTCTCAAAAATCTCCACTGACTCGCACTTCACTTGACACAGCATCACATCCCACATCTTTCTTACAACTACATTTAGTACTATCTCTGCTGGGTCTCTGGGTTATTAGTAAGCCTACACAAGACTGCACTTGTCTTTTTTCAGAGGGGTCTATCAACATTTTCTGTGGTTTTGATCCAGATGAGTGTGCTCCAAGGCAGCTGAGATACTTATTCCAAAAGCCAGCACCCTGTGAAATAGTATTAAGACGAGGAAACTTGATAACTATGAACACCACCACCCACAATTCTGCCCTCTTTCCAGGGGCAGAAGTTTTGCAATGGTGGGGGGAGGGAGCGGGGGGGAATGCATATGCATCTTTTTCACCCAGCTTCTATTTCTATGCATGATCTTTTAATAGCTATACATGATGATCTTTTAACTGCTAAAGAACGTTTAACATCTGCATCCATGTGAATAGGCAGCCAAGAAGGAAGAGAGATTAAATAAGAGGTTAGGAAATATCTGAAGAGCCTGGAGCTTTTATCCCGGGTGAGTGCTGCTCACTTTTCTCTCAGCACATTGATAACCTTCCTTCCTTTTCAATCTGTGACAAGCGCTGCTATTTGTGACTGCTTTTAAGAAGATGTTTCCATCAGCTGGGTGTAAATCATCACCAAAGACTCAACAGAATAAACAGGCCATACTGAAGGTCAAGGGAAAACACAATAGTTACCCTAAGGCAGGAATGTCAAACTTGACCATGCATCCTCCTCCCCCACCAGATCCCGGGCTCCTTGCAGGATGGGTCCCTACAGGCCACGTCTGGACCTGGCAGCAGCATTTGGGCAAGCAGCAGCAGCATTGCTGCCACAGAAGTTAACACAGCTATCGTCCCCACTTCTCCCAAGCTGGCATACATTCCCCAATGGATCTCAGTACTCAAAAATTCAGTGGCAGGCATCTGCCCCTATCCTGCCCTCGATTTCCCACATGGACAATAAGGAGCTAGAAGGTGCCTCCATGTTATGTCTCACCCCCTTTTCTTGGTTTATGCAATGTGAACAAAAGTAGGAGAATCTGGTACTAAGATTTCAGAAGTTAAAGCACGATAGCCATGAGAGTGTTGCAATCCATTGTTTTAAATTGCACCTTTTATAGTTAAAAATAGAATATCATCATCAACCAAGACACAGTACAATACCAGTCCTTTAAACCAGTTAGCAGATTTTATCTAATTTAATCTGACTACCACACCCCTTGGTGCCATATTCATCCCTACGCTATCTGCATATCTGGTGCACATTTTCTGTTGGACTTGAAAATAACCCTAAAGTAATAAACGTCATTATACAGGGAGGGATACCTGCCACATTATCAGGCTCCTTCTTGCCCATTCAGCTATTCTGACTGACCAATCATCAAAATAACATTTACAAATGTTCCTGTGTCTTTAGGTTGAATAATTTATAGCGAACACTCCCAGATCTGCATATTATCATATAAATGATGGCTTACATGTCAGACAGGAACCCCAGGCTGTCATTTAAGCAGCTGCTAGATGCAGAATAATCAGCTATATCAGGAAGTATTCCCACTTACCAGTATCCCTCTAGATAATAATTCATGTACTACCAAAAATAAGGGGGAAAAAACCCAGTAAGCTGAAATCTTTGCTAGTGGTCTGGCAGACTTGCAGTAACATGACCATTTTTCAGCCCTGGTGCAAATAGGCACAAAGCTGATAAAATTGGTGAGGTTACATCAAGTCTGAACTGGGCTCTAGATTTATACAATGATAAAAGTACTATGTGCTAATATAATTCTGTTCATTGAAGAAATAAAAGCTTGTGATTGCACTCACCATACACACTACTGTATTAATCCCCTGTATTATACACAAAACAGTAAAATACAAAGTAAAATAGAAAACTTCATATAAAATGAAACACGGCTTTTAAATGGCACCTACACTATAACCTTCAGTACAATTACATTTATTACTTTGTCTATGGGGTCTGTGCTCACTATTAAGACTGTGCAAGACTGGGCCACAACACTTCAGGGATTTCTACAATTACTTCCTATGGTTTTGATCCACACAAGCTTGCTTTGCAACATCCAAGGATTATATTCCACAAAAATTAAATTAGACTGAAATCTGGGTTAGCTGGCAACTAGTCCATGCAGCTTGTCTGCTGCATTTTCAAATTCTAGTAAAATTCATTTGAAGAAGTCAGCTGTTTAAAACTAAACCAAGTCTCAAATTCTGTGAATCCAGCTTCCGTGCCTAAATTAAAATTAAGCATATACTTAAAACTTCCACTAAAAGCCAATGGCATCTTTGTACATACATGCAGTAGGCATGTATATAACTGATAGCACAATTAGGGCGTAGTATGCAAAGCAACTGGTATAGCAAACATAATATCTTAAAAACTAGACTAGAACAAAAATCTATCTACTAATCTATTTTTACTTTAGAGCACTATGCATTGTCTATGGCCTGATGGATCATTTTGATTATGCTTAGCTGCACACTGCTAAGCTTTTAAGCAGCTCCACAATACTGAAAGAACAGTGCAGTGTAAACCATCTGGATCTTTTGCTAAAGATCTTCATCTTGTCTTTGTGTATTGCTGAATTCAACCTGTTCTGCCATGTTTCTAAATAAAAGTCTAGATATTCCAGGCCCCTCTTCTCCTACCTTCTCAGGCAAACAAACCCTAACCTACTGGGAAGGCTGCCAAGCAGGAGCAACACACTCACACACTCCCATTTCCCTGTGGGCAGGGCGTGACAGTCTCTGCCCTGCTGTGAAATACATATCCAAGGTTAGATCTCCAGCCAGAATAAAGAGAACAATGGACATGGAAAGGTAGAATCACAGATTCCCTATGCATGGCTGCCAAACTAAGGAAGTTTCTCTACCTCTTTTTCTTTTAAAGCTATTGTTATAACAAAAAAGTCTGAAATTTTATTCTAAAAATGAATAATGGGATGAGCATTCCTGATCCAAAAGGTTCCCTGCCACAATGCACGTCTTGTCTACTTAGACTTTAGGCTCTTCAGAATAGGAGTGCTTCTCACAAGCAGTTTTGTACCCTGCCTAGCACAATAATCTTGCTTATAATCTTGTTTTGTGTCTTTAACTACTACCTTGACATGTCTTTTTTTAAGTAGCAATAATAAGCAGAAAAACCATGGCCAATGGCCTTCCCAAGCCTCAGACACTAACCAACAATGAAACTAGCTGAAAACAAATTTTTTTTTCTTCCTCTTTTTTTTTTTTTTTTTTTTTTTTTTTTAGCTAAAACTCAGATTTAACAGTTAGCACATCTTGCAGACTCACCTAAACTTCTCAGAAAGCACGCACAAAGATTAAATAAGTGCATATAAAACTACAGACTTTTGCATTTCAAGTGGAGGGGGGAAATATTCCCTTGGTAAGGGCTGGCTGAAAAAGAAAACTTAAGTATTTATATTTTGAATTAAAAATGGTTAAATATTTCACAGATGAAAAGCCATCTCTTTGCAAAGTCTCATCATCCCCTCCCCAATCAGTCTCCAGAGATAGCCCAGAGATGCCAAGACCTGCCAAAGCCAAGTTCAGTGGATAGCACAATGTTAAAACCTCTTCAGTCTCACTATTTCCATCTGTTTAGCAATGTTGCTACTGTGGATGCAGTAATAGGCAGTATTTTTTCTGGTAGATAAGGCAAGATACAAGCTATCAGTCTGGAACTTACTTTCCCAGAACTATAAGTGCTAGAAAGCTTGTAAGGAAATCCTACCTAGCACTCTTTCCCTCTGCTCCTACAGTTAGGGAGCTCCTGCCCTATTTTATTGCCTAGAGAGGGGACCATTGGCCACTGGATCTAGCTGCTGGATACCAAACCTATTAGTGGAAATCCCAGAGGATTTTGCATTCTCTCTCTCCCTCTCTCTCCTCCTACCTCAAAATGCAAGGGACTTCTATGAGAATGCAGAAAGGAGGCAGATGGGTCACTGAGCTGTATCTTGCAGCCCAGAGAGAGACTTGAGTGACAAAAGAGTAACAGGAATTTTAAACATTTAATCCAATCTGAATTAAATTTAACAAAGGGGATTCTCTCCGACTACAGGAATACCAAAAGGCCTAATGGAAATGATGAAAGCCTCACACCTTCTCATAGAAAAGGTCGCAAGATTCCTTTCTACCAGAAACGGTTTGGCAGATTACATGTGGAAGACACTAGCTGATTTCTCTTCAGTAACAGGCTTCAATTGCTGTCTCTAGTATTTTTGTGGTGTCATGCCACTGACACTGCTTCTTTAAGGATCTAAGAGGCTGTGAACACAAAGGGAATCCACAAGTGCATAAAGTCACCCAAGGGCAAAACCGAATGTGGGAACAGACCCTCAATTCTTTCATTAATTAGATCAGTGACCTGGAAGATACCAAAATGCCTCCTATTTTCAAAGCACAGCATTCATTAATTCCTACAGCTTGAATCATCCAAGAAAGTCATCTCTTAGACCTTTTCTTGCTCCATGAAGGAGCCATAGGAATTTCAGGTGTTAGTGCTATAGTAACAGTGTATATTCCCAAAGGCATATTAATATTTTTCATAATACATCTGCACATTAGTGCAAAATTCTGAAGATTCAGGTATTACGGGAGATGTTTTCTGATAGTTTATCTAGTTCTGCCCAGTTGAATCATGATGTACACTCAAGAACTGAAGCAGGTCCCTGGATAAATGTAGCTGCTGAAAATCTGCAGAACTGCACAAGGCCCTGTTATCAGTCTTTTACCAGTGCTGGGGCCTATAGTATTTCCTAGAGTGAAAAGTAATATGCCTGATGCTACTCATATGCCCATATCATGACACCTTACATTGTTTCTAGAGGGCCAGATTAATCAAGATCATCACTTTCCCACCTCTGTATAAGGTGAATAATTTTATATCTGCATCATTTCTTGAGCTGAATATTTTTTCTCACCACAGCTTTAATAAGGAATGCTATGCAGACTTTCTCCTCTTATTAATTTTCGCTCAAGTTGGGGAATAGTATAATAGCAGACTAAAGTATTCCTGATTTCCATTTCTTGAAAGAGAAACAATGAGAGACTAACATAAACTTTTTCTATTAAGGCCAAGATCTTCCATCTCAATAACATTTTCAATTTAATCTTCTCTTCACAGCACATTGATTAGATGTACTGGTGGTGTATCTTGTTTGGTAGATGAGATAGTTTCTACATTCCAGAATAAGCAGTAGGAAAAGTGTGTGTTGACCTTAAGGCTGTCAAATATCAAAAACAAAATTTCTCATCACGTCCACTGCAATACAAATCACTGATAAAAAGATAGTATTGATATCCTCCAAAACTAGCCAAAACAATTAGAAGGATGCAGAGGGACCGTGAAAATGTCTGAAAGACACTGATTAATAGAATTTGTACATGTTGTTTTTAAATTACAATCCAATTGCAAAAGAGGACTTTAAAGGTCAACCTGATACTGAAGACGAGTAACTAATCAGAATCGTCTATGATGAATGAGCCATTAATTATTTAAAACAGTTCAATAGGCAACTGCGAAAAATTTCTGAAACTGCATAGCATCTTATATTTACAAGAAGGAACTGAAAATAAAAATAATATGTTTTTCCATCAGATTCAGACTCAGCATGAGGAGAGACATAAAGGCCAAATCCTGTTGCTTTGCTCACATGAAGAGAGTGCCATCTGCTTACTCACATAACTAAAGCAAACAGAATTTGGACATAAATGATCTGTTATTGAACATTCTGTTCATTTGGATCTACTTTAACCAATCAGATCTGCTTCTTAAAAAAAAAAAAAAAGGATCATGTATTTCTTGTAAGTAGTTTTTCCGGCAAGCTTGAGCACCATGCTATTAAAATTCGAGCCCTCTTCTGAGCAAGGAATGGGAAGGAGGGATGTAGTCTGAACATCAGACTGACAGTGCCTGGAAGAATCACAACTCTGAAACATATGATGCCACCTTGGCACTGAGAAATTACACTTTACAACAACACTCAGTCTCCAATGCAGCCACACCAGTTCAGAGGGACAATAAGACAACACTGATCTACCTCACCAGAGTACCGCCAAGATCAAATTATCACCATTTGCAATGCAAAAATCTAGAACTCTTGGTTCCAAAATGTTACCTTTTATTAGACGAACTGAGAAATTGCAAAAACCAAATCAAATCTTTTTCTGCAATTTCTCAGTTGGTCTAATAAAAGATATAATTTTGGAACCAAGAGTTCTAGATTTTTGCATTTCTTTTCTTCTCAGACCAACATGGCTACCACATACATCACTGTTTGCAAGGCATTCGGACACAGTAATAGTGGCTGTATTTGTACCTGGAAGCATAGTTATTCATTTTTATGACACAAACAGGACTTCACCCTTTTCTGTTGCCAAGAGAGCGGGTGGGGAGAAAGGAGCAATCAAACTATTCTTTTCAGCCTTGTAAATCATCACTGGAATTGTTGATCAGGGCTTAACCTGACAATAAGAATATCCCTGGCTGAGTCTGCAGCACTGGCAGCTACCAGTATAATGAATGTTATGATAGCGTTAGAGTGATGTTGTAGCCATGAAAGTCCAGGAAATATGTGAGAAGTAAGGATTGTTCTTCTAGGCAATATCTTTCATTGGACCAACTGTATATTTCACAACTCAATTCCCTGTTTTTAGAAGTTGCTGTGCTTGCTTTCCACAGACCTAAGGAAGAATGCTTTCCATTCAAAAACTTATCTCTGTCCCAACTACAGAATTGGTTCAATAAAAGATATCATGTAAGCAAATCTGTGCTTCTTGCAGTGTAACTAAGCAAGCCTGAACTGGTGTCAGAGAAGGGCAATAAATAAGGAATCCCACAGTGCTGTTTTAAAAGAAATCCTAGGGCATAACGATGCTGCTCCCTAACTTCCACCTGCCCACTCCCACTGTATTGGAATGACTATCCTCTTCCGCCACTGGAAACTAATACATTTGTGGATGGAGTTTTTTTGTAGCAAAGCTCTTCCCAGACCGAACTCAAATCAGCTTGTGACTCTTCAGTGGCCTGTAAACTTCAGCTTTATAGTATTGCTCTGCTGGGTGCCATATACTGGCCAGCTTACCCTTAAGTCCCCTGTTGCATGAGCTGGCCAGAACTTTGATAGAGAGCCCAGGCCTCTTTCCTTGGCACCTGAAACTAAGCACAGAGAACAAAAGGGAGGCTGCATTCTAACCCTGCTCTATACTGGTCCAGTGGAAATGCCTATAGAGGTAGTAAACTAGGGGCTACCCTGCTTGGAAACCAGTATGAGTAAATCTCGCTGGGCCCCTCCACACCAACTCCTACATTCCTCATACAGAAAACAGGCCATAACTTGGAATTCCCAAATTTTCACACCAAGACAACACCTTCTTCTTAACTACAAGGAAACTAATTTCACAGGGCCTTTCTGAATAGCTGTGGCAGGAAGTGAAAAGCCCTTTTTTATGAGTTTTTGGTTGCAGCCTTGTTGATCTAAGGACATAGGCAGGCAAGGTTGCTTGAGTAGATATGATACCTTTTATTAGACCAACTGAGTAGTTGGAAAAAAGTTCTTGGCAAGCTTTTGGCTGGTCACCCTTCTTCAGGCATAGGGAGACTCCTTTTTATAGCAGTGTAAAGGAAGCTCCCTCATCCTTTATGTCCCTGCCTAATTAGGCAGGGAGTCAGTACCAGCATCCTGTTTTCTTTAAAATGAAAACCTTTTATACTGAAAACCACTATGGTTCCAAGTCAGCAGTAGGGTTTCTTCTGTTTGCCGCTACATCCTTCTTCACCCCATGACAGTCTTGCAACATTTGTCCTCATAAGCACAAGGTTCAGTTCCTGCAGTTCCCATGTAAGGGGGCTTCTCCATCACTGGCTGGTTGTTCAGAATGCAGCCATGGTAGCACATTTGCTTACTGGCTGAAACTACTGTGATCTTAACACAGCCACCCTGTGAGCTTCATGACAGCTCCCTACAGGAGCATATTGATTTTAAGATAGCACTGTTGATTTTTTTAAAGCCCTTAATGATCATGGGGTCAGTTACCATCCTTGATCCCAGGCTGGGTGGTATTTGCGTTCAGGTGCCATTCCTCATTTTAGGCATCTACCATTGCTCCTTAATTTGGGCTATCAGGTAGGTCGAAAGATGTAGGATCTACTACCCCCTGAAATCTGCATCCACCCCACTCTCCCAACCTTTATGTGAAGGGGGTTTTTTTATTGCAATCGTTAAGTCAATATTTACAATCTTCTGTTCTTTTACCCTTTTTGTTGCTGTTGGGTTGTTTGCTTTTTAAGTAGAATGCTTTTAGTTATTTTAAATGTTGTCACTGATGCCTCATTTAATTATATTCATTATCATCATGAGATAGGACTGTAGCCAGTAAGCAGCAAGGCTTAACTTTTCTTGTTGGTAGCAAGGGAAGTAACGGCTTTCATGAATTAAAATAACGTGAGACAGATACCATCTGAAATGGTTTTAGTTCTTGCAAGAAGTAGTCTTGTTAAAGACAGCTATGGTGCCAAGGTATCGACAGATTATAATGATATTATCATAATGAAAAAGAAAGATCTGAAACGCTGCATGTGTGATAATAAAATGAAATGGGTCAGTCAGACATTCAGTGGCTTGTTGTACACTTTAAAATTATATATGCCAGACTTTCACATGCTCTGTAAGATCTGTGTCTAAACTCAGCAACTGGTGCAGTATTCACTGAGATATTGCTCTGCAGGTATAGAATGAACTAGCTTCCTCTCTGAACTCTATCTGTTAACAATACAAACAGCAAAAGCTAGAGAGGCAAGATCTGTCACCTTTTCCCAAGAAAAGTAGGTAGAATCCTCTCCTCTTGTTTAGCTGTGTTAGGTTTTCTATGCAAACATTTTTTAAGCATGTCACATCATACTGTAGCTGTTCGATTAAGCATATGCCTGTTATCACATTTCTTTTTCCACACTATATACAGTATTTAAAAAGCCAGTGTCCAATCTTACAATCTTTCAAATGCTCCAGAGAAGCAGAAGCATTGTTGACAGGGGGTCAGGATGCTGTCTCCTTACACCTATTCTTACCAAATTTCTAAAACAACTCCCTTTCTCCATCAACATATAACTACCTAGGACATCATATAACAGATATCTACCCTGCTATTTAGGACTGATCTACAAGATTGCCTTCAGCTATCCCAACCTACATGAGCCACCATTCCCCATCCAAATCAAAGAAGGGATGACCAGCAGCAAGCAGGCCAATGCCTATGAGGGCTCGGCTTAAAGAGTATGAGGTGATCTAGAGCACCCAGAAAGTAAGAAACACGCTGCAAAGAAGGGAAGATTAGAAGGAAGTTTAACCACAAACTCTGATGCTCACAGGTGGACTGAACTGCTGCTGGGGGGCAAGCCAAGGGATTTTTCATGAAGATGGTCAGAGGATTTGGGTGAGGAAGAGCTCTAAGAATGGGACATAGGTACGTGTATATATTGACCTGCCTACAGTTTCCAATACCAAAAGTTTCCTGACACTTACCCGTTTTGGTATATTTGTCCCATGAGGTTCCCACTTGTACTCTACCCCCATACCTCCAGCTCCAAGCTTTCCACACCTTATGATTTGCTCCTCCTGCAGACTATATTGTCACCCCTTGACTTTTATCATTGTGTCCTTTCTTGGTTCTCCTCCAGTCTTTCCATATGCTCTTTCAGTGTGGTCCCTATTCCACCCTCTCTGCAAAGGCCCTAAAAAGACTCTGTCCTTCTCCTTGAGCTACCTACCCTGTTTTAACTATCATTTCAGGGCTAATGATTCACAAATCTTTTTATCCATGCCTGGTCAGTCTCTCCCTGTCCATGCCTGTATTCCAGTCCATCTATCTGACATTTCCACCCGGGTGGCTCACTGACAGCTGAAGCCTAACATGGCTCACGTAGAAACATCACCACTTAGGCTATTTAAAACTAGACAAAACTGGAAGTAACCATTACAGTGTTGTTTTACTCTGGAGAATGATACTATAGGTCCCATTATCTCCAAGTGATTTCTATATTCAATGTGTTACAGTAAAAATAAAATTATGGAGTTTAGACTTGACTACTTTTTTCAGTCATACAGAATTTCTCCATTTTGCTGAAAATGACTGATTTTCTGTGCTATTTTCTAAACCATTTAATAACGGACAATATCTTTATCAGGTTCTTTAAGCTTCTAAGCACACACTGGGCATTTTTTCTTAAAATTGGGGCATGCAACATAAATTTTTGACCTGGTCCTTGTAAAATTTAAGTGACAAGCAATGTTATAGTTCAAGGTACCATAATAAAAATTGACTACCTACATGAGGAATGTTTTTACAGGAAAAAAGTATATTCCTCTGCATAAATTTTTACAGCAAAGACATTTAGACAGGATTGTCACATCAGAAGTGATACCATATGTTCCCACACTTCAACATGCAAAGTAGTGCCTATAAAACATAATGTAATGACGTTTTTCCAAAAAGCTACTTCCCTGTGATCCTTAAAATATGTACATATTTCAAGAACCCAATAACCAGACTAATCTAATTAAAAATGGATAATTAAAATGCTCTGCAAAACAAAAAGGTTGCTGAATAATACTTAGGATATGCTCAGAAAACAATTGCTCTGGCTTTATATGTAGGATTAAAATAGTAATAGTACAGCTTCTTTGCTTCAGATCAATGTATGATTTTGAGACAATAAATTGCACATAACATATTTGATGATAAAATGCCACTGAAAACCGAACATTAGGCACCACAGGAATCTGCAATAACTTTCTATGCTTGTAAACATATACAGAAGGGACATTTAGGCTAACATTACTGAAGCCACGTAAGGTACTAGACAATCAATTCCAAAATGAGCATACAAATTCCAAATTCCAAGGGAAGCTTTAGAATTATCAAACTTAACTGCAAATGGTGCCAATTGTAGCAGCTGTGAGCAATTAACGTTTTCACCGCAATTCACTATAAGACAGGACCCTCCTGTACTAATATGGACAGCGGGTACCTTCTCCCAGTTCTTCATTCAAGCTGGACCATTCCTTTATACAAAGGAATTAATTAAACACTCCACCAGGCTGCAGCACTCAATCATTAATAGC
Organism: Crocodylus porosus; assembly: GCF_001723895.1. NCBI lineage: Eukaryota > Metazoa > Chordata > Crocodylia > Crocodylidae > Crocodylus > Crocodylus porosus. The sequence goes on from NW_017728943.1 coordinate 44,201,222, forward strand.
AGCCACCTACTTGCCAGGGGAGGTGCCACCTACCTGCCAACCAGAGAGCTCAGTGAAAACTGCTTCACTGTGGTCTCATCTTTCACCTGCTCCTTTGGTTCCCCAAGCAACTCAAATCCCTAAAAACTGACCACACTTCTGATTTATATAAGTTACGGCTCTGCAAAATAGCTACGTTTTATCTCCGTTCTGGATTTGACCGTTTAAGAGGGACAGTGATTCATTTTAGTGTTTTGGATCACCATTCCGTTTCGATTTGGCTTAATCTGTTTTGGAGTTTGAACGCTGTTTCAGAGCTGCTTCGGAGATTCAGATCAGCCGGAGAGAGGCAGGCACAGTCGGGCAGCTGCAGGTTCTCCCGCAGCTCCCCCAGTTGTACATACCTCTGCCCCGGGGGAGGGGGGGAGCCGTAGGAGAAGCCCCAGCCTCCTGTCACTTTAAAGGAGGGCTGCAGGGCTATGCCAGACTATTCCTGGGGGGCACCTATGAAGACATTTCAAAACATTTCGGAAATGTTTTGGATGGTTTAGTTTCGATTTGGAGACATTTCAGAGCCTTCTGTTTCGTTTCATTTCGGATTTGGTGTTTCAGGCACCAAAACGGGCTGAAACACCTCCGAAACAAAATGGCTGCCAAAGTCTCACATAGCCCTAATATAATACCCTTCCTGGACAATTTTTTCTGGGAGTATTAAGAAGACAATAGTGAATCCACTACATTGCAACAAGAGACAAAGGCCACAAGAAGCACTATAAAATTTAAAGTTTCCTTTCTTAATGGAATTACAGGGTATAATCAATTCATCAATTTTTACCAAAAACTTTACTTCTTTCTTGATTAAGATTCTTCAGAAAAATAATATTTTAAAATCACTCTTTTTACATATGTGGAAGGTACTTGAACAGACTCTCATTAAAAGCATATTACTGGCTTTTAATAGGCTTGTGACATCACAAATAAAACATAAAAAAAATTCCCCAAAACACCAAACCTTAAGTTTCCCAAATACTATAACCTGACATGCAGGAGGATATAAAAAGGTTAATCCTCAAAGAAAAAAAACTCATGGAAAAATGTTGGGTCTCAGTAATCCCTCCTTGGGTTCTAGCCCCAGCTCCATCACTGGCTAGGTGGGTAACCTTGAGCAAAGAAATAGCTGTCAGTAAGAAAGCAAAGGTATGCACCTCTTATAAAGTAACTAAATAAAATTATACAGGTAAGCAAAAGCTTTTGCGAACCCAAGTGCACATCACCAGATGCTGAGAATGAACATGCAAAATGCAGAGTATAGGAAGAAGAGAGAAATTAAAATACAAAAGGAAGGGAGGAGAACAAGTCACTATGCACCTCTTTAAAAAAAACCAAACAAACTAAACAACAATACCTACCTCCTTTGTAAACAGCTTAGAGAGCTACTGATGAAAAGTTCTATGTACTAGCTAGGCAATATTACCTGAAAAATTGGCTAAGTTAGATTTGCCAGTTCACCAGCAGCTCTCCATAAGCAGCAAGGCCTCAATGGTACAAAGCCTTAATCTTGGCTGTAGCTATATTGGTCTAAGCATAAAGATAAACTTTTTAGGTAGAAGTGATATCTTTTATTAGACCAACTAAAATCATTATGAAAAACCTGTTCTTTGCAAGCTTTTGAACACACGTTCTTCTTCAGGCAAAAAAACAAACAAAATAAAAAAATGGAAAACGAAAAGAAATTAAAGATGGTCAGAAATCTCTCAGGAATGAAAAAAAGCCAGTTTTTGGAAAGCTGACCTGCAAGAATGCAAGTGGAGAGGACTTGCAGAGACAAATGTAAGCTGGTTCCCTGGTGTTTTCAGATGGAAGACAAGCTGTAGGGAGGCCATAAACTCAATGTTAATATTTAGTCCAGGCTGTTGAATTTGGCTCCTTTATTCTTTATGTTCTGAAGTTTACATTTCAAACAGCAAAATGCACTATCTTCTGTGTTTCAGGGATCTTTGCTGTAACCATATTAGTCTAAGCACAAAAGCAGACAAACTCTTTGGGTAGAGGCAATATATTTTTACATATTTTATATTTTTGGGTAGAAGAGATTATTATATCCAGGACCTCCACCTAACCCAGGAGGTGCATAGTCCCACCAGGGGAAACGCCTTGCTGAACTTGGTCCTTGCCACAGGCAATGACCTGGTGAGGGGTCTGAGATGGGAGTCCAAGATGGGTTGTTGTTCCTCAAGGAGCCTATCCTCTGAGCTCAAAGGGAGTCAGTCCCAATGCTCACCAAGTAGGGCAGGAGTGCTAAAAAAAACCCATGGCTCAGCAAAGGCATCCAGGAATGCCTGAGGGCAAAAAAGGAGGCATAGAAAAAGTGGAAGCAAGGGGCTATCACCAAGAAGAATTACACCTCCATTACTCGCAACTGCAGGGAGGCTGTTAGGAAGGCCAAGGCAGAGATGGAGCTAGAGCTAGCAACCAGAATTCGGGATAACAGAAAGTCCTTTTTCAAAAACATAGGAAGGAAAAAGGTGGCACTGGGTTATATGGGGCCACTGCAGGACAGTCTTGGCAATCTGGTGACTTCAGCAAACGAAAAAGCTGACCTCTTTAACTAATTCTTTGCCTCCATATTACTGAACAGGGACGGGGACATCTCCCCCACTAGGATTACAGATGGGCCCAGGAGAGGCACCACCATGCCTAGGGTCAGGCATGACCTAGTTAGGGAACTTTTGGACGGGCTGGACATATTTAAAATCAGCAGGTCCAGATGCTTACCCAAGAGTGCTGAGGGAATTGGTAGGAGTCATAGCGGGGCCCCTGGCATGGCTGTATGAGCACTCGTGGGGCTCTGGCCAGGTACCAGAGGATTGGAAAAGGGCCAGCATGGTCCCCATTTACAAGAAAGGGAGGAAGGAGGACCCTGGCAATTATAAGCCAGTCGGTCTCACCTTGGTCCATGGGAAGACCTTTGAGAAAATTATCAAGGAACACATCTGCAAGGGCTCAGCAGGGAAGTAATGCTCAGGGGCAACCAACATGGGTTCACTGAGGGCAGATCCTGCCTGACTAACCTGGTTTCCTTTTATGACCAGGTCACGAAGTCCCTGGACAAGGGCATCATGTTGGCTGTTGTCTTCCTGGACTTTAAGAAGGCCTTTTACACCGTTTCTCACTACATTCTCTCAAAAAAATTAGGCGACTGCAGCATCAATGCCTACACAGTCAGATGGGTAGCAAAGTGGTTAGACGGTCACACCCAGAGAGTGGTGGTGGACGGGTCATTTGTGACCTAGAGGGATGTGGGCTTGGTCCTGGGGCCTGTACTGTTCAATATCTTTATCAGCAACCTGGATGTGGGTGTGGTAAGCATGCTGTCTAAATTCACTGAAGACACTAAGATGTGGGTTGAGGCAGGCACACTGGAGGGGAGGGACAGAATCCAGCTAGATGTAGACAGGTTACAGGGGTGGGCAGATGAGAATAGGATGGAATTCAACACAGACAAGTGCAGGGTGCTGCATCTAGGGAGAAGGAACCAGCAACACACCTGTAGGCTGGGGAACACCCTTCTTGACAACACAGAGGCAGAAAGGGATCTTGGAGTCATTGTTGATTCCAGGATGAATGTGAGCCATCAATGCGAGGAAGCGGTCAGTAAGGCACTTTGTTGTGAATCTACAGATGCATCACAAAACAGGTCCAGGGAGGTGATCCTTCCCTTCTATGTGGCATTGGTCAGGCTGCAGTTGGAGTACTGCATCCAGTTCTGGGCACTGTACTTCAGGAGGGATGTGGCTAGCATTGAGAGGGTCCAGAGGAGGGCCACTCGCATGGTCAAGGGGCAGCAGGGCAGGCCCTACAAAGAGAAGTTAAAGGGCCTGAACCTATTCAGCCTCCACAAGAGAAGGCTGAGAGGGGATCTGGTGGCCATTTACAAACTCACCAGGGGAACCAGCAAAAATTGAGTGAGGCTCTCTTCTCCCAGGCAGCACCAGGGGTTACTAAGAATAATGGCCACAAATTGTTAGAAAGAAGCTTCAGGCTGGACATCAGGAGGCACTACTTCATGGTTAGGGCTGCCAAGCTCTGGAATGGGCTCCCAAGGGAGGTGGTGCCGTCGCCTACCTTGGGGGTCTTCAAGAGGAGGCTGGATAGATATTTGGCTGGGGTGTTATGACCCCAGCACTCGCTCCTGCCTGGGGCAGAGGGTTTGACCTGATGATCTGTTTAGGTCCCTTCTGACCCTAAGCACTATGGTACTATGATACTATATATCACTTCTACCCAAAAAGACATAAGTATGTACTTAAACTCATGCAGATGAATGATCTCCCACTGAAAATCAATGGGAGAACTCATACATGCAAAGTTCTGCAATAATTATGTGATGGCTGCCACATCAGAGATTGGACCGGGGCCTCCAGGGAGAATGACATGAGTTGGTCCAGTTGCAGGAGGAAGACTAATGCGCCTTAGCAGAGCACTGAGCAACACTCATATACCATGTTATTCAGGTACACAGGGCCCCTAGAATACACACTCACTAGATTTTTGTATCTAGGCTTAAGACTTTGCAGGATCAGAACCTACGGTTAAAAGGTGCCAAAAGGAGGTGATTTGCTGATTATGCCTGGGAGCAACTGAGCTGCCAAGTGTAAAATAAAAAACAAGAAGAGTCCCTCCAGTCCCCATAAGGATGATGTGGTGCTTCCTCATGCTTGTCAGCAGCTCATCACGACTCTGAAGAATGTACAGATAGAGCAACATATTTCAGGTAAGGGAACACCTACTGGGGCTGGAGAGACAGTGCAACAACTGCTGATTTCCAGCAAATTGATTAGTTTGATGATCAAAATATCCTTCTTTTTCTAGATACCCATATAGTTATCAACACATTTTAAACACAGCACTATTGAGAATACTTCACTGTGCATTCATTTTGGTCCCTTTTTGATCCTTTCAAAGATGTGTAGTTGTCTAGACAATACATAAAAAAGATGGGTTTACAAAAACAAGATTGACTGACTAGATCAAGAGACAGGAACTAGGCTATGTCCTCCCACGTGAGGAGCTGTTTCCAACACCTTGACTTCATAATGAACTGACAGTATTCCAGGACTTCCTGAGAAATATTCAGCACCCTGAAGAATCAGGCCTTAACAGCAGAGTAAAATAATGTATACCAAGCCTCATCTGAATAAACTAGCCTTGAAATCTTGCTTCCATGCAACTATTTTGAACAGTCTGAAACAGAAGTGATGGCAATGCGTGTCATATCAACCAAACCACAGTAATCTCTGCTACAGGAAACAAGACAAATTGACTTGGTGGGGGGCCAGGGAAGGGGAGAGAGACCATGGCATCAGTGCAAAGGGGCATGAAAAAATAGAAGTGGCTGCACTGCCAGACCATCCTCCTCTAGGCCACTGGCAGCCCAGCCAGTAACACTGTCCTATGAGGCACTGCCACTACAGGTACCGATGTGTCACCTTAAACTTCTGCTGTCTATTCCATTAGTGGCTAGATTCAGCCCCAGGTTGGCTGGAATAATGCAGTCAGCAGAAATTCCACAGTAAGATCCGCAAGCTGGCCGACACTTTCCAAAGAAGTCAGCACTGTCTGTGGCTGAAGCACGGATTCAGGCTGTTCCCATTGCAGATTCCACCAGTGGGGTTCCTTTGGATTCCCTAACTTTAAAAGTGTTTTAACCTGGTGAAAGCTTCTAACACTGTAGGCTCATTCCCCAATATGAACCATCCTGGACCACAGCCATTCCTGCTGGCACAGACAGGGGTACATTACATCACCTGTGGTAGTGGGTGTGAACTGAGCCCAGCAACTGCCACTAAAATGGGCACGCTTATAGGGAAATGCCCTCTTTGTCAAATCCACAGCACTCTTTAAATGGCGAAAGTCGTCTTAGGAAGAATAAGGCCCACTGGCTTTCTGGTTTGATTTTCATATACGGAAACCCAGCTCATTGCAATTACATGATACTGGAGGAACTACACAATGGCACCTCAGGATCTCCCTAAATTTCCTGCCCCAGGAACAACGAGAAAGAATTGTAAGAGGACTAATGGCTAAAGGTTCCTGGGCTGCCCTTGCCCCAGCTACCAGGGCATTACTGAGGACAACCAGGGAAAACAATTTTGATAGAAGAGAGGTACAGTTGCACCTACCTCTAAAATATATAATCTAGTTCAGACAAGAATTGAAAATCAGGAAAATCCTGTACCCTGCTACAGAAAAGGAGAAACTAGATGATCTCTTCTGCTTTTATAAACCATGAAATTTCCTCAAATTACTCACAACTTTGTATACTCTAACTACTTAGCAATCCCCCCTCCACCCAAATGGATATCAGTTTTCACACCTTTTAAAAGCCCTCATAAAGAAGAGGGAAAACAACAGAGGGCAAAATGCAAAGCAATGAGTTTAAACTACAGCAAATTAGATTTAATCTCTCTCACAAAAATACTCCAAATGGTAAGAATAGTAGGACAATAGAACAAGTTGCCCAGGAAAGCTGCAGAATATCCTTCATTGGAGGTTTTCAAGAAGATGCTGAATAAATATTTGTCTGGGATGATTTAGGAATAATGCATCCTGCATTTATTCAGCAGGTTGGACTAGATGATCCCTGAGCTCCCTTCCACTTCTATAGTTACAGGGGTTATTTTTATTTAAATTAAATATTTTTTTCATTTGAAAAATTAACTCATTATAATTAAAATGATGACAAAACTAAATACAAACAGTTTACATTTACTTTATTAAATTACCAAAATACTAAGCAGTATATGCTTTCTGTTGAAGTTTAAAAATCAAACCACTCAACTGGTACAACTTACAGACGTAACACTGCAATCAGAGTTTGCTGCTGTATTAAGCCCGATTTTGACCATAGTGGCCTCTTCTTCAGGTGCAAAGACAGGGAATTAGCCCTGCTGTCTACAAGCACAAAGAGATTTTTCCTTCATTTCAATTTATTCATCTATTTTGGTTCAGTTCATTCAGTCAAAAAAACTGACTCTGAGGGGCTGGGAAGGAAAGCTGCTTTTCTTTTTCCAAAACAAGGTATGAGGGGGATGAGATCTAATAGTTCAAAATCCTGAAGGACATGATAACCAGAAACAGTCAATTTTCAGGAGCAAGAGGAGGAAGGGGAAAAGGAACTAGCACCAGCCACCAGATCCTGCTCTGCGAAGCTAAAATTCAGCAGACTAGACCAAGACATAAGCCCCTTGCTTAACTAGAGTCCAGAGGGAGGGGGAGTTTGTTTGGAAGCTCTCTCTCACAATTCCTTCACTGTAAGCTTGCTGAGAGGAAAAACGTACAGGGAAAAAGGGGGCCCTTCAGATCAAGGAACAGCAAACAGGCTTCCACCCAGGTCCTGGTTTGGTGCTGGGCAGACAGAGGCTTGCAGATTCCTTCCAGTGTCAGCCAGGTGGGGGAGCACCTGTGATGTGAGCAGTGCCTTCTGGTGGTGTCCCTCAGGGAGAAGGTAAGAGCTACAGAAAGAGGTAGCAAGGTTCCAAAGCATCCTCCGCCATGAGGACTTCATCGATTCCATGCTGGTAGAAACCTCTGGGAATGTGGAGGAAGGACTGCCAGAGGTGCTGCTAGAAGAGAAAGAGGGCATGGGATTCCCAAGAAGGTAGAAGCTTGTATCATCTGGCAGCAAGAAGTTGTCATGCCCATGTGCAGTGGTTTGTCTGGAGAACATATATGGAGCACTAGCAACAGAGGAGGAGGAACAAATTCCATTGATTGAAAAGCCCAAATTCAGGAATCCCGAATGTGGGGAAGATTGAGACCACTGCCATAAAGAGGATGTGACAGGTGGTGGTGGTTTGAGACTCCCTTCTGCAGGGGATGGAGAGGTCTATCTGCTTACCTAAGTTTTTGTCTCAAATGATCTGCTGCTTGCCTGGAGCCCAGATCCAAGATGTCCCAGAAGGATTACCAAGACTCATCCAGTCCTTTAACTACTACCCTATGCTGCTCATCCCTGTGGACACCAATGATAATTGCCAGGGATGACCCTGAGCAGATCAAGAGTGGCAACAGGGCTCTGGGTGCAAGGGTGAAGGGGACGGAGGCACAGGCATATCTTCTCCTCAATCTTTCTGGTCAAGGGGAAGGGCCCTGGCAGGAACAGATGCATCCTGCAGATCAATGCATGGCTCCGCAGGCAATGTCACCAGCAAGAGTTCGGCTTCTTCAACCATGGGATGTTGTTCCAAGGAGGAGGATTGCTACGAAGAGACAGGATCCACCAGACAAAGAGAGGAAAGAGCATATGTGCAGACAGGCTCTCTAACATAGTAAGGAAGGCTTTAAATTAGGTTTGCAGGGGGGTGGAGAACAAACCCTTGTGGTAAATGGAGAAGTGCAGGACCTGGAGGAAGCAGGAGGGGGCAACAGGGGAAGTGTTCTCATACTTTCTGAGAAAGTAGGGCAATTGGCTAGTCACCTCTCAAGTGCCTGTACAGAAATGCACAAAGCTCAGGAAACAAGCAGAATTGGAAGTCCTCGCACAGTCAAGGAACTATGACGTGATTGGAATAACAGAAACTTGGTGGGCTAGCTCACATGACTGAAGCACTGTCATGGATGGGTACAAACTGTTCAGGAAGGACAGGCAGTTCAGAGGAGGAGGAGGATTTGTGCTGTATGTAGAAAAGAGCTTTATGATTGCTCAGAGCTCCAGTACAAAACTGGAGATAGGCCTGCTGAAAGTCTCTGGGTTAAGGCTAGAGGGCAGAGCACCAAGGGTGATGTTGTAGTGGATATCTGCTATAGACCACCAGACCAGGAGCATGAGGCTTTCTTCAGAAAACTAGTGGATGTTTTCAGATCACAGGCCCTAGTTTTCATTGGGTACTTCAATCACCTTGATGTCTGCTGGTAGGGCAATACAGCAGTGCACGGGCAATACAGCAGTGCACAGGCAATCCAGGACATTTTTGGAGAGTGTTGGAGACAACCTCCTGGTGCAAGTGTTGGATAGACCAACTAAGGGCCATGCTCTTCTTGACCTGCTGCTCACAAACAGGGAAGAATTGGTGGGGGATGTAGAAGTGGATGGCAAGATGGGCAGCAGTGACCACAAGATGATTGAGTTTAGGACCCTGACAAAAGGAAGAAAGGGGAACAGCAGAGTATGGACCCAGAACCTCAAAAAAAACAGATTTTGACCCCCCTCAGGGACTGATGGGCAGGATCCCCTGGGAGGCCAGTCTGAGGGGGAAAGGAAGCCAAGAGACATGGTTGTATTTTAAAGAAAACTTACTGAGGGCACAAGAACAAACCATCCTGATGGGCAGGAAGAAGAGCAGATGTGGCAAGCGACCAGCTTGACTTAGCAGAAAACTCTTTAATGAGCTTAAACACAGAAAGGAAGCTTACAAGAAGTGGAAGCTTGGACAGACAACTTGGGAAGAGGATAAGAATATTGCTCAGACATAGAGGGATGAAGGCAGGAATGCCAAAATGCAACTGGAGTTACAGCTAACAAGGGAGATGAAGGGTAACAAGAAGGGTTTCTACAAGTATGTTAGCAACAAAAGGGAAGTCATGGAAAGTGTGGGTCCATTACTGAATGGGGGAGGCAACCTAGTGACAAATGAGGAGGAAAAGGCTGAAGTACTCAATGCCTTTTTTACTTTGGTCTTCACAGGCAAGGTCAGTTCCCAGAGTACTGCACCAGACAACACAGTTTGGGGAGAAGATGAGCTGCCCTCAGTGGTGAAAGAACAGGTTAGGGAATGTTCAGAAAAGCTGGATGTGTACAAAGTCCATGGAGCCAGATACAATGCATCTGAGGGTGTCAAAGGAGTTGGCTGATGTGATTGCAGAGCCACTGGCCATAGTCTTTGAAAACTCGTGGGGATTGGGGGAGGTCCTGGACAATTGGAAAAGGGCAAATATAGCGCCCACCTTTAAAAAAAAAGAGGAGGAGGAAGATCCAGGGAACTACAGACCAATCAGCCTCACATTAGTCCCTGGAAAAATCATGGAGCACGTCCTCAAAAGTCCATTTCTAACCACTTGGAAAACAAGAAAGTAGTCAGCACGGACTCACCAAGAGCAAGTCATGCCTGACCAACCTGATTGCCTTCTGTGATGAGACAACTAGCTCTATGGGTATGGGGAAAGCAGTGAATATAATATACCTTGACTTTTAGCATGGCTTTTAATACAGTCTCGCACAGCATTCTGGAAAGCAAGTTGAAAGAAATATGGGTTGAATGAATGGACTGCACAGTGGATAGAAAGCTGGCTGAAGTGCTGGGCTCAATGGGTAGTAATCAATGGCTCAACGTTTAGCTGGCAGCCGGTATCAAGTGGAGTAATCCAGGGGTTGGACCTGGGGCCAATTTTGTTCAGTATCTTCATTAATGATCTGAAAGATGGGATGAAGTGCAGCCCCAGCAAGTTCGCAGATGACACCAAGCTGGGGCGTATAGTAGATACACTGAAGAGTAGAGCTAGGATTCATGGTGACCTAGACAAATTGGAGGATTGGGTCAAAAGAACCATGAGGTTCAACAAGGAGAAGTGCAAAGTCCTGCACTTAGGATGGAAGAATCCCATGCATCACTACAGCCAAGGGACTGACTAGTTAAGTAGTAGCTCTGCAGAAGAGGACCTGGGGGTTACAGTGGACAGTAAGATGAATATAAGTCAGTAGTATGCCCTTGTGGCCAAGAGACTAACAGCATACTGGGCTGCATTAGTGGAGCGTTGCTAGCAGATTGAAGGAAGCGATTATTCCTCTCTGTTATGCACAGGTGAAGACACATGTGGAGTACTGGGTCCAGTTCTCTTCCCACTGTAGAAAGGATGTGGACAAGTGGCAATAAAAATGGTTTGGGGGCTAGGGCACATGACTTCTGAGGAGAGGCTGAGGGAACTGTGTGTATTTAGTTTGAAGAAGGGAAAACTAAGGGGCAATTTAATAACAGCCTTTAACTACCTGAAGAGTGGTTCCAAAGAGGATGGAGCTAAACTATTCTCAGTGGTGGCAAATGACAGAACAAGCAGCAATGGTCTAAAAATTGCAGCAAGGGAGGTATAGGTTAGATAATAGGAAAACAACTCTCAGTAGGAGAGCGATGAAGCACTGGAACAGGTTATCTAGAGAGATGGGGGAATCTCCATCCTTAGAGGTTAAGGCCCAGCTTGACAAAGCCCTGGCTAGAATGATCTTGCTGGGGGTGGTTCTGTTTGAACAGGGAGTTAGACTAGATGGCCTCCTGCGGTCCCTTCCAACCCTAATTCTATGAATTAGCAAATCAATTTTAAATGTAAAATGCATTTATATAAAGATTACTTTTTAGATATTCTCAGCACAGTTGAGGTATTTTATGTAACTAATAAAAAAGACAGTTTTAAAACACTGTTTTTGCATTTAATTGAATTTCATTTCCATTCAAATAAAAGTGTGACAAAAAATCATGAAGGAAAAAAAATCATTGTTCATCATTTTCTAATATAATAAAAAATGAAAGTATTCAAGAATTCAGAATCTGTATAAGTGCATGCTAAGCTACATAATTGCTTTAAAAATGTGCATAGACATTATATATCCTCCTGGTTTGCAAAATGAAGTTCCTGGTCTCAAGCAAAGACTATATTTATTAACATGCTATAATGGTTACCAGCAGTTTCCAATCAATGAAAATGAACCTTTCTTTAAGAAAATGAATTAAAAGACAAATACAAGAGAAGATTAAAATCAAATTTATTTAAAAACTGTTGCCTGCTTGCTGATTTAAATTATTATCAAAACTGGTGACTTACTTCACTTGGATTAAAACAAAATCCATCCTGCAGCTTACTTCAGCAAACTCCTTGATTCTGGTCTGCTACTGACCTCCTAAAGCCTAATAGCACATGTGCTGCCTGCCTCTCACCTTGTGCCATCTCCACTTCACCACCCACCCACTGCAACGCAACAAGTACCAAGAGATCACAGGAGTCAAATGAAGAGAATGTCACCTGACTGCCTGCCTGTCCAGCAGCTGCACATCAGGAAAAGCTTCCCTCCCACCTGTCATGACAGTTACAGAGAAACTGGCCAGAAAAATAGCAGAGGGTCCCTGGGAGGCGGGGAAGAAATCCTGGGCATTTTTGTGTTTTAGAAGAGAGAAAGACTTGTTCAAAGATCCATACAACGCAATGATTCCAGCTAATAATCCCATCCCACAGCCTACTAGATGTTAAACAGGAGACTTATTGTATTCACTTCAATATAAGATGATACTGAATACAAGATGACCCACTACAACTATTAGATTCTATATATGGAAAATATATAGATTTGTTATAATTTTCCAGGTAAAAACATCTAAGACAGGATATTCAGTCAACGCTATCTGAATACTCATACAGGCTATACACAGGTACATAATAAAACATTTAGCAATATATCTCACTATTCAGCTTCTAGATACTGCACGAATACTGTAAGTATACATATAATAGACTGAGGCCCAATGCTTTGAATTAAAGAACTCCTAGTCCTCAGGACTACAGTCACTGCTTGTGCTTTCCTTTTTTACTCTTTATATTTCCCTCATTTTGGACAATAAAAATATACTCCTCTGCTCAATCTAAATTATAGTCACTTTACAATCCATTTTAATTTCAGGTTCTACCTTTTTAAGAACAGCCTTGTATTGGAATTAATGAACATCCTGCTTCTCTATAATGCCTCAATTTGTGAAAGTTCATAGCAAGAGAAGTGATTAAGTAGAACTGACACCTAATAGTAATCTGCTGAAAAAATACATCTTTCACGTGTACCCCTACTCAACAAAAATAGACAACGCTGAATTTTGCCACATTAATAAAAACAAAGCTTCTTCACATTTGTACAACCAAACTAGCATTTAGTTCTCATAGCAAAAGATGGTAATTTTACATTTGAACATCTCTCAGTAATTCAAACATCTCCTTTGTCCAGATGGAATTAGATTCTTCCCCAGCAATTGAGTTTACTGGTAAAGAAAGGAAAAGGAAGGAAAAAAGGAAAAAGGAAAAGACATTCAGGTGACAGAGTGCCAAAACAAAAATGTGTTGTCCTGGAAACTAACTCTTAGCTTCACAGGCTACAGTATGCACTTCCAAATGGCTATTGATAAATGTTTACTTGGGTATTAAAATATCCTCTATTTACTTTGGGTTGCAGAGTTATCACAAAATAGGATGATGTAGATCCCTTTCTGCAGCATCTCTTTTTGATTTGAGACTTCCACATGTGTTCTTCCTCATAGATCTGTTTCTCTGTATATATTAGAAGGATAATGATCAACACACTGGACTAGCACTATCCAAGTTATTATCAAAGCCAGGATGATTAGACATCTTGTGATGATACAACTCTGAGATCCAAAATTCCAAAATAATCTACTTAGTCATTTCTATGCTCTCAGCAATCCAGTGATACATCTTTACCCGCCAAAGTACATATTTTCAACAGGTTTTAAAAGATAAGAGATATCATTTTCCATTTCAGTACTTTGATATAGAAGTGATAAGAGAAGCGAGCGCTGATGCCCAAAAGCTAAAATTAGATTTTTGCTTGAATATATTCAAGATGTTCTTTATCCACCAAGCTCTCCAAATTATTCACATACTCTGTTGTAGCAACTGGTTGAAAGATAGCATTCAGTATATTGATTGTAGAGAGGATTAGGTCTCACTTTTTTAATCAAGTTCCAGCAAGGAATAAAATCAAAGAATTTTGGAGAAGACACTGATTCTGGTATCTTCTGCTGTTAAGTTAAGACTGCAGAGCCTTTGGTCTTGGTGGTTGGAGATCTGGTTAGGAAAAAAAAACTCTGTTGGAATGCTTTGTTTTTATGTTGCATTATCTTTATGGATTTAATAATATAGTAAAAAACTACAGCAGCTCAAAGATATCAGCAGATAAGTCAAATGCATTAAAATAGACAGTCAAACTACAATCACTGAATAGAAAATGAACAAGGTTGCTATGCTCCAAATTCATCCCCATCACATTTGTTTCAACAGATCTAGTTTGCCCAGTTGCAAGTAGTTAACTGCACAGAAATGTTATACATCTGATAGCTGGATAATATCTTCTTGGAATTTATCCCATTGTCGTCAATAATGCATTCAGGACAAAAATTTTAAAAGGTAAATTTTAAAATCATTAATAATTAGCCACTGTAAAACTTGATAGATTCGTAAACCAACAGAAGATCAATTTATTACTCCAACTTTATGTGTAGTTTGTGAAAACATGAGACAGTGCTGAATCATCCCTGAAAAAGTATTGGTTGCAAAACTACTTCCTCAAAACTTACAGCAGGCAATGATTAAAGCAAATACCGGCAGTCCTTGACTTAAATGTTTTGAGTTACAACATTTCACACTTACAACGTTTATAAATTGACACCTGTTTCAACTTTATGATGTCAGTTTTGACTTTACAACACTTGATCTGATGCAACGCCATGCCACCAAACAAGTTCACTGCGTTGCTCATCTCCCTGGAGAACATCCCTCCAAAACTTCCTTGGACACTTTCTTTAAGAAAGCAAAAAGACTCCAGAAAAACCTGCAGCCAAGACTCCTGAGAAGACTCCAGCCAAGAACCCTTCAAAAAGCCCAACCAAGAGCCTTTCAAAAAGTCCAAAGTCACCTCAAAGAAGTCCTTCCAAATCAATGGGATTGCTATTTACAATATAAATAGATTAATGTAGCTATATTACTCATCTATAATTGATTGAGTACAAAATTCTGGGGTATTTTTGGTGAAAATAGGGTAATTGGGCCTTGGTTCAGGAACCAATCCCCCCATTTATAACATTGTTTCTTATGAGAAAATTGGTTCCAAGTTACATTGACTTAAGATCTGGGTTTCAGGAGCCAATTGTGTTGTAAGTCCAAGGACTGCCTATAGTTAAAATTCATGGGCACTTAAAAAAATACTGAAAGAAATATTGACAGAAGTGAAGCATTTGAAAGTACATGGAAGTTAAACATGACTGTGCTGATCAAGTAGAAGTCAGGGTAGAGTTGAACCTTACTGACTATCCAAAGTGGATGTACATCAAGACAGTGAGAACACACAAGCAACAGGGCGAGCAAAAGAAAGCACAAGCAAGCACAAGCTTTCATGAGCTGAAGTTCACTAGGCCTAGGTAAAGACATTGAAAAAGCTTCAGGCAGAATCAATCTAAGTTATTTGGTTTTCTGTATGTGGCATAGTTTTGGTTGGTAGCGAATGGGGTGGAAGGAGTCGGGGGAGGGTAAGTCTTAGACAAACTAAGTTCCACCATTTCTAAACCATTCGGTGTGCGCCAAACTTCTGCTCGGTTACAAGTATAGACCGGTTTCCAGTCACTTAGACAGGTAAAAGCATAATGTCCGTACCCAGCCTAGGAGTCGAGAATGGCAAGCTCTGTTGTATTAGAACCTAAAATGTAAACAATTGCCTACAGATCTTGGACAACTCACTGAGTAACTTAGGCAAAGGACTGAAATGGAGTGCTTCCCAAAAATCACAAAGTCAAATAAATGTTTGCTTGAGTTGTGTGTGCTTACTACATTCCTTGTTGTTTGCTATGTTGTGCTGTTTATCTCAAGGCTCACTTTGATTAGCCTTTAATTAACTGTAATAAATCTCTGTTATCCCTGCCAGGATTCTGAATGCTGCTATGTTTGATTAATCTGAACAACCACTTAAAATGATGATGGCATAGATTTTTTTTTTTTTTTTTTTACATATCAGTGCTATAAAAGCTGTAGTCTCCTCTCTCCTGGAAATTTGTGATATGCTTCAGGACATGACACAAACTTCGCACAAATCATATCTAAAAATATATATATACAGCAGCATCTACAAGAAATTTATTTGCTGAAGCATGGGCCTGAAAATGGAAAAAAATATGTTCTCTCTGAAAAATGTATGGCACAATAGTTGTGGATCGATGAAACAAGCTAGAGACTTCATAGAAAAAAAACTGATACAGGCTGAATGTAGAACTCTTTCTTTTTACAGTACAACTCCACCTATCTATTTATACTCTTATATGTAAGATGATATAAAAGGCTAGCATTGTCCATATGCTACCCAAAGGTTTGCAAACGCTTCCACATTGTGAACTGGGTCCTGAGCACAAAACTCTCTCCTGGACACAACTGTCATCCCTGATCACACAGCCTTTCTGTAGCTGCTAGTGTTTAGCAACATAAAAAGTAACGTTTGGGTAGAAACACATTTTAAATAAACTAATTATAATGGATTGATAGATCTGCTTTTTATGTCTCTTCCTCATATCTTCCCTGCATTTTGCATCTAAGCTATTGCCTCTAAACAGACTATTTTTCTTACTACTGAACTGCAGCATTGTCTTTCAACCCCAACTGATCTAAGTTCCGGGTCTCTTTCCAGTTCATTCCCCTGTGTATCTGCTAACCTCCAGCTCTGCAAACTCAATAACTGAACTTCTATTAAAGAAATGCTGTGAAGCAGCAAAATGACAGAGGGGTAGCATCTACATGTTTACTGTGGAGTTATTCCATAGTAAGTGTCACTTCTTGGGCTCCAACATATATAGCCCTATTAGGATGAAGTAAACTAATTAACTCCACCACGGGTCAGTACTTGTAAACACAAGCACTATTCTACAGCATTGTTGGGGGTTTTTTTACTCCACAACAGTGAAAATGTAGACACTGGCGTGACTGGCTAGGGCATGAAGGTGCTTCGATACAAGGGCTACCTGCTGGTTAGCCCTACACTGAAGCACCCTCGTGCCCTAGCCAACCCCGCCACAGCACCTCAACTTCGATCAGAGCAGCCCCAGGATGGCTGACTCCCCAGCCCCCCTGTGAGCCAGGACTGCTCTGACCTGGTTCAACATGCTGCAGTCCTGGGCACACATGTAAACGTGGTGCCTGGGAGCAATGAACTAGATGTGTAGTTCATGATATGTACTAGAGTTTATTGCTGCACATTAATAGCACATGTAGATGTGCACAGGGAAGCATTAAGTTATTTGGATACATTTGCTGATATTTATTTTTAGTTCTGCTGAACAACAATATCCCCCCAAATTCTAAACAAATCTGAAATTGGTACACAAGTAACCAGTACCTGGTATACAAACAGGAAACTGATATACAAGTAACTACAACTGGCATACAAGTAACTACAGCTGAAGCATCGCTGCTAGAAAAGCTAGTTGTGTTCTCTTGAAATAGCAGGTCCAAGCTCAGAGGACCATCTTTTGGCCACAGTTGGAGAACAAGCATATAGATAAATAACATACACATACACTCGGACATGGTAAAGGAAAATGAGCCATGTTCCAAAACCCAAAACCAAGAAATAGTCATTGCCAGCACGATCCATCTAGCCCTATGTGCCATCTTCAACAGTGGCCAGTATTAACTGCTTGAGAGGAAGTTGCACGGAATCTTCCAGTAAACAGCAATGGAACAACCTGCCAACACTGAAGTTTCCTTCTAGCTCCATTTGTCAGAAGTTGACATTTGCCTTCAGGCTGGAGAGTTTAGATTCTTCCCAAAATAGCAAAGTATTTTGATTGGTTTCTGTTTTATTTGTTCTTTTATAGGTCTGGATGTTTTCAATATCCAAATAAATGTTCAAACTTGATAAGCTCTTGGGATTACTGTCATCTTGTAACTAAGAGCATGATGAGCAAATTGTGCTTTATTGAATTACTGCGGCATAGGAAGTTAAGGATGAACATCCTACTACAGTATTTTTAGAGAATACTGTTGGACAAAACTCTATCCTTTTTTTATTCAAGACTTCCCACACAGGAAAACAAGAATACCAAAGGTAACAAAATACACTTTCCTACAGTCTTAAAATGAAGGGCTGCAGAGACCCACCACAGCCACACCCCATATGATTCAGTTTAGATTTCTTTGGAGTAAAAAAAAAGTTGAGTCTTTGAGCTATACTCCTCTCACAACACAGAAGAATTTGACAATTTAAAGGCTGTAAGTTACTGCTCGATTCTCCTAATGGAGCCAATATTGTAACTATTCAAGTAGCACCACCTGAACAATGTTTATTTCAGGTCCACTAATTGAACATAATGCTGAATGCTCTCAGTTAAAAAAATCCTTGTATGTGGCACCAAAAACTATATTCAGCCTAGTTTTAGCTGTTCTCCTACATAGTAATAAAGGCAATACCTGCTAGGTCTAAAACCAATAAACAAAATCACCCTAGCAATGAAATTTAGGCATGCATAGTTTTATTACACCTTACTACATAGATATACCCTTTGGAATCACAAAATACCACATAACACCAGTAATCATCTGTACAGCACATCCACTATATCTGAATGGTAAGAAAAATACTGTCAGTGTCACATTACACTGACCATTAGACTCTTCAGTATTCATTTTTAACCCACTCTATTCCAGACATCTGGCAGCCACCACTCACTCTTATTTAAATGAAATATTTAAGAAATATTCCATTAACATATGCAAAAGGGAAGATTAATGTGCATTATAAATCGTAACTGAAGAGGTTAAACAAGAGGTGCTTACCAAGAATTATGGTAATATTGCAGTTCTCCATTAAAACTGCCATAGCTTCAAAACTGACAATTTAATCACTGTAATATTTCTAAAAACATATTTTACACTGTAATAATATTACAATATGGTAACTCACAAAGCAGTTTGCATAACACCTGAAGGCAACAGATACTTTCCCTGAGCTAGGCCTGAGTCATTACTTCAGGAGATGTGAAGGACCTTCCCTCTGAGAATAAAAATGCTATTACTTATTTTGACCAAGGTACTAATGTCCCTTAGGAGTAAAAGCAAATTTTTTAGGGTTTGGCTCAGCTCTCTCTCATGGGGAAAAAGAAAATTAACCTTTCCATCAGCTTAGGTGGATGCTGAAGTAGTTTCCTACTCCCTAACCTAAAAGCATATTGTTTGTACAGCTTACATAAAAGTAAAGCAAGAACCATGGCTCATGCTCAGCCCATGAATAATACCAGTAAGTCAATGGACTTCAACAAAGATCAATTTGCATGAGTGTTTTAAGGGTACTGCTAACAGTGGCACTGTGATTTAATATGCTAAACATTACCTTCTGTCTTCAAATTGTATTGAAGTTGTAATGTAGATTTGCAATGACTTTATACAGTCAGAGATGTCAAATAAATCAGACAGCCTGGCTCAGATGTTAGCCACCATCCCATACTTGGAACACCAGAACAGTTGCCAGTTTGGAATGAGGTATACTGGTAGACTATGTCAAGTCCAGTGTGTAACTGCAGTATGTTTGGCTCTGGCCATACTCACTTTGTACATGAATGGTTCAGAGACACCCACCTGTCAAGAAAAAATAAAATTAAAATCCATTTTGCTTCAAAAGCTGTACCAGATAACTTGCCTGCTACAGATTTATCCGTTTCTCACACAGTCTAACTACTAGCAATTCTCCTTTTATACTAGTTGTTGCTAGACTGCTGTTCACAGGAAGAAGTAAAGAACACATGCCAAACGGAGGCTACATCTCCTACAAGGCTACAGGACAGGACTACTATGAAAGGAGCACACCAGGAAGCAGCAGGTGGATGCAAGGAGTCCATAAAATTATTTTTCAAGATCAATTTTAATGTGATTTCAACAGTTATGGTGAAGCATTTTAATAGCTATCAATAGATAGTCAATTGTTCTGTTACCCTCAAGATGGATATTAAAGGAATGTTTATGGATTGTAAAGACAAATTCCCTAGAGTTTACAGTCAAGGTGAAACAGTCACCATTTAAATCCCAGAAGGCCTGAAGCAATGTAACTCCTACCACCAGTTGAAAGCATGCAACCAAATGCCCACACCAAAGGGAGAAATGAGATATAGGAGGGAAAACAGATGGCCGGGGGGGGGGCAGGACACAGGTTTCATATAGTGAAGCCAGATTGGGATTGGCCCTGTGAAAAGGGACAGGGAGACAGAGGATAAGCACTTTTCTCCCACCTCTTCTGTTCCTGTACGGGAGACAGCTAATATTATATCATTGGTTCTTTGGAAACACAAAGCTCACACTATCTGCTTTGCTAACAGTTACATTTCCAAAGAGGATAAGAAGGGTCATGGGGCACAGACAGAAGTGCAGCTCCCCACTGTATCTGAGAAGGCTTCGACAGAGTTACAACAATCCCCCAGAACAAACAGAAGTTCACTGCTGGTTCCAGGGGAGAGGAACCTAGCTGCTGGCTAGGAGTCCGCAGCCAGTTTCCCCTAGCGGTGGCTGCTCCTCTCTCCCAGCCTGTCCCTATTTCAGAATGGGAGGGGAAAGAAAGAAGAGGCAACTCATTCTAGGGGTTCCCCAGCCAGTGCTGGAAGGTAGGGTGGGAGTACTGAAGCCCTCCCCTCCCTCACCACCATCAACTTAGGAGGCCTCCAGTATGCTTGCCCCACCCTCCAGTGGGGCCTGAAAACCCTCCAGACCAAATTCCCTCCACTCCCTTTCCCCCTTCCACCAAAACAGCTCGAGTCTCGGAGGCAGCACAGACAGAAGTAACAGAAGAGACTGTTTTGAAATGTCTTCATCTCACCTCTCACGCAATAAGAGTTCATATTTTCACCTGCTCGGTCATTTTTGACGTTATCTGCAGTCGTTTCCTTGTGTTTGGCCATAGTTATAGACCGCTTTCTGTGGCCAAATAAGGCAAAATTGTCACTTCTGTCTATGCCCATGGAGAATGCCTAGAATGCAAGGGGCTCCAGCATAACAGGTAATACTTTTAAGAGACTACAAAGCTCCAATCTTTTTCTCTGGGTTATCCAAGGGGATTTAGGAACTACCATGGGTTCACCCAAAAATACCATAGCCCTAGGCCATATCTCCATACTGAGCACTGTAACTTAAACCAACATTAAAGTCTGTAATGTTTATGCACCCTTAAGCATCCATGCTTTAATAGTGAAAAACGGGGCTTAAAACTGTTTATGATGTAGCCAATGGTAAAATTGGTATTAATGCCAATGGGAGAGCAAAAATCCCAGATGAAGTGTTATTGGCTTAATATCCAATGCCATCTTAATACTATGCATTTGGTATTAGCTTAAAGTAAAATTTATCCTAGAAGCTTATACTCTTTAGTTTGTATTTCTTGCCCAATGCAATATTTTTAGTTAAAACCATACAGAAAGCTCACCTGACATTTTAGATATACAACCTGCATTCACTAAGTTCATGCAAAGTGCAGATATTTTGTGTTTACCATGTATATATAGACATGTGTAAGGATGTGGGTTGTTAAAATGAGTCATTCTATAGTTTCCTCTTTCTACATGCAATAACATCTAGCATTAAGTAGGAATAGACTAAGCATTTCTATAATCAGATCGTGTAGGATTACCAGTTTGAACTTTAGTTAAATTTTTTGGTAATCAGAATGGTGATGTGCCAGTACAGAACAGTCAATTATTTAGACTAGATGAAACCACTTTATAAAACAAACTTTAGTGCTGCCATTAAGAAAAAAAGCTACTTTCTGGAAAGATGATTTGTAAGACACTAAAAAACAAAAATACATAAAATATTTTCTAGTGAGCTTAATGATACAGGTACAGACTGCATAAAGTTCTTTCAAAAAAATTTTCAAATATCAATTTTCCAATAAGTTTATAACTTTTGCATTATAAACCACATCACCAATATTTATCATACTAACGCATAAAACTGTTTTGTTGTGATGATAAAGCAACCACATTCTCTTCATGTAGATACCTATAAATTAGACTCCAGGTCTCTTCCAGCCAGTATTAAAAAAATACTAAATTATGAGGCTGATCCAAAACCCACTGAATTTAGTGAAAAGACTTGAATTACCATTGATGAACTCTGGAACAAGCCCTATACTTCAATCCTACACCACATAAATGTGAATATTTCATCTGCAATCAGTAGGAGATCAACAAATTAAGTTCTGTCCTTATGGGTTGATCCCACAAGCTTACTCACATGAGTAAGTTTACTACCCAAATAAACTCACAGACATCAAGCAAACTACTCACTGGAGCAAAGGTCACTCTCAGGAGTAAGTAACAGTAGAACAGACTTTTAATGATGCGATTACAGCATGCACCATTAAAAAGGGTATGTTATCAGCAAGATACCTTGAATTGATATTCGAGACATCAACATTTCCTCTTACTCCAAGACAGTTGTTACCCTTGAAGGCTGGCAGTGTTCCAGCCTTCAAGGGGCTGCAGGGAGCACAATCAGGAAGAGACACCACATGAATGGGTGCACATACACATGTATATAGTAGCCAAGCACCATGGAAAGCAGCTCCCACAGCTCCCTCCAAGTAAGTCTATGGGTGGAGGGCAGATTGAGGTCTCAGGGAGAGGGTGGGAAGGACTCAGGACTGGGGTTGGGGTTAGGGATACAGCCCAGCTGGGTGAGTGCATGGTGCCCAGGGCTGGAATGCAGGGCCTGGCTAGGGGAGCAAGATGGAGCCATAGGTAGTTCGTGTAGGGGGGCAGCAGGGCTGGCTCCCCATCACTGCCTGCACTCCTGGGGAAGGAGGCATGGGAGGGCATGTGTCCCCAGATTTGTGCACAGGGCAGGGCAGATGCAAGCTGCTTGCTGCAGGCTCAGGGTTCCCCACCCTCCTGTCCTCTCCCACAGGGCCTCTATGGCAGTGGGGCAGGGAGGCTCGGTGCTGCTACTGAGAGCCCCACACCAGCTGCGCTGCCACAATGAGGCACTCCCTGACCACCCACCACCAGTGGAGACCACAACTCCACACCGCCACTGGGCAGCCAGGGGGTTATTCACTGTAGCAGCACAGGCAGCGTGGACTCCCAGCAGTGGAACTAAGCCTCCCTGCCCTCCTGCACTGGGTCCTATCTGCTAGGCTGCGCAAACCCCCAGGGGGAGGACAGGGCAGGGAGCCCCAAGCCCGCAGCAGGCAGCCCACATCCTTCCCCCACCCCATGCGCTCCACTCTGGCCATGCTGCCTGTGCAGGAAGGGGCAGAGGATAAGGAGGGAGGAGCAAGGGCTCTGCATTCTGCTTGGACTGTAGCAGCCACCACCTCCTGCAGGCAGCAGCTGAGGTTTGATCACTGCTGGGGGCAGGGTAGAGGGCTGTGGGCCCTAGCCCTGTAGCCCTGGCAGCGTGGGCCCCCTTCCAGCAGGACTAGAGGACATGTAGGGTGGCCATCATAAAAAACCGTCTGGTTGTCCTCTGTCCTCTATTGATACAAAACCAGATGCCTTTATGGTCCTCTGTTTTTCTCTTGACAGGACAGAGTAGCAGAAAACCAAAATGTCCTCTATGATGGCCACCTTAGGGGCATAGGGGGCTATGGGTGGGGAGTGAGGGGCACTAACATGGCCAGGAGGCTGTGGGTGGAAAGGAATAGGCACCTAGAGGGGCAGGTGGCTACAGGTTGGGAGTGACAGGCCACATTGAGGAAATGGGGTGAGAAATATCGAGTCAGGCTGAGGAAAAGGTTGGGAAGCACTGCTCTAAAAGTAAAACAATAAATGGTACCTTTCAAATACAACCATGCAGAGCTGTTGAAGTTTTGACTTTTTAAAGAGGGCTACTGTTTCTTATATAATCCTACAAAGAAACATAAACCATTGTTTTATTTTTTGGCCATCAGGAAGTGAGCCATATTGTACGGTGCTCAGCTGATATCAGTTAAATTGCTTACAATATTATCTTTCAATCTTTTCTCCCTGAAGACATACAACAGTTTCTTCTATGCTTATTCCTACCTGAGCAATATATTCTTCTTCATTATTTTCTTTCAAAGCAATGCATTTGCAGCAGTAATTGTTCATAACTTACGTTGGGTATTCATTCAACCTACAAATATTTTCACGTGAGAAAAAAATACAGCTGAACTTGTTCTGTATATGAGCTCTCATACCAACTGGTAAAAATGCTGGAAGTGTAAGTCAGCATTTTTACCTTCACTCATTAATAACCTCAACCAGAAGCAAGAGGCAGATCTGAAAGCCTTTGGTATTTTCCTCTGACACACACACACACACACACACACACACAAATCAAAGCTCAGAATAAAACAAAAGACTCTTAAAACAGAAGATCTGCAATAAACCATTTAGAAAAACAAATAAACAACACTTAAATTACAAACCCTGAAAGAGTATTAATTTATATAGATGTACTTATATATCACAAATGTGTGTGCTGGAATTACAGGTTGTCATACATTATTCTGGATTGTTAAATTATCACTTATTTTACCACTGTTGTTTTCTCCCATAATTTCTGCAATATTCTTAACCCAAATAACTCATTAAACAAAACCCTTTAAGAACAATCAGTGCAAGAGATCATAATCAGTTGTTACAACGCATTTTACATTTGGTTAAAGTCTTAAAATAAACTATATGTTCTCAGTTACAAATATTGGACCAATTTTGCTGTCAGGCTCTCAATTCACCACAGCAAGCAAGGCCACCCATATGTTGGAAGGTACAGAACTTTGGAGGAAGTTGCCCTTTTTTTCAAAATATCATCATTTGAAAAATTAAATGTAATACAGGAAACCAGTATTAAAGGAGATTACAACTTCAATAAAAAATGAAAAAAGAAAAATTAAAAGTTATTTTTTCCCTTTCAACATTTCCTTCTTTACTCTCCCAGTTGTATTCTATGTCCTAAATACTTTCACTTGCCGAGAGCTCTCATTATCTTAAGTGGGAGGTCTAACTAAGCACTGGAGGGAAAACAGGACTCTATTATTACATGCGCCATTCCCTACATGGGAGCATATAACCATGCACTGCATAATGTCATACTCTTCTGATACTGTTGCAGTGGCCTGTCCAAACTGCCTTATCTCCATTTTTTTTGCAATCAAATTCTTAAGATATTTTGGCCTAACATGAAAATTCAAACATCCTATTTTAGATATTTATAATAGCACTTTTTAAAATAAAGTTTGGCAAAAAAAAACACCTCATGTCAATTAGTATGTCTCTATTTTTTCCATATTTTCTAAATGAAGAATGGATTTACACCCAAGTCAAAAGTTGGAAGCTGCTAAGCAACTGCTAAGCAAGAGCACCATAACAATTTCTCATGCTGTTTCAACCTTATGTTATTTGAAAGTGCCAGGTTAGAAACCTTAGACAAAGTTTATCATAAAAAATGTGACAGATTTAACAATAGTGAAGGGGAAAAAAAATGTAAGAACAACAAGGTGTAAACATTTGGGTGCATATTAGGATTTTCTCTTTTGCGATTTTCCAGGAAGACTGATGTTCTTATCCCCAAGGAGAGAAATCCAACTTTGTATTAATGCACAACCATCCATACCTCGTTTTGAACATGCATGCATTTCACTTCTAGTCCTATACAGGACCCAGGACTGCCAAATGCTTATCATTCTCACCACTAAGAAAAGTCAGCAAGAATTGACAGTGCATGGCACCTTACCAGGTTGCTCAGCACTTTGCAGGAGCACTCCGCTACTAAGGTCCGAGCCAAAATCCATTGATATAAATGGGTTTCTTCAAAACAATCTTACCATAGGCTTCAAAAACTTTCTGATCAGCCCTTTTTTAGAAGCAAGATAAAAATTCTGAATGTGTAATTAACATATAATCAACTCAAAGGATTTTAGACCTGGTTGTTCATTATTAGCCAAGAAGAACATTTCTCTCCTGCTGGCCAAACAAACGATAGTCAAAAAAATTTGCAATGAGATTGCATACAGAATGTAAAATAAGCCTTGTACACTGACTGCTAGAGGATCGAACGCATATTGTTTTCTGCTTGTAGTATATAGTCATAGAGTAGAATATCTTACTTCACACAGTACTCCAAGACTCTATAACAAATATAGCATTATCTTTATTCTATTTTTCTGTGTTTTGGGCCTAGTTTTTAGAAGTGCAATCGCCTTTCATGCTCTGCACCTTCCCTTTACTTATGTAAAACCTGGATCTATACGCTAATTTGAGTACAATGAAAAATACACGCTTCTCCACTCAAATATACAGACCCCTTATACATTTTTAGGTATACATAAAATTGTTCAAATACAGATTTATGTAATGGTAAGCAATGTCTAGTTTGCTTTTTCTTTATTGTCAGAGCAGTTGACAAAACAGTTATAGTACACTTAGGAGCAGAAAATGCTATATTTTAATTTTGAGGGCCCAATCCTGTCCTATGGAAGTCTTCAAGAGTTTTGCCACTGACTGCAACCATTGAGTCAGACTCTAGCTTCAGCAGCAAACCTTGCAGCTAACTTCCTTACCTCACAGTTATGTCAAATGATATAAAAACAGAGAAGGGAGGGAGGAGGGAGAAGAAAAAAACATTGACAGCATTACAGAGCCCAGAAATATCCATTACAATTATTATAATAGGCAGGATTAGAAGAGCATTTTGATTGAATTAAGACCCTGATCCATGCCTCATTCAAGTCAATAAGCAGACCCCCAAGTCACTACTGGTCCTCTATCCAACTTATTATGGCTTCTGACCAAGTTGTGGAGAGCTGAAATTATTTGTGCAAGAGATGCCAACCAGCTCAGGTTTAAAGGTGCCACTGACTTCATTTCTTTAGAGACAACATTTTCAGGTGGATTTAAACATATTTTTTTGATATAAACTACTGCTTGCACAAAAAACTGAATCTGTATCTGCAAATGAGCATGAACATATACATTTGATGCCTTCATAAAGAAACATGCCAGAAACCATACATTGTTACTCTTACATGAGATATGTACCTTGCTTTTAGGAAGGCAAAATGAAGGGAGGGAAAAAAAAGAAAATATTTTTATAGAGTTATGGTTGCACACAGCAGAGACGAAGCTTAATCTGCAACTTGCTCACTCGCTCTCTCTTTTCTGCTCAGGCAAAAGATACCGTTTTAACCCCTTTGCAGCTTAAAAGTCAGCAGCTCTTAGTTGCTAAGCCAAAAGCTAAGAGTGAAGTTGCTGCTGAAGACTGGACCCTATAGGTATCTATACACATGCTCTGATGCTTTCTAATTAGAACACATCAGAGCAGGCTTGATTAATCTAATTAGCATGCTCCAGCATACTGCAAAATCATACGTATTCAGTGTCCTGCATTTCAAAATGGCGGCAGGGCACTTTAACTAACACTGGGTCAAACAAGCTTTAGTTAAGCACCCCCACAGCCATTTTGAAACGTAGGAAGCTGAATACATGTGATGCCCAGGTGTTTATTAGAGCAGCTGTCCAGGAGCCACTCTAATTAAAACATCTCCTACCCCAAAGCACATGTATAGACACCCCATGAATGGATCTAAGATTTTGAAAAGGGCTAAAAAATTTAAACTACAGGGCTGTGAAATAGAAGAAAGACCAGGAGCGGCTAAACTGCAAATCCTTCAGCAAAATTGCTGAAGACAGACTAGCTTGATTAGGAGAACATCAAGACCATTAAAAAAGAGAGTGGGATATTAATCCCTGTTGAATGAAAAACAATTAGCAGAAATCAAAGTTTCTAACGAACCATAAAAAGTCAATTGATGCCCTCAGTGCTGCCCCGACAGATGTGCCATTGCTGCTATTCTGAAAGAAAAACCAGTTTCTCCATATAAGACATGAACCCCAATTTTGGAAGACTCATTTTGGGAAGGAGCACACATACTATACTAGTATATGCAATATTTTTTAAGGGAGTTTTCAAAAAGCCCATTACTGAGAACCTAAACAAGCATTTATGTTTTTCAAAAATGCATCTTTTACTTAACTGTTTAAATGTTAATTAGAAATCTCCCTAGTTAAGCAATACCCACAAATTAAGAGGCACTGTGAAATATAGTGCACTGGCAATAAGCCAGAACCCCCTGCCTGAAGAGCAGGTTAGCTCACAAACAAATGTCCTGTTGTAAGCCATTAATTATTTCTATCTGCAATGACTTGAGGGAGACACAAGCAGATGAGAAGAGCATAAGCCGGGCATGTAATTCACTGTAGCCCTGATCCTAGAGACAGATCCACATAGGTGAACCCATATACTTGGGGTTTTGTACAGGTGTCCCTTGCACAGTAAAAGCTTATAAGCATAATCCGCCATCACTTACTTGATCAAAGCTCCTACCATTAGGAAACCCTACCACAAATCTGAGCAAGAAAAGCAGCAAAATGAATTCCTTCATTATATTACTTAGACTCTAAATTGTAGGCTCTCTGTTATAGGAATACCCTATAGAACATAAAATAAATTAAATCAAGCTGGTTCCATTGAGGCTGCTTTAAAAAGTCTACAACTTTTTAAGAGAGATTTTTTAAATATTCTACAAATTGAACAGCAGGAACAGATTTATTTTTAAATGAAGTCTATAAAAGTCTTAAATACAGGTAAATAAATTGCTGTATTCTACAGGACTTAGCGATGCTTCCTTCCTACCAAAACACCAAAGTCTCAGTTCAGGAAGATAACTTAAGCAAATACTTCTCTCTAAAAACCATAAGTAATCTAAGTGAAATTAACTGGCTTACTCACATACTTAATTTAGGTGCATAACTCTGTATTTTTTCTGAATTATGGCCCTAACAGGTAGGGAAAATATTTAAGTTATTCTCTAATTGTTATTTCCTTATAATTGAATAAATGCAAATTAAAGATTCTGGAATGCTGGTGGTGCCCAGACCCACACAACAGCCCTGAGGATGATTTCAGATTAATTCTTGCTGAGCTTAACTATATATTTGTAGTCTCCAGGGCTCACTGAAAAGGACAAGAAGCTTTTCTGCAATAAGCATTAAGGTTTAAAATCTTTAAAGCTCAGAGATGTGATGGCCTAGGAAAGTGACACTGCAGTTTGGAGGTTTTCTCTGTAGGTTGCTGGCTCCAACCCAGGAGGAGCCAAAAGTAATAATAAATTGTAATTATCTCAATAGATCATTCCACAATTCTAGATAGATATAAAGGTTTATCTATGGGAATATAATTGCAGGATCATGACCTACAGCTTTTAATCTGACACCTGGCACAAAGACACCATTTACACTTCATTTCACATGGTTTCATTATTCCTTTCTTCTCTAATCAGCCTAAGAACTGATGAGTACACAAATAGATACATTTTTTCTACCTTGCTTCATAATGAAGTAATAAAAATACCTAGCTCTCAAGTGCTTTAGTATTTTCATAATTATTATTCTTTTAAAACAGTCACAAGTATAATATTATATCTACCATATCAGGAGTCTTTGCAAACGTGGTTTCAGTAAGAGTATAGACCCACCATTCATCCCATTGTACACGGTTCTGTGATGAGGTGACATGTCATCTGCTCCTTGTCTCCTCAGGGTACCTTCTCTGCTGCCTCCTCCAAGATGCTTCAGATGTTCTGGACTTCCTCCATAATGCTGTTTGAGATGCTCAGGGCTAGTACCCCTCACTTTGTGGAGATGCTCTGTGCTTCCACTCAGTGCATGTTTCTGAAGGTGCTCTGGGCTACCACTGCTGTGCTTTTGATGCTCTGGGCTACTACCAGGTCTATGTTTCTGAAAGTGTTCAGGGCTACTACTTAAAATGTGCTTAGGAAGAGTTTCTGGACTACTACTGGCATGCTTTTGATGCTCAGGACTACTTTTACCAATGGCTTTGTGATGTTCTGGACTTGGTCCTTTTAGGTGTTTCTGATGATCAGGACTTCCAGAGCTCCTGGGTTTTTGAAGGTGCTCTGGGCTAACACTCCTATGTTTTTGATGCTCAGGGCTTCCCTCACTCCTACTTTTTTGGAGATGCTCAGGACTGGTACTTGGGTGATGTTTATGATGGTCTGGACTGTCTGTACTTCCAGTGCTAGAAGTGCTGCTCCCATCACCAACATCTCGAATATAGGGACTTGCTGCATTTAACTGGCAGAGGCTGATTTGGCTGTCTATAGAACTCCTGCTGCCTGCTCCGCCACTTTTCTCTTCATCCAACAAAACACAGAGTTCTTTTAATTCCAGGTTCTCTTTAACTACTTCTTCTTGTCTCATCTCCAGTTCTTTCAGTTTCTGTAAGTATAAGGCAACCTCTTTGTGCATAACCCCAGCACTGTACCTGCCCAGTCTTTGCCACTCTCGGGATACCTTCTTGCCTTTCTGTCTATCGTCATCCAGGAAACAACAAAGGTCTCTCAGTTCTTGGTTATCTTCCTGCAGCTTCTGATTGATATCCTTTAAAATATGACAATCACCAGTGAGAGAAGTTTCCAAAAATGAACATTTATTCAAACATTCAACAGTGTAAGAGCCAATTAATACTACAGATCTGTCATCTAATTTCCCCAGCCTCCTCTATTAAGGACATGTCAACCAAAAGAAGAACTAGAAATTTGCATGTTGCCTGACCTGCTACAACTGCACAGTGTTTCTGTAAAAGAGGAAATTGTCCAAATACAGAAGTGAACATCGCCATGACTGAATCTGAAAAGGTTCCTAGATTATTCTCAGATATAGCACCAAAAATCTCATTTATTTAAGCAAAATAATTGAAAACCCTTATTCTCCAAAAAGAGCAGAAGAAATCTCATAGTCTCCGTCATGAGATTTTCAATAGTATGATACTATCCTGTTGTACATTATTAATGAACAAAAAACAGGAAGTGTAAGGGAGCTACTAATTTCATATATCTAAGGTTTAAATCTATTTTAAATTTGATGAACTACATACACAGACAAAACCAAACTCTTCACAGCTTAAAAATATTTGGGTGTTTGATTTGTTTCCTGTTTTGCACAGAAGAATCTCATAAAATCTGATTGATGCTAAATTGGTTCAACCCAAAAAAAAATGTTTAGAACATGCCCTCATGCCCTTCTCCAACTGCTGAAAATTCATACTGTGAAGTAAACTTATTCAAGCCACTGCTATAGCAGAACATGATGCAGAGTGAACCTTTTTTTAATCCAGGAAGGGAGGTGTCAGCAGTGCACTGGCACAGGGCACACTACCACAGGGGGCAACAAATTAATAGAAGCACATCAGGGAAGAGGGGGAGCACTCTGCAAATGACCCGCTCACTTTTTTAATCTAAATACATTTCTAACAAATCATGTTTCCTTTTTACATTTAATATGAAAACTAGAGATTAGCCACCCCTGTGACATATTAGCCTTTTGGAAAGTCCTATTTCTTCTACTTTCCTAATAACAAAGATGGCTGATGCACCCCAGGCAGTAATCCCAGGATAGTCTTTTTTTTTTTTAAAAGGAAAAAAAAAAAAGAAATTGGCTGCTGAAATCCTGCTAAAGTTCAATGGGAGTTGGGAACCCAACACCCTCAAACTCCTTGAAAAAAAAACTATAGCCATAAAGCTTTCCAGAGCTAGCTTCCAAGTTTTTAAACATATGTAAAATATTCTACTTGTTAAAAAGAGAATAAGACCTCTGTAATGAATAATATCTCAAATGAACTTTTAAAACTTTAAAGAGAGACCTATAAATTATTCAAAGAAAATTCATTTTCAAGTTCCATTTCAGGAGTATGGGAAAAAAAGGGGAAATAAAAGCATCACTTAGGGAGTTCAGAGTTGGATGGCACTATCACCCATCCCCAGACATATTTCTTCAGCTAAACTTGTATATATAAAAAAGCTTTATATAAACAAGCTAATATGCTGTAGTTACAACATCTTTGCCATACAAGGCACACAGAATGACAGCCTGAACTTTGTATTCCTAAGGCTAGTGTTGAAATAGACCCTTAATTTTATTATTACTAGTATCAGCATGCTGTCAGATAGGATCCTGGCAATTTCTGATGCCATGTATTATCAAAATGGAAACAAATTTAGCCATGCTTGGCAGGACAGGAATATATGAGAAAGGGGAAATTTCAGCACTTTAGATTTTTTTTTCTTCACTAAGGTGCCCTGTATGAGCTAGCAGTCTGAATCTGCTCTACAGGACTGGCACTTCCTTAGACCATGCCCTTCTGTGCATTTCTTCCCGCCCCCAACCTCAGTTTCCCCTTGGTTTGAAAAACTTCCTTAGAAATTTCACATCTCCAGACAAGAGGATGGAAAGTGTTCCCACAACTAGAGAAACTTATTTTTCCATAGAACGATTTTGATAAGTTACATCACACGGCAGTAGTCTTTACACATGCCAAGTCTTGAGGGCAGGGTAATCATGGACAATCCTCAACCAGAAAATACAGAGTTAATAATAACCAGGAATAACTAATAACGAGCCAGGGAAACCTGATATGCCTCTCACAAGAGTCAGAGGAAATATTCTATAGAAAATTATTAGGATAGGTTTTAAAACAGAAGCATCTCAAAATAGGAGGAACTCTCTGAAGGTACATACAGCTCAGAGATTCTGCTATCATATCCTCTTTGCAGAACAAAGAAGTCAGAGGATGGCATTAGTGAACCCAAATCAGGGAGGTTCCCCACAAATCTGTCACAGGGCATAAGGGAGACATAAATATTAAAGGCTCCCTGGAAGCCTAGCTGGAAACTTCACTGATAGATTTAGAAACAATCTTAAAACAGTAACAGTATTTAACAGATCAGTAAGTCATAAAAAATTCTGGGGCTGTGTAGCACTGCACCACCCTTCATCTCATCACCTCCACATGAAATGGAAACATGAAAACCCTTCAAGGGTATGAGGTTTACGGATCAAGTGTACCCAGAACTCCTCAACGTTTCTGATGAATCCTGTTTGACAGCTTGCCTCAGCACTCAGGTGAAAGATAAAACCCAAGTGAATAGTCAAGCAGTTCAAACTCCTATTCTCTATAGGACAAATCCTAAAATCCTTATTCAATTTCTGTTCTGTCCTCACGAAGGGAAACTACCAACTCTCAGTGAAGGAAATAAAGGAATTGCCCTCTCCACGTGGAATTTTCCCGGTGCAGGGGTGTCAGCTGTTTCTCAGCATCATCCCTGGACTCTTGACGGTCTCTCTCCAAGTCTGTGTATGAGGGAGGGAAGATGTTCTCATGACTCCCCATGCTCCCTAGGCTCACAGAGATCCTGTGCTTAACTCTTCCAACCTTACTCCCCAGTATATACCGCCCCACCCCCAGTCAACACAACCCAAAGGGAATCTGAGCATAATCCAATGACACTGCCAGATATCAGTGTTTTGCAAGGAGCTTCTTTATGCTGGTGAAATCTCAGGTTAGCTTCCCATATAGGATTCCTTTAGCGCCAAAGGCCAACGGTGCAAAGCTAGTGCAAAAGCTGGGTGCTCCTCCACAGCAAAACCCTGGACCCACTGATGTCAAGAAGACTTTTAGCACTGACAACGAGCAGCTCCAGGGTTTCACCCCTGCTCCCAACCCCTGGCATCCAGATGAATGTAAAGAGAACCTGCACAATAGAGGGATCAAACACCCCTTCTTCCACACTGGACCGGAAGAAGTCCCTCCAGGGGAGGAAGAGTGGGGAAGGAACACCTTGCCAGCCCCGGGTGTCCTGGCTGCCAGCAGCCACGGGAGGACTCGGCCCTGGGTCATTTCCTTCCATCGCTGGCGTCACCCAGTCTGAGAAGTGCCGCGCTCAGGACTTTTCCTCAGCCCCCACCTCAAAGCCATGGGTTGCGGTTTGAGTAGGGCTGATCCTGCCTCGAGGCAGAGAACCGGACAGGAGGTGGCCTCTGCAGGCGCCAGCCAGTCCCGCTTCCCTGGGGCTGCACCTAATGGCTTGGCTGAGGCTGCCCTTGCCTGCACCGGATGCAGAGATGTTAGGGACAGGGGGAGACCTTACAGGATCATCAGGGCCCAGCCCCCCTGCACGTGGGCAGCGACAACTGCCGGGGGCTGTACCCCATGCTCGAACTGGGAGGGACTGGGGGGGCTGGGAGCTGCACTGACAACATGTCCCAGAGGCAGGACACGGGGTGCTGCCTGCCCCGCGCCGTGGCCCCGCAGGGGAGGCAGAGGCAGGCTGGCGGCGGGGCGGGGCGGGGGGTACCTTGAGGCCGCGGATCTCCCCGAGGTGCAGCTGGAGGCGGCGGTTGACCTCGCGGATGAGGTTGCTGTGGTCCAGCATCGCGCTCATCTTCTCCGCCTCGGCGCGGCGCAGGCTGCGCACCAGCTCCTCCTTGCTCCACTTCAGCAGCTCCTCGTCGGGCACCTTGGACAAGTCCTCGCCCCCCGTCGCCGCCGCCGCCGCAGCCCCGCTACTTTCCCCCGCTGCTGCCGCCGCCTTGGACATGGTGGCGGCCAAACTTCAGGCCGGGGGGCGGGGGGCGGCGGCGGCGGTGGCTGTAGCGCGGGGCTCAGGGCCCCTGTTCGCCCGCCCCCGGGATGCCTGGGCTCCGCGCCGGCCGGCGGCAGGGCGAGCTCCCCGGCCCCGCTGCCGGCACGAGTGAGGCGGCCTGGGGCGGCCGGCGGCTTTTCACGGCGGGCGCGGGCCATGTGCGACCCACGGGGAGGGAAGGAGCAGGCGGGGAGGAGGGAGGGAGGGAGCCGCCGGCCAGCGCAGAGCAGCGGCGCCACCTGCCGGCCCGCCCTGCCCACAGCACAGCCCGGCCGCCAGGGCAGGGGCGGGCTCCTCTTGGGAACCGCGGCGCTCAGCGGGGGCAGGGAAGCAGGCATGGGTGGGGAGAAAATATTGCTTGTGGGAGCTGAGAAAAAATTCAACTTACAAGATACTTCTACTGTGCTGCTTTTGGTTGCTTTGGGGCCGGCGCCTGCTGGCGGTAGAGGGGGGCGCAGCGCAGTGGCTAGGGTGGTTTTCTGGTCCTCTAGTGGTATGAAACCGGACCAACGGCCACCTATTGATATGAAACCGGACAAACAGACACTCTTTATGTCCTCTATTTTTCACACACCCCACTCCCTGCTGCCCACATCACCTCAGCTGCCTGCGGAAGCTCGCCAGGCCCCTCCCCCAGCCTCAGGAGGGGGAGCAAGCAACATTCATGGTGGGGGGGGACATTGCACTAAATGCCACTGTCCTCTATTCTTAAAGGTACCTGGATGGATGCCCTCGCTGTAGCGGTGGCGCAGGAGCAGCAGGGCTGAGCGCCCATAGGGCGCTGGCCTGGCTGCGCTCCTCAGGGGGGCGGGCAGCTGCTACACAGGTAGCTGGTTATCCACCTACAGAAGCAGGGCTGGCAGGGACCTCCGGAGGTCATCTAGGCCAATGGTTCTCAACCTTTTTGGTACCAGGACCCATAATGACTAGTCCTGACCCAGTGCCCCTCACTCCAAACCCGCTCCCCCCCGTCCCAGTGCGTGGGGCAGTGCAGGGGAGCCCCAAGCAGCCCTTCACAGGCTGGAGCTCTGCCAGCCTGCAAGGGAAAAGCCACCATTTCCCACATTTTTCTCCTTAAAGGAGGAGAATCCATTTTTAAAGTTTGTTAATCCATTTTAAAAGTTTGTTCACACAACCCTTCCATATCTTCCTGCAACCCACTTTTGGGACCCGACCCACAGGTTCACCCCACTGCCTGAGGCAGGATCAGCTCTACCCAAACCATCCCATACAACCATCATCTAAACTCCATGTAAGATGCCTTCAACCCTGACACAACACAGACCTTCATGCTCGAACCTGCCACAGGTAAAGCAGGGGAACACAGCAGCCCATGCCCTGCCCCTATGAAATGCTGTCTATATGCTCAAGAGACCCCCACCCCCTCGGGGAAGGCAAAAACCGCCACAATCCATACCAATCTGACCATGGGGTAAAATTAATTCCTGACCCTAAACATCTTGTTTATCTGATTGTGAGGCAACCTTGAAAGGATCTCAAGGCACCCCAGGGTGCTGTGGCACCCTGCTTGAGAAACCCCAGTTTAAGGCTTAGGTCAGCACTACTTCAGCTCCCTGGCAAACCAGCAAGCACAGCCATGAGATCCCCTATTGCCCTCCTTTCCAAAGCTGCTGGAGAGAGGCCCCCTATGGGCACTTCCTCACCTTTTGCTGCCTGCCAGCGTCCTCACAGCAGCTGGTGCCCTCCAGCTTTGCACAGCTGCTGCCTGGAGCCTCACAGACTCCCCGGAAGAGCCTGCATGTAAAAGCATTCTGGTGGTTTGGGAATGGCAGCTGTCCCTGAAACTTAGGCCTAGTGCCACTAACCTCTCTTCCTCATCTTCCCCGCCCTGAGGATAAGACTTCTCGCCATGGCTCCAGAAGGGCTGGGAAGGATTCATTAGGGTTTGTAAAGTATTTTGAAAAGGCAGGGATTAGTTAGGATTATTGCTGCGGCTGCTTCTATTAGTGTCACCCAGCTCATGCCTGCACCAAAACAAAGCATCAGCCTCTGTACCAATGTATGCACATTTTGCAACTGGAGTTAAATATAAAATCTTTTCTCTGCTTTATTTCTAATCTGAGTCTGAATGCTTCCTGAGCTCTTTGGCATCATTTAATGCATAAAGATAGCTCCATCATCCCCAGTGCTCCTAAGAAACTACACTCCAAAAGAAAGATGGAGAGTTGGTAAAGGTAGTCTTCAAAGGAGTAGGAATGTATGGATTGTGGTTAGCTCGGTAGGTACCTTGTCCGCTGAATGAATCAGTTGTCACACAGTACCATTGCAGATAATGTTACATACAGTTGTTCTTCTTTGAGCTACAGAGAGAAAACTCATGATATAATTAAAACTATTTTCCTTTCCCTCTGAGGCCATATGCCCTCTGTCACTGCACAGCACACACAGACATCCCAATTCTCTGTTGGCTCTTCACATTGATCTGACAGCTATACAAGGCACCAAGATGAGGAGCCTGATGCTGTCCATGAGCATAAATGGGAAGTTGGGGCTGAAGGCAATGTACATGTGCAATGCGGGATCTGATCTTGTGTTGAGCAGGGTTATTTAGATTTTAAAATATTTTTAAAAAGATTATTTTACAAATAAATAGAAAGAGTGCTTCCTCACTTCCATGTTCACAATGGAAATTACCCAAGTACTTCCATTTTAAAAGTCCTTCCAGTTAATTTCAACTCTAATTTTAGAGCTGACATTTCCCAGGTCTGCTCTCTGGTCAAAAGTGCTTTTTGCAAGATCGAGCCTTCCAAAAATGGTCTGCAACTTTTGAGTAAAAAAGCAGCAGAAACATATTATTTTACCATGGCATAATTTGGCAACCATCTCTTTAACTGCATTAATACCTAACTGGAACAGGCCAGAAAGTGTTTTAATAATTGTATTACATTTATTACAGAAAAGCCTTGAGACTCCAACCAGCAACCAAGAGCCTCACTGATTTTTGGCCCAGATAATGAAAAGGATAGCACTCGCACAAACAGTTTGCAATCTAAATGATGAGAACTTAGACACAGAAAGGTGAGCATAAGGTAACTGTAAAAATATTATTAGTTTAGTAAGCAGTGGTCACAACATACCAGCTGCCTAGCTACTGGCACAAAGGCAGTACCAGAGAATAAAGGTTTATTCAATGAGGAGAGGGGTTGCAGTCACATTTTAAATCATACAGAGGCTTCTCTGGGGACCAACCCTGTAAATCCCGTTTCTCACCCAGCTAGTCTTGGCTTTGGTTGTAATCAAAGGTTAGTCACATGAGTGCACAGTCAATGCCCAGCTTTCCCTCTGAAAATGTTTGTCTCAGGGTTGATTCTCATGATCAATTCAGAGAGGAAAATGATCTCATTCCTAAGAACATACTAAATGAGAGAATGAAATATCTGATAGTTCTTAAATTGCTAAGAGATTGGAATGATTATATAGCACTTCCCACTCTCATTTTGATCTTGTTACACAAGCATGGGTGAATGCAGAACTGAATTATTCTTATTAAAACATTAAAGATCAGTTTTTCCTTGATGATTTCATGTTTCCATTATTAATTGTGTCAGTGCTAATTTGTTTGAAATTTATCCTTATTAAACTTTCGCTTATGCTTCGTGGTATAATGATTTTCTTTTCTCCCTCTTATGTAAACACCAATGCTATCTTTCCTAATGACGCAGATATGAAGGGATGTAGAGAAAGCTGCAATGATTTCCTGAAAGCCTTGGATACAAGTTAAATTTTTAGTGCTATATATGCTCTTTAGGCGGTTCAGAAAGCCCAGTCATGAAGTCTGTAGTGCCACAAGCATGGTGGACCCACCACAAAAATTTTTCTGTTTCAAACAGGAACTTCTCTGTAGCATTTTGTAGGACCACATGTACCATATGGACAGTTACAGGTAGCATAATATAGTGCTGAGGCACTTGGTCCCCAGAAATCCTACAGTGCTCCACTCTCTCTTCCTACCTCCAAGAGCCAGGGCTGAAATTTTGCTCACCACTTAAGCTGCTAACACAGCAGTATGGACCAGTGCTTCTGCCTCCATGGCAGTGGCAACAGCAGAGGCTGCTGCTAATGGGGTCCTGGCAGAGTTGGAGCCCCAGCAGTAGCAGTGGCAGAGTAGCCTGATGCTACTGCCACCAGGGCAGCAACAGCTGTCCTTACTCCCTCCAAGGAAGGTCACTAAGCTGTCAGGCAGCCAGTGCTCCCCTGTTCGTAATATACTGTCCTCCACAGGAAGCTGCCAGCCTGCCCAGTCCTTCCCCAGCAAGGGAGAGGGCAGGCTGGCAGGGAATGAGCTCATAGATACCTTCCCCTGGGGACAGGGGAAACAAAGGAGCAGCACCCTCTATTGCCCCCTGTCTGGAAAGCACCCCTTTGCAATAACTTCATAGTGGTCCTGCACAGGGCTCTGAATGTGTGTATAGAGAAGTATGGTTGAGAAGGACCTCCAGAGGACATCTAGTCCAACCCCCTGCCTGAGGAAGAATCACCTCTATCCAAACCACCACACACAAACCATAATCTAAACTCTACATAAGACTGTCAAACCTGACACAACACAGACTTAACACCTAACCTGCCAGCAGTAAAGCAGGGCAACTATGGCAGGCAATGTCCTGCTTCTATAAAATGTTGTCAACATAGACTCAAGGGGTTCCTGGTAGAGGGCCATACCCTCCACTACAGAGGAAGGCAAAAACCCCCACTGTCCATACCAATCTAACCATGGGATAAAATTCCTACCTGACCCCAAATACAGTGATCAGTTTGACCCTGAGTGGAGGGGCAAGACCCTCTAGCCAGAAACCTCTGTAGCTCTATGTCCCCACAGAGCTCTAAATTTGTGGCACTACAGAGCACCAAGGTACCTGTAGTACTACAAATGAACATGTGCCCCAATCATAAGTAGTACATTTTAGCCCCAGACTCTTCAGAGGCCTTAACTCAAAATGTTTGAAATGCTAGTAGTTTTGCAATCATTTGCTTGAGGCAATTGGCCAGAGTCTTTGCAGATATCTTAGATTAAATTAAAAACACATTTTTCAGTCATCTATACTGTTTTATTGAAAAAGTATATGATTGGATCATAAAATGAATGCAAACTTACCATTATTAAGTTAAAATTTTTTGGCTCTCCAGCGCATCTTCTGAAGGTATTGCATAGGACTGAGAATGAGGACTGGGAGGTCAGAGATGGAGTTGTTGTTCAGTGAAAAGTGTTTACCCACTGGTAACTGAGTCTTTCTATCCTTTGTCATTTTTCTGTGTAAGTTTGTTCTGGAGCGTAGTGGTTGTTTCCTTTCACCCAGGTACTGATATACTTCATCCAATACACCAAATGCCCTCATCAAAACTATGTAGGTAAAACTAAAAAATTTTGTAGGTAGAGAGAAGTAACTAGCTGTGCTACTTCTCTGGCAGAAAGCAAGGCAGGGTGGCATCTTAGAGATCATCTCTGCTATGCATGGATTATTTATAGTTGTGTCTGTCTTAACCAATGGATAATGGTTACAAAACTGCCAACACGCCTTTCAGCCTGAACTTAGATTCAGTCTTATAGTAAAGAATCAAGCAACACTCACTATATTTGTAATGTGAAATACAAGCAATTTCCCACACACCTGATGATTTTGAGAGGGTTTTACAGCCAAATGTGCTCACTTTCAGGCCTCTCACTGTCTTGTACTAGTTCTCAAGTGACACCAGACACAACAGCAGCAAAGCAAAGGTGGTAACAGCAATTATTGCTACAGAAAGTGCAGAAGTGGTGGGAACAGTAGATAGTGTGAACTTCAAGTGAGAAAGGGTGGCTGAATTCCAGTGGTGGCCAAACCACAGCTGTTGAGACATGTGGGTCTCCCAGGCAATTGAATGAGATTCCTGAAGAAAGAAAAGTAGTTAAATAGAAACATTCTTTTCTCTGTCTCTCCTCTCTCTCTCTTTCTCATTTTCTAACTTACTGATTGTTGCTTATTACAGAATTAATTTAATATATTCAATTATTATTTGAGCCGAGATCAGAGGCATGACAATGCAGTCAGGTGCTCAGGACACACTGCGGTGCAGCAACTTCCAGATGCCAGAGTGCCAATGGTGAAATTACATGGCTGTGGCTGTAGCAGTATTCTTTCCACCTCAAATCAGAACCCAGAACAG
Source organism: Crocodylus porosus (assembly GCF_001723895.1). Lineage (NCBI taxonomy): Eukaryota > Metazoa > Chordata > Crocodylia > Crocodylidae > Crocodylus > Crocodylus porosus. Next base: position 44,241,612 of record NW_017728943.1, read on the forward strand.
CTTCCCTGGACGCCTCTCACTAGTTGTGCCACTTACTGAGACAGAGTGCACACATCATTTACTCTGAGGCACACACACTACAAAAGCTTTGTGTTCTCTGGCTCTTAGTCACATACAGACCGTCAAAAAGCCCAAGGCTGAACCAATTCAGTCTTTGCAGGTTGGTCTAAGCTGCACAAATTAAATTGAAACAGAAGTAAACAGACATTTACCTTTGATTCAGGAAATGCAACCACATGCCTGCAGTGCATGTGTCAGGCCAGAAGTCATGGGGCACTAGAGCACAACTCTCTGCCTGTGTATTCTCTTCCTCTTCCCGCTGCCCCTGAGGTCTCTGGAATTTTCAGTCCAGAGTTACAGCAGTAGGAATCTGCAGGGTTGCTCATCACTTCCTCTTCCTGCTTCCAGATGCCTTCAGGATTTGTAGTCCACAGTTGCAGCCAGCAATAAGTTTGAGCAGGGAAAGGGGAGTTTAACCCCCCTCCCTGGCCCCAGACCTCAGCTGGGTTTGCCAGGAGGGGAAGTCCTCCCCCGCAACCATAGACTGGGCTTGCCACCCTCCCCTCCACCCCCACCCCTTTGTCAGCCAGCCAGCCCTCACTGCTCCAGCTAGGGAGCAGAGGGGTGGGGCCAGCCCTGCTCTCTGGAGCAGACAGCACAGCTCAGCCCAGGGTTGCAAAAATGCAGGGATGCTTGGGGACTGTAATTTAACTTACACCAGGAAGAGGTCTGAGACAGAAGTTTTATAAACCAGTTTGACCCAAATCAGTTAAGTCTGATACTACATTCAACCAGGTGTATCTTAAACCAGTTTCAGCCATTTTGAAACTGGTTTATGTACACTTAGTTCCTGTTCTGTGACAGGTTTAAGCCAGTTTCTGATCTCTTTAACCAGTTGATGTGTAACTTCTGTCCCTAGCCAACAAGATTTTGGTTTACAGCCAGAAGAGTTCAGAACTTGGTCTCTCATGATAAAATTTGGGGAACTGTGGCCTCAACAATTTTACAGGCTGATGGCTAGGCAACTGTCTCTGTGGTTGGACCCGGAGTGATAATCAATGGAACCGAGTCAACATGATGCATGGTGACCAGTGGCATCCCCCAGGGCTCAGTACTCTTTACTATTTTCATAAATTACCTGGATTCAGGTGTCAGAAGCAGACTAGCTAAGTTTGCAGGCAACACCAAATTATGGGGAAATGCAGTCACTCCAAAGAATAGGCTGGCAATTCAAGCTGACCTGGGCAGGCACACAAGGTGGGCAGATAAAAACCTAATAACATTCAATTCAGAGAAATGTAAGTTGCTTAACCTCAGGAGAAAAAACCCACATCATACTTATGGGCTCGGCAGTGCTACATTCACTAGCACCATGACCAAAAGAGACTTGGGGGTCATGATTGACCACAAGATGAACGTGAGCCACCAATGCAATACCGCAGCCAGCAAAGCAAATAAAACTCTGACTTGCATTTACCAATGCATTTCAAACAAGATCCAAGAAATCATCCTCCCACTTTACTGGGCCTTGGTGAGGCCACAGCTGGAGTACTACATTCAGTTGTAGAGTCTACACTTTAGAAAGGACGTGGAGAAGCTTGAGAGAGTCCAGAGGAGAGTCACATACATGATTAGAGGACAAGAGAACAGGCCTTATGAAGAGAGGCTGAGAGCCATGGGACTCTTCAGTCTGGAGAAGTGAAGGATCAGGGGTGACTTGGTGGCAGCCTATAAGTATATTAGGGGTGGGTATCAGGAACTGGGAGAACATCTGTTCACCGGAGCACCCCAAGGGAAGACAAGGTCCAATGGTCACAGACTTCTGGAAGACTGTCTAGACTGGACGTAAGGAAAAACTTCTTAGAGTAAGACTGGAAGTCTCCAGAGTCTGGAATAGACCCCCACACACACACCCAGAAGTGGTGCAAACTCTGGATACCTTTAAGAAACGCTTAGATGCTTATCTTGCTGGGGTGATCTGACTCCAGCTGACTTTCTGCCCCTGAGGCAGGGGGCTGGACTAGATGATCTCGTGAGATCCCTTCCAGCCCTAATGTCTATGAAACCTATGAAAATCTGGCCACCCTCCATGTTCTCTTTATACATGTCATTTTTTTGTGATGGAAGCTTGAGTTCTGGAGCTTTATTCTAGGCCCTAGAATAAATGTAACTCTGCTTAATCCATTTAAGATGTAATTATGATTATTAATTAGAAAAAGGTTTTCCCATTCCATAAAACCTTTGAATTTTTTTCCCAGCTTGAATTCAGACAAAAGGTCAAAATCTCAAACATTTTTGCAAACTTACTATTTAGGGTGAAAAAGCCCATTTTGGGTCAATTTTTTTTATACAATTCCAAAATTCTTTGGTTTTGACCTTTTATTATTTACTGTAGTTAACTTATATAAAAAAGCTAAATAAAAATGTTTAACACTAAAGTGTTAAAAGTGTTGAAATAAGAAATAAAAATGTTGAAATAAAATTTTTTGACAATGTGTCTTAATCTTTCTGAAAAAAGAAATTTGTCAAAAGCAGCCATGTCTCATGAACAGCTCTGGCTTGAGAGACTGACACCTTTTTTTGGAGGAAAAAATATATTAAAAATTTTCAACTAGTTCTTATTGATGAGGGATCCCGGTTTTTGCTGTTTAAAAATCCCAAATTCTCTTATAAAAATCCAAAACTGACCAAAACCCCCCAAAATCCACATTTTTCTGCGAGATATATACACAGTAAAAGCTGCGCCATCCAGCACTTTACAAGCCGGCATGCTCCACTAACCAGCATGCCAGCTTGTAAGATAAAGTGAAACCGGAAGTGCCCACTGTGGCACTTCCAGTTTCTCTGAGCCCCCACAGCCTGGGGCGAGGCAGCCTGTGCTGCCGAGCCCCCATGGCCTGAGGGCATAACAGGCTGCATGGGGCCGTGTGGGATGGGCAGCAATGCCGCAGGAGGGGCAGAGGGATGTCCCAGGCATGGTGGGATAAGCAGCAGCCAGGGCTGCTCAATTATCCAGCACGTTTTGTTATCCGGCATCCCCATTCCTGGGGGATGCCGGATAACAGAGCTTTTACTGTACATACATATATGCATACATGCATATGTATATATGTATGCATCAGGGAACATAATGTTTTATTGATATGTTTACAATTTTAAAGCAATTTAGAAGCCTACCAGTGCCTCAATCATTATAATAAAATAAATTCTAAATTCTTATAAATTTTGACGTTTGATTTTGGATTTTTTTATCATGGAAAATCAGATCTCCCCCTGCCCCCTTCACTCACCAGGATGGATGACCAGCTATGCCCGTCTCCCCCACACACACCTCGCCTTGCTGGTACCGCTCACTCCCAAACAGCTCCTTGGTCCTGCCAGTGCCCCTCACTCCACACCCACAGCCCCGCTAGTGCCCCTTACTCCTGATCCGCTGTCTCCTACCCCCAGGCCCCAGCCTCCCAGTGTGTAGGGAATGGGGGTGTAGCACAGGCAATGCGTGGGGTGGGTACAGGCAATGCAGTGGGGAAGCATGTTCCCCCCAGATTTCTGCACCCATAACAAGGTGCAAGGCTGCAGCTGGGCCAGACAAGCTTCATGCAGGAGCCACCTCCACAGCCCAGTAGGCAGGCCTCAGTGTGGGAGGCACCCCCTGCCTGCCCAGCAGCAGCTGGGGGCACAACTCCATGCCACCACTGCTGCCACGCCTCACACCTCACCATGGCTCCCTCCCATGCCAGGTCCTGCCCACTGGGTCGCAGAGGTGGCTCATGCCTGGAGCTGACCTGCTCTGGCTGCAGGCCCGTGCCCTACCATGGGTGCATAAAACTGGGGGGACATATGCCTCTCTTGACCCCACTGTGTCACCTGTGACCCACCCTCACCCCCTCTACCCCCCATGGACTTACCTGCAGGGAGCTACAGAAGCTGCTGTCCACTGCTGCCTGGCTGCCACGTGCATGTGTGCATGTGCACACATTCACATGGCCCCCCTGTGTCCTACTCCAAACAGCCCCAAGCAGCCCTTTCCAAGGTGGAAGGCTGCCAGCCTGCAAGTGGAAACCTGTGGTTTCCCACATTTTTCTCCTTTAAAGGGGACAATCCATGTTTTTCCATGGCAAACGGAAAACCTGGATCCCTGTTGGTAACAGGTTCTCATCCCCTGTCTGCATTCCATCCTGCCTAGAGTAAGACTGGAAGTTTCCTGGTGCTGGACCATTCCCAAATGGCACAGAGCTGGCATAGCCCCTTAACTGCTTCTCTGATACCTGCTACCAACTAGGTTTAAACTGGAGAAAAAGGTGGGTGCAGGTAAAACTACCTGCATTCCTGCCTAGCAGAACTCTCTGTAAGGAGTTGTTTTATCTGGTATAAGTTTGAGCAGCCCCAAATCAAAGGAAGCAGGAACTACTTGGGTCTTGAGCACAATATACCTCAGCCAGACCTACAGATATAGCCTATCGTTCTCAAAGGTAAAAATAAGACTGGCAGATGCCATATTGCCATGGACCTACCCAAATCAAGGCAGCAGATAGGCAATTTTGCAGGGTGATTGTGGCTCCAGCCATCATTGTCATGGGCTTATCACAGCAGGCCTCCTCCATGCCTCTGATTGGCCGAAGGGCCCTAGAGGTCCTGCTCTTCACTGCTGATTGGCTAAGAGAACTGCCCTTCCTGCAGCTCTGCCCCTCACCACTGATTCATGGAGAGGGGTGGAGCTGCACAAAAGGCAGCCCTCTTGATCATTAAGTGGCTGCTGTCTTAGCTGCTCCCCTTCATGCCAGTGGCTCCCCCTAGACAACAGCCTGCCAGGGAGCCAGCATTTTATTTTTAGTAAGTTTTGTGGGGTTTTGGTGATTTCACACAAAATTGTGAAAAACACCATTTTTCATGGTGTTTGCAGAAACTGCCTTTATTTTTTGCAGTTTCCATGTAAATCACAAAACTGCAAAATGATTAAGTCCCTATATATTGTTAAATCATTCTGAGAACAACATAGATTGAGAATTTTAAAAACGGGCATATATTTACATTTTAAAAAAAATATTCAGACCTCTACCTGGATCGTGTATTATTCTCTTCCATGATAGATCCAGAATTTCTGTGGTCACATCCACGCTTACGTTAGGGGTCGCATAAAAAAAATTAACCAAACACTTCACACACAGTGTCAGAGTCCACTATTGAAAATGTTGACTCAAGCTTTTCTTAGTTACAGTGAGACACACATAAATCCAAATGTCTGCTATCTCTAACATTGTGGGTTTGTTTTAATGGTGCTTCAGAGCATCATTTTGGGAACCCTAAACTTTGGTTTTTTTCTTTATTTGATCAGGAAGTGAATCAGGGCAGGGTGAATGAGTGAAGCTAAGCATGTGAAAACAGGGTGGAAGCAAGGAAAAAGACATGACCTGCAGCTACTTCCTTGTCTTTACTCCCCAAACCTCACTATAAGAGCACCAGACAGCAGGGGTTCCATAGTATAGAAGAGGCCAACGGAGAACAACCACTGTGTATCAAGTGCTTCTCTCCTCATCCTATAAGATATCAGCATGAAAGTAAATACAGCTTTAACAGTATCTCAGTGACTTCTATCTCTTCTACACTGGGCATAAGTGTTCAGGAAATCCAATGGCAGCAGGACACCAAAGGGAGGGCCATGGGAAATCAGGCAGCATATGAAATCACTGCTTCTTATCAGTACTTTCTGAAATCAGAAAGGAACAGGTTTCTGCCCAGAACTGAAGGCTACTGCAAGTGGGAGGACCCAAGCAAAGCCCTCTAGAATAACACATAGAGGGAACTCTACTAGGTGAACCGTGAGGACTTGAAAACTTTCCAGTGTTTCCTTTTCCCTGCTCCTCCCCTCAAATTTGACCTCCGATTGTGAGTTAATAATGATTGCCACACAAGTCTTTGAACAAGTTAACAAATTGAGGTAGGTTGTTTAAACACCTATTAACATGCCTCAATAATATTTTTATTAATTTCCCAAACTGCTTTAGTAAAACCAGGTTTATACAATGGATTGACTTACATGCATCTTACCATTGTGTCTTAGTAGAGTTCCCCATAGAAAAAGTTATTGGCATGTTTCTTGTATGACAATTCTACTAGGGCACAACATGTGAATTCAGTGTTCATGTAAAATGGATGGAATAAAAACAGTTTATTCATCAGACAGAAACTGAACTAGTCGTCCCTCCGTATTGTGTGACATAGACGTGGCCTGGAGAGACAAACCAGACCAATTCTCAAATGCTGTGCACAATGTGCTTTCAGTGTCACCAGTCCAAAGTGAGTGAAAAGGTAACTGTCAGTGTGATGTTTCATTCTGCACTGATGTGACTGACTACACAAGATGCAAAACAGCTCCACTGCCTAGAAATGAGGGCGTAGTTCAGTTTCCATGTCCAATTTAGTCTTTCATTTCTCTGCTGAGCTTTCCAAAAAAACTTTCATTTAGTATTGAGGGGAATAGTGTGCATATCAAAAAGCCAGTAACAACTGGACTTACAACCCTGACTTATTTCCCATACAAAAACTACTCATATATAGTAACAATTTTCAATTACTCAGCTAACGGTTTTAATCAGCACAGTACAGCGATAACTAGAGGTGAAACGTTGCATGTCCTATTGCCAGGTCCCTGAGCCATGTCAGACAAGAGACAGCATTTTATTCTTTGCCATCAAAATACATTTAATATTTTGTCAAAATATATTTTAAAACAAATTTATTTCATGCTACTTTAATTGTTTGTAGATAAAGATTTTTGATTCATAAAAGTATCTTTTGCAGAATTTTAAAGTTAAATATATTTAAAGAACACTATTCATGACCATGATCAATAGAGAGATGTTCAGCCACTTTAAATCAAAATAGCTCCGCTGCATTCATTGAAGATGTTCCCATTTATTCGAATAGAAAATCTGACCCTATCTATTTTGACACAGTTTCAGTGAAGCTTTTTATTCCTCTTCTTCCATGCTAGTGCTGCAGTGGTCCCCATTCCCTGGTTCACAGGCAATATGTTGCCCTCCGGTGTTACAGCTATGGGAAATTAAAAATTAAAACGAAGGTTGAAAGGGAAAGCAAAGTCGGATGTACTTTACTTGCTCTGTATTGTTTCCCATGGACAAGTGAAGGTTGGATAGTATGGTTTCATATGATCATGTGAAGGGCTGCAAGGGACCTCATGAGTCTAGTCTAGTCAAACCTCCTGCTCAAGTTTGGATGATCCTTGCCTAAGCCATCCCAGACAAGTATTTGTCTAACCTGTTCTTAAAACATTCTGCAGTTCCACTGAATACCACCACAGTGCTATTGCTTACATCTGATTTTCATCATATCTGAATTGTTACATGAAGATATCTCAAAAAGTTCACCTGAAGAGTACCAATTAAAATGTACTAAATGCAGTAGCTATTGGAAGTTTAAAGCACTGAATCTTGCCAGGGTTGCTGGGTGGCAGCTATCCAATTTTAGAGGGGGACTAGAAGTTCACACAGAGCAAGATTTGAGTTCAACTCAAGTTCAGATTTTTCACCAATCTGAGACCTAAATCCACATAAGTAATATGCAAATAAGGTCCAGGCTATCTTAAGTGTCATTCTTAAAACAGGAAGCTATAGTATGGAGGACCAGCATGTGTACAGTAAAGATACTCCAGGTTCTTTCAAATACAGCATCTAGTCTCGGATTTTGCAAATTTCATATCTTGATCATTTGGCAAAGGAGGAGAAGGGAGGGAACTTTCCAAGGGCTAAGCTACTAAGCTTTCTCTTGCAGACATACAGCATCATAAAATCACAGAAAAGTAGGCCTAGACGTCACCTAGTCCAACCTCCTGCCTGAAGCAGGATTATCCCTTTCCAAACCATCCCATACAAATCCTTGTGTAACTTATTACTAAAACTACACAGTCAATCCTGTCATACAGCCATAAGGCATAGCACCCTAACCTGCCACCAGTAAAACTGAGGGACAATAGTGGCTAGTGTCCTGCTGTTTAAGTGTTGTTAAAATACACTTAAGACATGCAAGGAAAAGATCGGGCCATGTCCCTGACTGCCAAGGCAGAAAAAGCCCCCATAGTCCATACCAATCTGACCATGGGGTAAAATTCCTTCCTGACTTCAAACGTGGCTGTTGATCTGATCCTGAGCAGAGGGGCAAGATCATTTAGCCAGGAACCACCAGGTTTTAGTCTCACCAGGAGCTATGGCATTTCCCAGTTAAAATCCCCAGCCTTGGCTACAGCCATCACTCAAGGTTTCTGTGGAAGGCAAAAACAAAAACAAAACCTGAAACTTCCTGTGTATTAAAACATGTAGCAATAGGAGGAAGGGAGGATTCCTTCCCAGCTCCATGTGGCAGCCAAATCCAAGAAGCATGGGAAATACCTACAATAGAGCATACATAGTTACTTCTAGACCAACCCTGACCCATGCTTATGCAGCCTCTTTTTCAGCACTTCCAGTAATGGAGACTACACAACTTACCTAGACAGTCCATACCAACGTGAAGAAGTTTTTCCTGCTATCCAATCAAAACTTACTTTGCTGCAACTTCAAGCCACTGGTCTGTGTCCTGCTCTCTGCAGCAAAAAAGAAGAAGTGTTCTCTTCTTTACTGCAGCCCTTCAGGTATCTGAAGACTATTGTCATGTTCCCTCTTATGCAGCTTTTCCCCAAGCTGCATGTATCTGTTTCCTTCAACATCTCCCCTTACAACACCTTCTAAACACTTTATAATTTTTGCCCCCCACCTCTGGACCTTCTTTAACTTCTCCATGTCCTTTTTAAAACGTGGAGCCCATAACAGTACGCAATGGTGTAGATGAAGCCTAACCAGTGCTAAGTAAAGAGGTATTCTCACCTCCTGTCTTGCACCTAATGTTTGTATTGATGCAACCCAAACCCACATTCCCTTTTTGTGCAGCTGAATCATATTTAAAGTCTGTGATCCACCAAGAATGCTAGAACCTTCTCCATAGTGTTGCCATCCAGCCAGTTGTCATTTATTTTGTATTTGTGTCTTTGACCTCTTCCCCAGGTGCACCTCACATTTGTCAGCACTGAACTTCATGCTATTAACTCCAGCCCAGCTTTCCAATCTGCTGAGATCCTTCTGAATTGTACCCTTTTCTTCCAGTGTGTTCATAGTCCTTCCCAGTTCCATGTGTAGCCCAGGTAACTTGGGTATATAGTCCCCTTCTCCAAGAGAAGGGGATTGTTAGCTGGCAGGCGTGCTGTGGGGGAACTGCAGACCGATCAGTTTCTCTCCATCCCTACAGAACTAGGCCAGGACAGTCAGGGGACTTAAGTTAATGTAAACAAATGTGTATATAGTTATCGCAAGGGAAAGGAACATGGATATAAACATATGTACTATATATATATATATATGTACTTATAAGATATCTAAACCAGTAAAATAAACAATACCCTCTGGGTAAATGACATAAAACCTTATACCAGTGCTCCAGATAAAGCTAAAAAGCTAAGTCACAGGTGAGTATCTGATCTGAAACAGATAAACCCCAAAGATAAACTCAATCCTCAGGGGAAACCCCAGTGCCCTTGGGCTTTTCCCAGGCCCTACAAAGAAGATGGTAACTTTAGGGGGGCCCTCTCAGTGAGACCTCCCCTTTCAGAAGCCCTTAACTAACCGGGGGGGGACTCTTCTTCCCTGTGGGAATCCTCTTTTCCGTGCAACTCACAGCTCCCAGGCCTGGAGGGTGGTCCTCATCTTCTGCACCAGGCTGTTCTCTTGCCTGCAGTGGGCTTCGGGGGGGGGGGGAGGCGGGGGTCGCTGTCCCCTGGAACAAGCCTCCGCTATGCAGGGTTTCTGGGGCCTCTGGCTCAGCCCAGTCTGCAGATTCAGTAGCCTGATCACAGTTTGGCTCTCTGGGCTCATCTTGTTGCTATGGGTAAGAGCTGTCTGCCATTCCCTGCTAATGGAAGTCTTCAGGGGCGCTTCTGGGCTACTGCTGAGCAGCTCTCTTCTAAGCCCTGCTCTTCTCTTTCCTAGATGTGCTCCCCTCATGCTGGGCACACAACTTCTTTTGTATGCTCCAGGGCTCTGCCCCTAAAGTCTTCCAGACCTGAGTGTTGCAGTCTTCAATCAGGTCCGGTGGGGGGGAGGGAACTCCTCTCCCCCTCCCCTCATGAAAGGGGTGTGACTGAACTCCTCTTGCTGCCTCCTGATTGGGGGATGAGCTCCACCAATCAAAACAGCAAGATTTCAAGCCCGGGACTCAACCCAAGCTCCAAATGGCAAGCTTGCTACACATGTTACAGGCAAGTTTGCTCAAGAAGGTTTCTATGCCAACATACAAATTGTTAGTAAACAAACTGAATAGTACTGGTCCCAGGACAGACCCCTGTGGGACTCCACTCCACTCTGAAGATCATGTGGGACCTTGTCAAAACCCTTGCTTAAGTCCAGATACACTATATCCACAGCATTCCCTTCATCCACCCAAGCAGTAGGTCAAGTTTGTTTGGCATGATATGTTCATAGTAAATCCATGCTGGTTGCTTGTAATCAGACTTTCCTTCTCCAGATATCTATAAATGGACTTTCTTAGAATATGCTCCAATAGCAGTGTGACTGTACAACCTGGTTTGGCCAGGACAGTCCCAGATTTTGTGGGCTTTCCTGGCATCCCAGCCAGGAAAATTCAAATGAAAGTCCCAGATTGACACCACCCTGCCTGCACTGCCTGACCTGGCTCCTCCTGAGCCAGGCCAGGCAGTGGAGCCGGGGCTGGAGGCTGGAGGCAGTGGCTGGAGGCAGGGAATGGCCCGGGCTGGGCACGCCTCCTGGCTGGGGCAGGGATTGCCTGGGGTGGGGTGAGACTGCTGCCATGAAGACAGGCTGCTCACATGTATGTTCACCTGTTTGCAGTCCAGTGGAGTTGGGATGAGGGAGCAGCCGCCACAACAGAGCTTCCCGGGGGGCGTGGCTCAACCCCCTGCCCTGAGGAGAATGAAGGTCCCTCCCCACTTCTGGCTGCTGGGAGCCCATGTCTGGGGGCTGGGAGAAAGGCTCCAGGCTCTGAGACTAGGCTCTGTCCTACCTAGTCCCAGCTGCCAGGGGCTGGAACCCAGAGCTCAGCTCAGTGCTCTCCCTGGTATCACTAAGTGTGTATGCATGCATTGTGGCAGGGGGGACAAGCTAGAGAGGGGGAAAGAGGGGTGAGAGAGAGGAGTGAGTAGAGAACCACAAAGACAGCAAGGGAGGGAGGTCTGGAGAGCAGCGAAGCACAGAGGGGAGTGATGGGAAAAGAGAGATGGTGAGGAAGGGAGAGGGAGCAGGAGTGAGTGGAGGGCATAAAGAGAGGCATAGGGGAGGGAGCCAAAGGGGAAGGAAGTTGATGGGCAGCATGGTGGGGTACATATAGAAGGGGTCTGATGAAGGCAAGAAGAGGCTGCCCAGGTTCAGCCTCTTGCTGACATGATGGTCAAGCAGCTGCATTGTGCACTCATGTGTCGATACAGAATCTTTGATCCAGAGCAGCTTCACACACATGGAGACAGATACACAAACACAGAGACACGCTGCACTCACACTTCCCAAGGAATAGGTGAACTTTATCCCTGCTCAGCAGTAACCTCCAGCCCAGCCCACCTCCTGAGCTCTTGCCCAGCAGAGCCCCAAACACCCATTTTCCTGGCCTCGCTCACCCTATTTCCCCATGGGCAGTCCCCGCCCACTGCTGGCCAGTGGGGAGGCAGTGTGGCATGGTGTGTGTGTGCATGTCTCTGTGTGTGTGCACATGGGTGTGCACACCCCCCCACCCCGGGCAGCATCTCAGATTTCCTTAAAAATAATACAGTCACCTTATGCAGTAGCTTCACAGGTATCAAGGCAAAGCTAACTGGTCTATGATTCCCCAGGTCCTCCTTTTTGCCTTTTCCAAAGAGGCTAACCATATTGGCCCTTTTTCTGTTCTGTGGTACCTTGCCTTTCTCCCACAACTTCATAAATGTTATTGCCAAGGGCTCCAAGATCTCTTCTGCCCATTCCTTCAGGACCCTGAGATACAGCTCATCAGGCCCTGCTGATTTGAATTAATTCAGACCCATTCAAAGCTCTATGACAGTTTCTTGTGTTATGTTCTCTCATCCCTCAGCTTGTCTCCTTCCTTAGCTAAATAAATCTTCATTGCTGTCTGGTTTCAGCCTAATTTTTTGTAAAGATGGAGGCAAAGTAGCTGTTGACTTAGGGATATCTTTGCTCCACCTCCTTTGCATCTTCTGTTAGGAGTTTGCCCTGACTAGTTAACAGAGGACCCACATCTTTCTTTGTCTTTCTTTTCTAGAGTTAAAGCATCTCTTCTAATCTTTAACTTCCCTCACCAGGTAAAGATCATATTTTACCTTTGCCTTCCTGATTTTCTCCTTGGAAGTTCTTGCTATTTCTTGGTATACTTCCTTGGTGACCTGCCCATTTGTCCCCTACCTGTATGCTTTCCTCTGGCATTTGAAGCATTGTAGAAGCTCCTTACATAGCCACATTGGTCTCTTGCCATTCTTCCTGTGCTTTCATCAAGTTGAAACAACATCTTATTGGGCTTCCAATATTGTGGCATTTAGAAGCTTCCAGCTCTCCTAAATTCCTTTATCCTTCAATCTGCTGTTCTCCCATGGCATCATGCCTACTATTTCCTTGAATTGGCTGAAATCCATCTTTTTTAAATCCAGTATCTTAAATCTGTAAACCTCATGCTTTCCCCATCTCACGATCATGAATTCTATCATATCATGATCACTTCTTTCCAAGTTTCCCATAACCTTCACATCCTCCACCATCCTCCTCCCCTATTGGTCAGGAAAAGATCCAAGATAGTTAATCCCCTAGTTGTATCCTCAACTTTCTAAGACAGTTGTACACAAATTAGAAACTTGCTCGACATTTTATGTTTGGCTGTATTGTTCTTCCAGCAGGTGTCTGGAAAACTGAAGTGTCCCATCAGTGCTCTCTCGTAACTTTTGGATATTTTTTCACCTCTTCACCTTGAAGAGTGGCCCTCTTCCTTCTGACTGGGTGGTGTAAAATAATTCCCCATCTTTATATCAATGTCATGTCTCCCACCTTTTGTCTTCAGCAAAATACATTCTGATCTGCTACCTTCTACCTCCTGAACCAGAGAACAAGCATATGTATTTTTTACATAGGAGGTAATTCCACCACCTTTTCTCCCAGCCCTGTCCTTCCCAAGCAGAGTGCAGCCCTCAATACTTATATTCTAGTGAGGGTGAAGTCTTTGCTTATGTTAAGTCTCTGCTCCCTAGCATACAACAGGCTAATGACTTTTTGTTCCCAGGCATGACTTTTGAAGGTGTTTTGTAAACTTCTTCTGAGCATGAGAACTATGAGGTCAGACAAAGAGAGATTTTTCTGTGAATAAGTTTCTCCTATATTTTTCTAATCTAATGGAAAATGGGAAACGAAGTTACCAACTAATAAATACACATTCCATCCTTTGTCATCCTTGATTTTGCACAGATACAACTGGTTGGAGTTTAGCTAACATTCTGATGGTGCTGTGTAAGACAGAATGATTTTTATACAGCCATTTTTCATTGTAAGGTTACAAATTAAACCAGCAAAGGCAAAAACAGATGTAAAACAGCAAATATTCAATAGCCAAATAGCTTGTGTCTTTGGGTTTAAAAAAATTGCAGTGAAGAAAGAACAAGATGGAAGTACAGAGACAAAGAAGATTCCCAACTGCACATTAGTGAAGATTATGTCAACAGCAACAAACCTAGTAATGTAATCTAAAAAGATTATAGAGGCCATGATGGTGGAAATAATAAGACAATCCCCAGACAATAGCTGTGCAGATGGTAATAATGCAACCACAGGAGCTATGGTGGACAGTAGGCACTGAGCTGTAATAGAGAAAATAAGGGAAACATCTAAGCCCTCAAAATCAAGATGGTTGGTTACACTAAAGATAAAGCTCAGTCTGGGGATTAGTGGGCAGATTTACTGATGTTAAATGCTTCAGGAAAGAATATCTTGGTGTCTTAAATGACAGCAATAGCCTTAAGGAGTTCAAAATACAGGGCTGGCAGGGATCAGAGAAGAGAAATATTACAGCTGCCAGTTGTGAGGGCGCGGCGGCTAGGGGCGGCCGTGAACCCCCTAGCACCGCCTACCGTCACTTTAGGGTGACGTAGCACCCTCAGAATTCTCGCCCGCCACGACTTTGATGGTAACTTATATGTAATGTGGAGGCTGCCAGTTTC
>NW_017728943.1:44255888-44287133 GCF_001723895.1 Crocodylus porosus
GCTCTGGCCTGAGCTGGTTATAAAGGCCTGGCCCTGCCCCCTTCCGGTCATGTGACCGCCTGGTTGCCCTGGCAACCAGGCACCTGAGCTGCCTGGGTGATTGACAGCTCTGCCAATCACCCTCTCAATCACGGAGCACCTCTGTGACTCCGTGACACCAGTAAAATGTAGTCTTTTAATATAGGTTAGTTACGTTTCCAGTTGCAGTGCTCACTGGGCACATCTACACTTTCATTAATGCACCTTAGGTACTGCACATTTAGTTCAGTACTTGCTTAATGAAGTACTAACTAAATGCTCAATAACTACAGTTACTGCACAGTACTGCTGGCGCAAGAGGGTTTTTTTATAATAATACTAACAACACTGTTCAGTAGTATATTGGCACAATTTTTGATAGGCACGCTACTGTGCAGTGTTATTAGGCTACTGCACAGTAAACATCCTGTATACACGCACCATTGTGTTGCAAACAAATGTAAGCGTACTGGTCCTTGAAATCAGAAACCAGTAAGACGTGTGCAATTCCATAACACTGCTAATGGCACTCTACATTGCCTTGGATATTTGAATGTGTGTTGGTATGGATTTTTGTAAAAAATGGAGTACACTATAAAAATGTTCAACATTGGGCATAGTGAAACCAGAAGAGAATGGCTGTGAATCCCATGTCTCTATCCATCTATCTGCCTAGATACTCTCACTATGCTCACTCAGTAGCATCCATCTCCCTATTCCATTGTCAATCGTGGAAAAAGGTTCAATGACAGGGCCAGATCTACAAAGTAACTTGGGCACCCAGTTCCAGATGTTGAATTTGCAAATGTGAGTCAGACTTCTAAGTTCTCTGCACACTGCATGTGAGGGAAGCCTGGGAATGGAATTCACAAAAAGCAGCATGCTGTCTGGTGGTGTGCCCAAGTAGCCCATAGGAAATACTGAAGAAAAAAGGTCTCTCAAATCCTCCCTCTCTTTCTGACATAGGTGCCTACCTATAGCCTGGAATTAAACACCTACATGTATATGTATGAAGATACTATAAAAGGAGAAGTATTAAAAAGCAAAAGATTGTATGGGACAGGGATTCTAAGAAATAATATCTAACCAAACTAAAATACATAACTGCTTCAGAACTACCAGTAAAATGTTGCCAATTTAAGCATATTTTGAACAATTAGGAATGAGATAAAATGTAGCTTTTAATGTACATGCAGAACAGAAAAAAAGAATCCACTTGCTGAGCATTTTGTCATAACTGACTTACAGCAATGGCCTATGGCTAGTATTGCTGAAGATAAAATGAAATGCTACAGCACAAACAATTGTTTCAGACGAGAAAGTATTTGAGGCCAAAGAAAAATAAGCTCTTCAGGGGACCAATATATGCTATGTTTGTAGTGGCAGTAAATAATGCATACAAAGCAAGACCGCCATTTAGGTAATTCTTGCAACTACAGCAGAATGAGAAATAAAAAGCAGATCTGATCCAGAAACCTGATTTTCTGGGCTGATATAGCAATCTGTAATCCAAGGTTTAAAAATGCAAGATTTTAACCCCTGAGTATCTGAAACTAGAGAAAACTGGAGCTAATCCTGGGGAGTTTCAAGATTTAGAGCTATGACATCATTACATAAGAGCCTAGAATTGAAGATAAGGCCAGTCCTACCTAGATCAGTGCAAAGGGATATCTTTTTTTAATTATAATTTTTATTTATTTTCAGATTTTAACAATAAAATAAAAACAACAAAAACATAAAATATCAACTAATAAGTAAAATATAATAAGAAAGCAAAACCAAAATATTTCAAAATAGATCATTAAATATACATACTATAAATTTAGTAGAGACTAGGGGAAGACGAGCACTTAACATTAGGTAGAACTAACTAATATATATAGAGAGCGAGATATAGATATAGATATACACACACATACACACTCACACACACGCACACACACAAAGGATACCATACCACACGTAAATCAATTTATAAACTTCACAGAAAATTTATATTAGACTGCATTTCTTCATATTGAGCCCAGTTATGTATAGTTGCATATATAATGTTTTCCATTAATTCAACATGCGTAAGTTCTTTTGACCATTCCAAGAATGAAGATACACTGGGAGTTTCCCATTTCCTTAAAATTACCTATTTAGCCACTAAAATTATCATAACTAGTCATTTTTCATTGGCATAGACAATGGTATTGAATCTATAATCCCCAATATGTATAAATCTGGCGATACTACCATGGTAAATTTTAAGTATCTTAGAAAGTGCTATACATACACCAGGCTAGAAACCAGTAATTTTAGGACACAAGAATAAAATATGAGTGAGAGACCCAACCTGGATTCCACATCTCCAGCAACAGTCATCCAAGGCTAGCCCTGCTTAAAACCACCTCTCTGGGGTCCAATAAAACCTATTTAATATCTTGTTCTGAAAAAAAAATCTGAAAAGCAATGAAATAGATGTTTTACAAAGTGATTTACACATAACCTCCCAATTCTCAGCTGTTAACAATATCTGTAAATCCTTTTCCCATTTACCTTTAATAGTAACATCTGCTGCATATAATAATCTATTAAACCATTTGTAGGTATTGCCAGCAAAGTGAGATTTATCCCACAAAGGGATATCTTAATTATATTTTATCAAATATTTATATCTAGATTTGCTGGAGGTTGCATAGATAGATGGTTATGATTTGATCCAAAACTCACAGTAGTCAACAGGAGCCTTTCTATTAGCTTGAAGGAGAACTGGATCAGGTATTGGTGAATTAGATGCCTACTGCATTTGCTCCTGAACACTTATAGGGAAGCAGGCTGCTGCTTGCACAGAGAAAATGGCACTGACAGGAGGGTGGAAATGGCTGAAAGAAAGAAGTGTTTAAAAAAAAATTCTATCACCTAATTTCCTAGCTTATCGTGTCACCTTGAATCACTGTATAACTCCCTTGTTAGTGAACCATTTTATTTGATAGGAAGACCAGTAAACAAAAACTAATTATATTACAAAAATGCAAAGGTCTTAACTGGGGACAAATTAAATCTTTTATTGTTAAATTTCATTTATTTCTAAAAGTACACACTGTTCATTTAATCACTAACTCGGAAACTATACAGTTCAACAAGGTCATGGAGAAAAAGAAGCAACAAAGAACTAAATGAAGCAAAAGATCCACGGAGAATTTTCAAGTGATCTATTGCAATATGTTCAGCAAGACACCGACTTATTTTCACCTTAATAATTGTCTTTTAGAATAGGGCCTATACCCCTATGCTCCATCATGGTGCTTTTTCAAAACTTAAAGGCTGTAAAATTCAGACTTGAGGATGTGATGGCAAAAGCAAACTGGAGGTTAAGCCAGCTGCCTAATATTATTCTATACAATATTACTGCTAAAACTAAACTAGATAGAAATTTACACAAACCTGGAATGCATTGTTATCCTCATGTATTTCTTGTACCAAAATGTGAAATGTGCGAATTAACTTCCAGGGAAGATCAGAAAATAAGGCTTTACTCAGCCTTAGGTATTTTTGTTTAAGAAGCAGGCTTCTGCTGAAGCAGAAGACACATGTCAAGAAGAGGCTGGCTGGGCAGGTTTCCTTACCGTGGCAAGTAGAATATAAAAACACCTCCAAACTCAACTTAAAATAGCCTCCCCAAGGGCTTTGTCACAGGTTACCTTAAAACTGGCATAAAGGCATTTAAAATGGCCATGTGTAGATGAAATGAGAGGCATGTGTGCACAATACTTTAAAGCAGGCTAAATGCTGTTGCACTGTTTTAATGGTGTTGGTGTTTGCAGTTGCAGCCACTATATGAAATTCAGCAGCATAATGCACCTTAAATAACTTGGGGCGCAGCTTCGGCATAATGCACCTTAAATGACTCCTCTAAAACTTTGAGGAATTTTAGTTTGCTGCCCCTACAGCCACGGACCAAAGCACTGGGCTCCGTGCAGGTC
Organism: Crocodylus porosus; assembly: GCF_001723895.1. Classification (NCBI taxonomy): domain Eukaryota; kingdom Metazoa; phylum Chordata; order Crocodylia; family Crocodylidae; genus Crocodylus; species Crocodylus porosus. The sequence continues at coordinate 44,259,875 of NW_017728943.1, forward strand.
CACAGCTCTGCAGGAAGCCCTGCAGGCAGCCTGGCAGCAGCCTGAGAAAGCAGGCTCTGCCCAAGAAAAGTGGCAACTCTTAACACCCCCTTCCCTGCCCCTGGAGCCTGCCTGCCTGAGCTGTGTGGGGCCCAGTGCTTCCCTCCACAGCTACAGTGCCCCCCGGGAACATTTGAGCCAGGTGCCTATGGGTGGGTGCCACCCGGGGGGGGGGCCACAGCTGCCACAGAGGGAAGCACCAGCCCACCCTGCCCACAGCCCAGGGACCACTCCTCCCACCAACAGCTTGCCCTTCCCTCCCTGCCGGGCAGGCAGGTAAGTCAGCGGGGTGTGTGCCTGACACAGGGATTTAATCAGTCCTAAATTGAAGCGGTGCTTTTTAAAACCCACCGCTTCAATTTAGGGCCCCCATTTTGTCTACACATGCCCAATGATAGCAGTAATTAATTAAAGGGTGTTAAACTGTCATAAGTACCCTCAAAACATTTTAGAGTTATGCCACTCCATCTGAGATTTATCATTGATCTGCTTTGCCCAGGTCATTCTAGGGTACACTTAGACAGCTGACGGAAGATAGAACAATCCTTTTGCAGCCCTCCACAATCCCATAATGCACACCTCCCAGTCATTCTAGCCATCGCCACCCTCTACTGGTTTCCCCACTCCCCTTCATGCTTAAAGCAGCTGTTCTTCCCTGGCTTAACTGCTGTGAGATCTCAGGTTTTGCCACCTGGCAGCTCCACACTCAATGTGGAGCCACTGGCTTAACAACAGCAAGACCCTGGAGCTGAAGGAAGAAACGTACTCTCTCTCCAAAGAAGCATGCTTTCCCCAGCTCCAGAGTCTTCCGGCCTGGTGGCACTGTGCTCAGCATGGTGCTGCTGGGCTTAACTATAGTGAGACCTTGGAGCCAGGTTAGCATGACGCTTTTTATCTGTGACTGTGACTAAAACCACCCTAACTTTATGACATTGTAACATTCCATAGATTTCTGGTATAACCTGTGCCAAACCTCTAGCTCTAGAAATGGCATGGACAAAGATTCTATAGCTTATTTTATCCCAGAGTGGGCACATCTACACGTGAGCTTTAATGCACAGTAGACTATTTTACTGCACATTAAAGTGTCATGTAAAAACCATGACATTACACTAATATGCAGTAAAATAGTCTACTGGGCATTAAGCATCACTAAAAAAAGTGTGCAAATGAGCTACTGCACATTAACACAGCTGAATATGCATTAATTGGAGGAACTAAGTTTAATGTGCATTAGAAAAGGTGCATTAATGTACATGTAGACATGCCCAGTCAGTAACAAGTACTAGCCTCACTAGGAAGCTGAGACTCTTCTGCCTCTCAATATACAATCCTATTTCAAATCCTTCACATAAACACTGTCATATTTATCTGGTGTCATTGAACCAGGCTGAATCTTCCGTATGTTAGGAATTGGGCAACAGTAATTAAAACAAAAAAGCCACAAGGTAACACCAGTTCATGTCATCTATATTTAAGAGTTGATCAATCTACTCAACTAAACAATACTCAGAAATTGTGTCTAATGGTGTCATCTTTTTTTTTGTTTTTTAGTGTGCATGGACATAGTACTTATTCACTTCACTGGGACTCTGTAGATAAAGTTTGGCTCCAAACCATCATCTCCAAGTTTACATCTCTATAATCCAATTACAGTACAAGAGAACTAATTAAACCAAGTGGATAATGCTAATAATAATAGTACTTTAGTATGTTATAACACTTTCTATCTTCAAAGCACTCGTCAGGCATTAACTAATTCATGGATAAAAATGAATTTTTAAAAAAATCAAAGCACGAACATAAGGTTAGTATTAGCAATTCAATTACTTTCCTTCTCCAACCATACCATTTGTAAAAACATCCCTTATTCATTTTATTTGTGTGCAGTAATTAAAATTGGTTCTATACAACATACAACAAAATGACATGAGAGGTTTTGAACTAATTATAACAATGGATAGGAAATTTCATTTCAGTCCATTCTTTCTTAAATAGTACAGGTTTTTTACTTAATTTAAATTTTACAGGCATTTGCATCAGGGTCACCATACCCTAATTCTGATCCCACAGTTCCAACATGTACTGCAGAGTAGTGGGAGGTATAAGGCCTCTGGGTAGGTTTCGGAAGATACACAGGTCAAGTTCCCTATCCCTTCTGCATGTGATCAAATCCCTCTCTCCCCAAAGATGGAAAAACTAGATAACTCTACAAATTAGAGTTTCCACATAGGAATAAAAGGACTGAATAAAGGCAAGTTAACCCCTATTTTAAAAGAAGCCAAAATCAAAAGGATGCTACTTCTCAGGGTGAGCCTACTTTGTATAGCTGTACCTAAATTAGTATTCAACTAGGTATTAGGGTACTGGTAGCAGTGAAGCTGGGCAGCATACAGCTCAGCATAGACTGACCACTTGAGAATCCACACCAGCCCTGGGCTGTAGCTGCTATATTGCTAGCAAGACCCAAAAGCTAGCTTGGATATGTCTATATGACCTGCAATCCCCCTTAATTAAGATTTATGGCTTCAAGCTACAGCAGACCAAAAACACATTTTGGCAGAGTCCAAGGCAATTTCCATCCTACTCTTTAAATATTATTTCCTTTTCATGCTTGCTGACAATTGTGCCTTTCTGCCTGACCTTTCTGAAATTTGGAACATTTCCTGGGTCTGATGATTGCTGCAGTGCAAGAACACAAATCTAAATGTGAGGATAAGTCGCATTCAATGCTTTTCCCCATTTTTTTCCATTAGTTCTCTTCAACTTAGAAAAAAACTATTATTCTAAACAGCCCACAGGTATAGAATAAAACACTAACCAGTCAAATATGCCACTAGGCATTGACATATACTGCCAAAAATAATTAAAAAAAAAAAAACCCTTCCCCAATTGATCGAGTAAAAGGGTGAGATTTTCTCTTTCACAGAGGGAATTTGTGGCCCATATGCCTCTTTGAAAAGATATTTTGCCCGCTGATGCATTCCTAATGCTGCCCTCTCCATCTGCTGAGAACTGGTGTTGCCCCCCTGCTGACTGCACACCTGTTTAAAAAAATAATTCAGAGTGCAGCATTTTTCACCCTGTATTTATGGCTTTCAATGTCCCAACACTCCCCTTTTTTCTTATAGAGGGCATTTTGTTCATGTGCTCCCAGGTAACAAGACATTCTTGACCATTAGATGTGAACTCACAAATGGCGAGTTAAAAAAAGAGCTTCCTGGCTTGATTGACCTAACCCACTTAAATAGCCTCTTCTCACACATCTTTTTTCTTTGTCTGGGTATAGTAATCTCTAGGCTGCTAGCCTCCAACCTAAATTGGGTTTTTTTGTACAAGTTACATGTTTCCAGTCAATGAAATCAATAGCACACTGATCACATTATCCCCATTGCATGCATACACACATTCTGCACACTACACACATACATACTAGGGCTGTTCAAATTGGCTATGTCTCATTTTGATTTCGGATTTGGCCATTTTGGAGGACAGTGATTCATTTTGGTTTTTCGGGTCACTGCTCCGTTTCAATTCGGCCGAACCTGTTTTGGAGTTCCAACACTGTTTCAGAGATTCAGATCAGCTGTGGAGAGGCAGGCACAGCTGGGTGGCTGCAGGTTTTCCCAAGGCTCCTCTGGCTGTGCCTGCCTCTCCCCGGGTGGGGAGAGCCCTGGGGAAGCCCCCATGGTTGCCCTGCCCAGCCCCATCCCACACCTGGCTGGCCCCAGCTGAGTCCCAGCACTTAAAAGAAAAAAAAATCCCCGCTGTCACTGGCTCTGGCTGCAGCAAACAGGGCCTCTGAGGGCTCATGGCAAAGCCCCCCCACACACACACAGTACAAGGCAGCGTGGGGCAGTGGGGATCAACCCCCCACTTGGAACCCATGTAGCAGCTGCCCCATGGCACAGGTGCAGTGTGGCTCAGCAGGATGCCGCGCACTGTCCCAGAGCTGGGGCAGCTCCAGCAGTCAGCTGGAGCCTGGCACCGCTCAGCCCTACCGGCCCCAGCTCCAGGACAGCACGGAGATTTCTGCCAAGCCACGCTGCACCCGCGCCATGGGGCAGCTGCCGTCTGGGTTCCAGGTGGAGGTGGCAATCCCCACTGCCCCACACTGCATGGGCGGGCTCTGCCACGAGCTCCCAGAGGTCCTGATCACCATTACCAGAGCTTCTGAGTGCAGGACTTTTTTTTTTAAAGTACTGGGATGCTGGGGCCAGGCAAGGGGGGCCTCAAGGGTAGGGCTGGGGAGGGGAAATCAGGGAGTGGAGGCTATGTGTGCACAGGATGGCAGCAAAAAATATATCCACCTATGTTTTGAAAGAGTTCAGAGTAGGTGCTTGCACCACCTCTAGGGGGAGTTTGTTCCAGACCCTGGACACATGCACATTGTATGATGCTTTTACTAATATTTTAATCATCAAACTATAATTCCTGAATTACTGAAATTCTCACCAACTCCCAACCTAGAGTACAGTTATTTTTTTACTAGCTGATGGACTTTTTCTATACAGCTAGAACTGCCAACATTCATTCTTGTTACTAATTATATTTCTTTATTCTTTACATGGAACTTGAGAACTTTGTTGATTTATAAAGCAAGTTGCTGATGAGATCCCTGCAATTAAATTACAAGTTCATTATAATGTCTTTCAGACATGGAGGGAATACCTTTTATCAACATGAAGGAAAGTCTAGATCTGTTTTCAATTGATCCCTTTAGTAAGGTTAGTTTACTCATTTTAATCAGCAATGAAGAAATAGTCCCTGTGGCATACTACCTATGCATTGTTCACATGACTTTTTGGATTACCGGTGCTTTGACAGGAAGTTGTAGCTTCTCAGTTGGATAGATGACTTTGGGTTACAGTAACACTCATAATCTTCACTTTCATCCCTTATTACCGTTTGAGAGGAAAATTCTGTAACAGAAGTCAGCAAAATTTAGGACTTAAACTGGCAGCAAATCCTCTATGATTACTTAAAATTCACCCTGGGGAGTCTATTTTTAATTGCTGTTAAAGAATAAGTATTGCTAACGGTAACAAAAAAAAAGGAAACTCTGAAAGGTGAGGCACTTAACTGTAATAATGTTGGCATTGCTGTGAATCATGGTATTTCATGAAAATTATGGGACTGGATGATTAAGAGCCTCATAATGGGATACAGTAACTTTCACTAGGTAATCTATTTAAAATTCACTCATGTAGTAACCAACTTTATCCCAGTGTGAGGGCTGGTTAAGTGGCCCATGAAGAATGGACTGAGAGAAAACAGTTCCATTTCTGAAGTACTAGAAACCATAATAGAAGACTTACCAAACGTGATTCCTTTATCAGCAACTTCAGCAGAGAGCGGAGAAAACAAATGAGCCTGAATATGGAATGAACATATGACCCTCTGAGGTGGTGACCCCGGTCTGAATTCCAGCTGATGGTTGCGCTGGACTTCTTTGTTGATAAATAGACTTTGAGTCATCTTCTCTCATATCACCTTCCATAAGTGCTATATTTACATTTAAAAATGAAAAAAACCTTGAATAAAAAATGAAGTGCAAATAAAAAGAAAGTTACAGGAGAAATATTTCATAAGAAATAATAGTTTTCTAGCTCCCCCGTCTCATTTCCATTTTTTCTGTTCTACCCACCTGTTTTCCCACACACGTGCCCTTTGGAACACTAATGCTCATGAAAGCTCATACAGTTTGCATTATAAAGAATGTTTCTGTCCATTATCCTGAGAATAATATAGTGCATTGAGTATGCTCACTTTGAAAAAAACATTATTGTCTGCTGCAACTAGTTGTCCATTGTAAGTGCAATGCATTGCATTGCAAAGTGAACTGCCTGATTCTCTTTCAGACATGAGCGCTTTTCATGTAGATTGAGTATCAGCAGGTTTCATTCTGTCCTCAAAACAGTACATCGGTATCTGGTGTCAGTCATATGTCCTCTTGTGGCATTGCACAGCATTATAGCAGGAGTAAACCCAATGCTTCATGCATAACCAGATGTTTAAAACAAAAAGGACTTCTCTTTCTCCAGCAAGCACTCGCTGCTGAACACAGAAGAGGCATGCCCACATCTCCCTCTTCTCCGGTCTGCCTCAAGAATTTGCCTTGCTGCCCTTCATTGTTTGGTTCTTGAAAACTCTTCACTAGCTGGACATTTGGATAGTACTACAAATCGTCTTTGTATTTACAATACCAGCTAAATAAGCGTCTATTATGTTACAGGGCCACAACACAAATGGATAAATTACGGAGCCAAGAATCTTGACTGAGAATCAGGGCTGGATTAACCCTTTAATGGGCCCTAGGCAAACAAACTCATGGGCCCCTACTTAATACCGTATATTTATATTACCTTTTTCTCACTCGATAACTATAATCTGTAAAATAAGCACAACTGAGCCACTTCTTTGCTTAGGGCTGTAGGCATGTGCCTAGTTTGCCTATGCGTTAATCCAGCCCTGCTAAAAATGCCCTGCCGGGAATTTAATGTTAGAGATGAACAATATGAGGCAATGAAAACTGCTGCAGTGGAACATAAGGGAGAGGCGGTCCCTGTGGCAGCTGGGGTTCAGACAATCCAGGGCTCTCTAGACAGAAACCAATGCTTTGAAGTGCACTTCAAGCAAAGTGACAGCCAGCACTGAACATGGCACACTGGTGTAAACAGCTAATGTCAGCCTACCTTGCTTATAAAGCAGAAAGCCACATGCAGCTTTTGAGTGATCCTGAAGAGTAAATAGACCTATGTAGAGCTCTTTGTAATATGTCAGGCTATAGGTAACAAAGCCTGGACAACTGTAGTGAAGACTGTATTAGAGAGAAAAGGCTTGCAAGACCTGTCCAAAAGATGTTGAAAAAGTATAGAGGAGTTATCACAGGCATCTAGGAACCCAGAAAGAATAACGGAGGTAAGACCAAAAGGTTATGGAATACCATACTGCCCTCACTAATGGGAGCAGACTCAGCGATTCAATATCCTTCTCTTATCCCAAATGGTTCAGTCTCCAGACTGAATCTAAACCAGCTAGCTTTCATCCAGAGCTTGATAAGAAAATAAGAGAGGCTGAAACGTGGATTGCATAGAGCTGAACATCATCCATACACACATAGTACTCTAGCCGAGGACTACAGATACTTTTCCCTAAAAGCTTTATACACAAAGTGAACAAAGGAAGTAAACTAACGCAACACTGGAAATAACAGGCATTCTCTCCCTGAGAGTTTTCAGGTAACAATGAGTAAGTATGTACAGCAGTCATTCAGATCATTCCCAAAAGCTGGGGGGTGGGGTGGGCTGAGGTGCATAATTGACAGCCCAGAAGTTGCAGGATCAGAGCCACAGCAGAAATCTGCGAATTCCGCTAAATACCTTACCACAAGGACATAGAAAAGGAAAGGAATTCCCAGAAGATGAAAGAAGTATTTATGTAGTGCCCCCCCTCTGTGAACGCAAGGAATCATAGAAAATTGGGGTCAGAAGGGATATCAGGAAGTCATCTAGTCCAAATGTCTGCTCAAAGCAGGACCATCCCCAACAAGATTATCTCAGCCAAAGCTTTGTCTAGCTGGATCTTGAAAACCTCCAAGGATGGAGTTTCTACCACCTCTCTGGGTAACCTGTTTCAGTGTTTTAGTACCCTCATAGTGAGAAAGTTCTTCCTAATATCTAACCTAAACTTCCCTTGCTGCAACTTGAGACATTGCTGCTTGTTCTGTCACCTGTCACCACTGAGAACAGTCTAGTTCCATCCTCTTTCGAACCTCCCTTCATGTAGTTGAAGGCTGCTATTAAATCCCCTCTCAGTCTTCCCTTCTCCAAACTAAATAAGCCCAGGTCCCTCAGCCTCTCCTCAGAAATCATGTGCCCCTGCCCACAAACCATTTTTACTGCCCTCCACTGAACTCTCTCAAATTTGTCCACATCCTTTCCATAGTAGGGGGCTCAAAACTAACACAGTACTCCAGATATGGCCTCACCAGTGCTGAATAGAAAAGAATAATCACTTCCTTTGACCTGCTGGCAATACATCTACCAATGCAGCTCAGTTTGCCATTAGCCTTCATTGCAACAAGGGCATGCTGTTGGCTCATATTCAGCTTATTGTCCACTGTAAGCCCCAGGTCCTTCTCTGAAGAGCTGCTGCCCAGCCAGTCAGCCCCCAGCCTGTGCATGGGATTGCTCCATCCTAAGTGCAGGACTTTGCACTTGTCCTTGTTGAACCTCATGAGATTTCTTTTGGCCCAATCCTCCAATTTGTCTAGGTCCCTCTGAATCCTAGCTCTACCCTACAGTGTAGTTACTACTCCCCCCAGCTTGGTGTCATCTGTAAATGTGCTGAGGGTGCACTGTGTGCCATCTTCCAGGTCACTGATGAAGACATTGAACAAAACCAACCCCTCAGGCACTCCACTTGATACCAGATTCCAGCTAGACATTGAGCCATTGATTACTCTACACTCTAAGCCTGATGCTCCAACCAGTTTTCTATCCACCTTACAGTCCATTCACCCAGCCCATAGTTCCTTAGGTTGCCTGCGAGAATGTTGTGGGAGACCATATCAAAAAGCTTGCTAAAAAAGTCAAGGTATACCACGTCCACCAGTCTTCCTACATCCATAGACCCAGTCACCTCGTCATAGAAGGCAATCGGGTTGGTCAGGCACGACTTGCCCTTGGTGAATCCATGCTGACTGTTCCCAGTTACCTTCTTCTCCTCTGTAACAGAGAGCCTGGGGCTCCTTGTTACTTCAAGGGAACTGTAGGCTAGGCAGAGGGCACCAGCTGCCAGCTGTTGGGGCAATAGGGCTAACAAGGCAATTAGCAGCCAGCCCAGGCAGTCACCTGACCAGAAGCAGGCAGAGCCCTGGGTGCATAAAAATAGCCTGGTCTGACAAGCCAGGCTAGCCCTGCTTGCTTCAGGGTAAGGAGCTCCTGCCCAGGAGAAGCACCCAGAAATATTGGTCTGATTGCTTTACTGCCTGTAGGAATGCTGCGGCTGGCTCAGGGTGCTCAGAAAGAGCCAGGCTGGGAGGGACACCGGCACAAGGGGAGAAAGAAAGTTTGCCCTCTTAAAGGGGCAGAGGGCTGCTTCCATTTTTGTTGTTTATGTTACAGCCCAGGGGTTTATGATTTAGGCTACTGTTTCTACTGGTGGTTTGGGATGAGGCTGGAAGGGGAGGTACAGAGGCCTCATTAGTGCCCAGCAGGCACACAACTGCCTTGAGCCCTGTCAAGGGCAGGCTCAGGGCTTGAGCATTTATTGAGCCTGGACTGGGCAGAAAGAGAGGGCAAGGGGGAGAGAGCACAGCCACACAGCCTGGGCCTGGCAGATGGGCCAGGTGATGGAAGGGTCAAACAGAGCTAGAGCCTCAAAGCCAGATCCAATTCAGTGAGCCCAGCCTAGAAGGCCTTACAAGATTACAAAGGCAGAGGCCAAGGAAGCCAAAGTCCCACACAGGGAATAACACCCAACACCCAGGAGAAATCTGAACTCCTAAACAATTACTTCGTGTCAGTATTTCAGCAGTCCAAGGGTGCTACTCTGCTTGACAGAATGCAGGATGATCAAGGTGGAGCCTATCACCCACCAACGGTTGGCAAAAAGATCTCATGAGGGAAAATCTAGAGGTGCTGGACATCTACAAGTCAGCAGACCTGAATGAACTGCACCCAAGAGTGCTGAAAGAATTGGCCAAAGTCATTGCACAACCCATGGTAAAACTATCTGAGAACCTGTGGCCCTTGGGAGAAGTTCCAGAAGACTGAAAGAGGATCAATGTGGTGCCTATTTACAAGAAGGGAAGGAAGGAGGATCCAGGGAATTATAGGCCAACCAGTTTGACCTTAATCCCTGCAAAAATCCTGGAAAAAAATTATCAAAGAATCCATCAGCAATAGGCTAATGGAAGGCAACATGCTAATAGATAGCCAACATGGCTTTGTTGTGGGCAGGTCATGTCTGACCAACCTCATTTCCTTCTATGTTCATCAGGTAACTTGCCACCTGGATAAGGTAGATGAGGTTGACATCATCTACTTGGACTTCAAAAAAACCTTTGACGTGGTCTCCCACAATGTATTCATAGTAAAATTAGACAACTGCAGCCTCAATAGCCCAACCTGGCTAGGAAACTGGCTCAGAGGCAGGACCCAGAGTGTAATAATTGATAGAACTGAGTCAATATGGCACTGGGTGACCAGTGGTGTCCTCAGGGTTCAATACTCGGATCAGTACTTTTTAACATATTTATTAATGATTTGGACTTAGGTGTTAAAAGTGGATTGGCAAAGTTCATAGATAACACCAAATTATGGGAGACTGCAGTCATGCTGGGAATACAGGCTGACCTGAACAGGCTTGCAAGGTGGGCGGATCAAAACCTGATAATGTTCAATAGTGAGAAGTGAAAGGTGCTCCACCTGGGGAGAAACAACCCACAACATACTTAGAGACTCAGCAGTGCTACACTTACTAGCATCACAACCAAAAGAGACCCGGGAGCCTTGATAGACCATACAATGAACATGAGCCACCAACACAATGCCATAGCCAGCAAAGCAAACAAAACAGTGGCATGCATGTCATCCTCCTCCTTCACTTGGTCTTGGTGAGGCCACAGTTGGAGTACTGCATTCAGATCTGGGCACCACACTTCAGGAAGGATATGGAGAAGCATGAGAGTCCAAAGGAAGGCTGTATATATGGTTAGAGGTATGGAGCACAAGCCATATGATGAGAGGCTGAGAGACATGGATCTGTTCAGCCTGGAGTAGATAAGACTTAGAGGGGACTTGGTGGCAACCTATCAATATATAAAGGGCATATATCAGGGACTGGGAAAACATCTGTTCACCAGGGCTCCCCAGGGGAGACTAGGCCTAGCATTCATAAATTGCTAGAAAACCACTTTAGATTATACATAAGGAACTCAAGTGTCCAGGGTCTGGAATAGATTCCCCCCAGAATGGTACAATCACCTAGTCTGGATATCTTCAAAAAACATCTGGACACTCATCTTGCTGGGGTCATCTGACCCAGGAGTCTTTCCTGCCCAAACACAGGGGGGGCTGGACCTGATTATTTCAAGAGGTCCCTTCCAGCCCCTAACATCTATAAATCTATGAATCCATGTAACACTGCAAGGCATGAGATGTGGTAATGGGGAGGATTTGGAGCCATGCAATTAGCCTTTAAGGCTTGAGGTGCCCTTTGGTGGCAAAGTTAAAGCGATGCCCAGCAAGGGGCCTGGGCACAGACAAAGACTGGCAGGATCCAGCTGAACCATGAAAAGGTCCTTGGACAGCCACCCTATTTATTTATCTATCTATCAAGGCGTGGCAAAAAAGACAGGAGACCATCCTATGGGCAGAGCAGGGCTTGGTCACAGAGCCACCAAGGGGTATCATGACCACCCTTGGGACCCTGACATGTTACGTCCTCTAAATGCTTAGAAATTGATTCCTTGAGGATCTGCTCCATGATTTTTCCAGGGACTCAGGTGAGGCTGCCTGGTCTGTAGTTCCCTGAATCCTCCTCCTTCCCTTTCTTAAATATGGGCACTGTTTGCCCTTTTCCAATCATCCAGGGCCTATCCTGATTGCCATGAGTTTTCAAAGATTGTGGACAGTGGCTCTGCATCTCATCAGCCAACTCCCCCAGCACCCTCAGATGCAATGCATCTGGCCCTATGGTCTTGTACACGTCTAGTTTTTCTAAATAGTCCCTAACCTCTTCTTTCACCACTGATGGCTGCTCACCTCCTCCCCAAACTGTGCTGCCTAGTGCAGTCGTCTGAGAGCTGACCTTGCCTGTGAAGACTGAAGCAAAAAAGGCAATGAGAACTTCAACCTTTTCTGCATCCTTTGTCACCAGGTTACCGCCCCAATTTTGTGTCAGATGTGATCCAATATGAATCAGATCCTCATTAAACTTCAATTACTATCAGACATCATTATCTATCAGGCAGTGTATATTATGACAAAAATGGCAGGAACACAAACTCTCTCAATGGCTATTCCAATTCATTCCTTCTTTAATGTTTATTATCACAAAATTAAGATTCATACAAAACATAAAATGATTATGACAATTATGTTCTGCATGATTTGGCACACAATCGCAACAAAATAACTGACTGGTGTTAAACTAAAATCCTCTCTGTAGAGAAGTCAAGTCTGAGACAAGCAATTATGTTAATGAATAAAAATTGTCCTCCACTTTACTGTGTGGCATCCACCATGAGTCGGGGGTGGGGGGGAATGTGCCCTCCCAGCAGCCCGTCAGAGACCTGGGGGTGAGGAGGCCCACGGCTAAACTCACTGACCGGGGGAGAAAGGGGAGAATCCCCCCGCTCCCGATTGCACCTACAGGGAAGCGCAAGCGGCACTCCTGGAAGTGCCGGTGGCACTTCACCTGGTGCCCTCACTCCCCAGATGGCATTCATGGGTGGGCACTGATGCTCTTGCCTGGCCCCCCTGCCCATTGCCTAAATGGGGAGTGCAGCCTCTCAGGGGGTGCACCAGTGATCTCAGGGGGCACACGTGCACCCCTGTGACCCCCCTATGTGTCACCATAGGCATCCACATCACTCTAATCAGGACAAAGTCTGGATGCAGATACTTCCAAATTTACAGTGAAATCACGTTTCGGTATTAAGACAGTCCCTCAAATTGTGTTTCGCTGTAACATTTTAATGGAAATGTAGGGTTCTGTATACCATTGTGAGATGTCTGCACATTTTTCTTGCTCTCGTAGGTAACCTAGCCCCTTCTTTTTCAATTTTTCCAGAAATGTCTCAGCATTACTGTGACTGTAAGGACCTTGTCACATGTTACACTGTAAGCAGCACAAAAGTTGATCGGCCTAGGGCTACCTTGCAGTCACACCTTCAACTTGAGCGGCACATCTGCAGGGAATGACCACACCGTAATGGAACGGACGATGGGTTATGAGGATCAAGAGATAACCCTGCCCTGAAGTGGCATACCTTTGAACTGCATAACAAGTGCTTTCAGCCACTTAGAGGTGTTAACATGCACACAATCCAGGGGTTAAGGGCTCTAGGAGCCGCCCAAAATTAATGTGTAATAAGGCCCTAATATTTCCAGAAAGCCTATATGTCAATGCCTGTGTTTCACCAGCAGATGGCTCCCTATTACAATTTTACAATTGTGTTTAGTTTACAGAAAAACTAGTCTCACCAGAATGGCTTAATCCTGATCCACCAGAAAGATGCATTCCGCACATGGGGCCAAACTGCGCTTTCTGACAGAAAAGTAGATGAGAAGAAAGGGAATAAGGCAATGTGCCATAAGGAGCATCCTAATGGAGCCTGAGCACTGAGGAGGGCACTCATGAGTCCAGCCTGCTAAAGGCCAGAGCCATCCTCGTGGAAATCCACTGCTTCCAGACCAACTCCGAGGTCCCCAGGCTATGTTGCTCTTTTCCTACTCACTGCTTCCCTTTGATCTCCATGATACATGAGGGCTCCACCTCAGGCTGTATTTATTAACCTTTATCTGGATTTTCACAGCACAGATGGGGTACACTGATGTATTTAGTTAGTACCTGGCCCAAATTTCCCCTTCCCACAGCTGGGTTTGAGGACTGAAAATGGCTCCACATTGTAAGAGGAAACGACACTTAGAACAATGATCTCAGGGAGAAAATCCAGCCTATGGACAAGGATTTGCACAGCATATATTTTGTTCAGAGGAAGGGTTTACATACATGATGTACATTCAGCCATTTTGACATTGGAAATACATTACCACAGATACAAGGCATGATAAAAGCCACTGCCATTTTATAGGTTTCTTCTCTTATGCTGAATATCAGTAGATAGGTGTGCGATCATTGATCACACTTACATAATATTTTGTGCTTTCAAACTGCCTGCAACAAGAGGATCTCTAAAGCACTTTTTAAAAATATAAGTTTAGACTCATAACATTCCTCTGAGGGAGGTAAGTTTCAGACCCACTTTATAAGCAGAAAACTGAGGTACGCAGAAGTCCAGTAAGTTGTTCGAAGTTGCATGTGGAGCTGGCAGGAGAGATGATGGAATTCAGATATCCTGACTGCACATTTTACCCCTATGCCACTATAGATATTTTCCTCCTACCAGCCCTGCAAGGTCATTGTCATTTTACCCATTTTAGAGATGGGTAAGCAGGCAAGATACATGACTCATTTCAGGTTACAAATGAGTTGGGGCAGGGCCAGAAGTAATATAAAAAAAACCCTGACTTCCAGTTATTGTTCTGACAACCAGACGCTCTCATAACAAAGTGTTGCCTCTAATCTTCCCCTTTGCCCGGCCCCATGACACAGACGTGCATAAATAAAATCAAGCTGAAATACACATTCACAGGCATCGTGGTTATTTCCATAAACATTCATCTTTGTTGAAATGTAACTTGTAGCTGTATCTTGAAAAGTTGTTAAAACTGAAAGTTTCTGATGTAATGTCTACCATGAATGCTAGTATTTCTATGTGCTACAGTCACTGCTCCCCCTAATCTTCTGATCCTGAGAGCATGTCTGCATAGAGACATCACTAGGAAATGACCCATGGCCCCAAAAAGAAAATACATAACTATGAAAATATCATATTTAAGTAAGTATAGTAGCCAGGAATAATTCTTACTTACACTAAGCTCTTTGTCCTAGGAGAATGGCTTCTGTAGAATTGGCAATTTCATGTTATAAATCCTACCACAGAGTATCTGTGTAGGGATCTCTGCCAAAGGCAGCTGGCAAAAGTACCTGTAGAGCTCATTCATGGCTGTGAAGTTAAATAAGTCCATTAGTCTTACAATGAGGAACAAGCTGAACAAAAACTGCACACACCAACACACTTTCCCTTAATTAACATGTGCAGTCTCATACAGCTGACATCCAAGACACTGCTGGTCCAAAAGAATCACATGTGCCCATCAGTTAATAGCCCTTAATTTGTCAGAATTTGTCAGCAGCTGTGTGGGAGGGTTCTCCTTTCAGAGGGTAGAACAAACTGGCCCAGCTATGGCCATGCCCTGCTCTCACTGAATTCAAGGGAAGTTTTGCATTGCCTTCACAAAGAGTAGAATCAGACCCTTAAGAAGGTGAGGCCTTATCCTGCAAGAAACTTGATGCAATTTGCCATGGTGAAAAGCAGCAGAGAATTAGGCCCAAGAATGTAGTCAATATAATTATGTAAAGTAAAAGATTTTTGGAATGCATGATAAGTCTGTAGACAAAGTCATTGCTATAAAACAATACACAAGTGTTGTGAGCCTGCACAGTGAGAGCTGCAAATCCTAAATAATTGCCTTGGAGTTTCCTACATACATTTTCCCTTTTCCATGTTCTGATATGAAAAGGGAAGATTTCTCATATACCTTTTGTCTATGTAATCTATCCACCCCTCTAAAGTATTTGTAGAGCACCCCATTGCCATAATAAATAGTGAGCAGCAACAGAGGAGTCATGCCTGTGCCCATAAGATGCAATTCTGAGCTAAGGTTGTATGGAGCCACCTAGTCCCCTGAAGAGCTGTTGAATGTGCTTCTGCTCCGATTCTTATACCATACCCATCCTCGCACAACTAAAGGCTTGTGAGCAGTATTCAACATCACGAGGTGCTTTCTACCTTCTCCACATCCAACCATACCCAGTGAGAGTGGTTGCCCCATGACTCCACCATCTCCCCACCTTTTGAGGTGACTACATCACAAGTAGCACTAACATTGGTTGGAACCAACTTTTGCACAGTGGTCCCAATGGAGGAAGGAAAATTCTCCTTGCAGTCTCTCACCTTTGCATACCAGAACTGTACTTTTCCAAGCCTAACCCTCTCAGTAACACATTGCTGAAAAAAAGGAAGAAATAGGATGGGGAAAAGGTCATAAAACGTGGAATGTACCACCACTACCTGAGCAACCCCACAGTCCTTTCCTTGTCCCACTTCACCTTAGCCACTTGTATTCAGTTTATAGGCTGGTTCTACAAAGACATCCTCCCATGGGATTCTGGTACAAATAAACAAATTTAGAGTACAAAATTGTTTGCTAGATGGTGCTTTCACATCCTAAATTAGATCCTTCGGGCAAGGATTACATGGCTCTCCTCTATTCAAAGTGTAATACAAACCTAATATACTACGTACAAATCTTAAATTATTTTTAAAAATTAATAATTTAGCTGGTTCTTGTTTGTCATAATATTCCTGTTTTATTTTAATTCAAGACAAAATGATTTCTAAGATCCTTGCATATTTTTAAAATTGATGTGTCCTGTGAAATATGTACCCATCGTTGAATTACATGACACACTCTGCAGAAAAAAAAAATCTGTTTGTTGGCAGACCATAAGTAATAAATATTTAACAGAAGCATTTAAAGAAATGCTCACCCTCACTGTATCCGATAAACATTTTTTAATATATGATGATATGAGTAGGTACCTATTAGATTTCAGACATTAGGGCTGGAAGGGACCTTGGAAGATCATCAAGTCCAGTCCCCTGCCCCAGGGGCAGGAAGTCAGCTGAGTTCAAAGGATCCCAGCAAGATAAACATCCAAATGTCTCTCAAAGGAGTCCAGAGTAGGTGCTTGCACCACCTCTGGCAGCAGTCTGTTCCGGGCCTTAGGGGCTTGGACAGTAAAGAAGTTCTTCCTTATGTCCAGCCTGAAACGGTCTTGAAGGAGTTTGTGACCATGTGACCTTGTCATCCCTTAGGGCGCTCTGGTGAACAGGCATTCCCCCAGATCTTGATGTACACCCCTTATATACTTGTAGGCAACCCCTGAGCTTGCGCTTTTACAGGCTGAAGAGTCCCATAGCTCTCAGCCTCTCATCATAAGGCCTGTTTTCCTGCCCTCTGATCATGCATGTGGCTCTACTCTGGACTCTCTCAAGCTTCTCCACATCCTTTTAAAATTGTGGAGCCCAGAGTACAGCAGGAGGATGACAGCCTGGGACTTGTTTGAGAAGCATCTATGGATGCAAGCCAGAGTTTTGCTCACTTTACCAGCTGCACTTTACCAGCACATTGGTGGCTCATATTCATCTTGTGATCAATCATAACCCCCAAGTCCCTTTCAGCCATGGTGCTAGCAAGCATACACTGTGGTTTCATGATTTTTGTAGAAACTGCAAAAAAGAGTGGTTTCTACAAACACCACAGTTTCTGCAATTTTGCATGCAATCACTGGAAAAATAACTTAATAAAAATAAAATGCTGGCTCCCCAGTGGGAGTCAGTGGCTGCTGCAGCCTGGCCCCACAGCCCACCAGGGTGATAAGCTGCTGGTACAAAGGGGAATAGCCAAGATGGTGGCTGCTCCCTCCACTGCTAATTGGTGGAGAGGACTGACTTACATGCAGCTCCGCCCCTTTCTGCCAGTAAGCAGTGAGGGGCGGGGCCATATCAAAGGCAGCCTTCAGCCAATTACAGGGAGGATTCACCCCAAAAATAGTGCTGGGTGCCATGAGCAGCCTGCATTTTTTCGTTCACCTTGGTAGGCTTTAAGTCAGGGGTGGGCAAAATGTGGCTTCGGGGCCAGATGCGGCCCACTAGGCCATTCTATCTGGCCCATGGGGCCCCTAAAAAATTTAGAAAATTAATATTAATCTGCCCTGGGCTGCCTGTCATGTGGCCCTCAATGGCTTGCTGAAACTCAGTAAGCAGCCCTCTGCCCAAAATAATTGTCCACCCCTGCTTTACGTGGATTCCTAGACATACATGTTCTTTATTACCTGATGCTCAGAAAGCAGCTTTCAAATGTGTGTAACAAATGAGCTACAGAAAAAAATACATTATCATAACTGTTTTAAAGGAAATACGTGTCTTATTATTATTTGATTTTAATGAACAAAATATTCACATGTTCCTTCTTGTGCTACTACTTGTGATGCAGAAAGTTTGCATTATTAAATGGAGGCCCACACATAGTCAATGAACTATCCCTTGCTGTGGTTTTATTGCATCTGCCTTCAGAACCTTTGCCATATAATATGCCATTTGCAATCCACACTGCACACTTTTCAACTGAACTACAATAGACCTCAATGTAATGCTGTTTACAAAGCAGCTACGGGTAAGTATCACTTTGAGCAACCACGAGATATTGAAAATAAATACTTCCAGAGCTATACCTTATTTTCCTCATAAAATTATGTTAGAGATAGTAATAATCAAATGTAAATTTAGGCACAAATTAAAATAAGTGATGGCATGTTTTCTGAGATTCATATTTTATTAATAAAATATGAAGAATAAAATATTTCTGCCTGTCTAGTTAAGAAAAGAAAGTATAGTTTGAAGGTGTATCCCTTAAACCAGAAACAACCCTCAAATAAATACAGGTTGTTAAAGCTAAATGTATACTAAACCAGTTAGTCTATATCAGAGGTGGCCAGCCTGCAGCATGTGCATCACAACTGGCAAAGGTAGCCTCTGTGTGTGGCAGATGGCAGATCAGGGAGGGGCCAGGCAGCATAGTGGCAGACAGAGCAGGAGATACAAAGCAGAGCAGCTGATAAAACAGGCAGTACCAGGCTAGCCCAGAAAGCAAAGCAGGGGGATCGTGCAAGCGAAGGGGATCAGAGTGGCATTTGCCACTAATTTGTGGCACACCTGCCGAACAGGTTGGCACCCACTGGCCTTAATGAATAATGGTAAATAACCTGACTTTCAGAGGTAGGTACTTAGCAGTGAGAAATCACGCTCAGCTAAGGGACAGTGAGAGGTATTCATCATTTCTGAAAATTAGGCAACAAGTAACAAATAGATTATTATAGATTCTATCTATATACATGTATAGATAGAGTCTCTCCTTGCATAAACTAGCTTAATGTCACTAAATTAAATAGAGAGATGACCATTCATAGGGCTGTGCGAAACAGCATCATTTTGTTTCAACTTCCATTTCACCATTTTGAAGAGACGATGTTTTGTTTAAACATTTCGTTTCATTTTGAGCCACTGTTCCATTTCATTTCTTCAAAACTGTTTCGCTGTTTTGACGTTTTGCCCATAGGCTATAATGGGGAATCACAAAAATGCCTGTAACTTTGTCATGTCCTGCCTGATTTGAATGAAAATAGAAGGGATGTTAGCCCCTACAGAGGCCACAAAGGCTGCCCAAGTTTCAAGGAGATAGGCACAGGGGTTTCTGGGAAACTACACCTCAAGCTGCTGACAAGCAAACCTCATGTTGTGTGTATGTGTTAAGATACAGCAGGGTGAAAACAGCAGGCATGGTAGCCCCGACTGCAGCCATGAAGCCTGCCAGGTTTCAAGGAGATAAAGGTTTCTGGGAAACTGCACCTCAAGCTGCTGATAAGCAAAACTCATGACATGTGTAACTTTATGTGTGTTTTAAGGTGCTGGCACTGGGGCCTCTATATAACAGTAGTGTGCCCCAATAAGGGCTCTTCTTCCCCTAACAAAAACAAAAAGAGAATTTTGGGAGAGGAGTAAATTGAAAGGAATCAATTAATATAATAATAAATTTAAAAGATATAGAAAGTAAAAGGTGTTGATGAAGCCCACTTGCTAGGAAGAGGCTAGCACGTAGGAAATGATAGTCTTTGTTGTCTGACACTGCTGAGCTGCTGAAAAACACAGCTCAGTAACTGACCCCAAGGCAGAAAGCAGCTCAGTTCAAACAATGCTGCTTTTTATGCTGTTTTTCCACCCCTCCCCCAGAGCACTAGGATTGGAAGGGACCTAAGGGAAGGTTCACAGTCACTGGCCAGCTACACAGTCAATATCAGAGCAGTCCTTCCCCTCTCTTCTCCCACCCTCTCCATACTTTCTGTTTCCCTGCAGACAAGCCCAGCATTGAAACTCAAAATGTTTTGAAACTTACAAAACATTTTGACTGCTCTTGTTTCATTTTGAGGCTGTTTCGAAGCCCTTCGTTTTGTTTTGACTTCACTGTTTCAAGCTCAAAACAAGTCAAAACAGCATCAAAGCAAAACAGCCGGCAAAATTTCACATGGACCTACTCATTTACATTAACTGCTATTTGCAAATGTCCCTATAAGGTAGGTAGGTATTATTGTGCCCATTTTACAGATGGTTTATACTAATTAGGATACAGGTTATTTAATTACTATTACAGATTTTCTTCTACTTCCTCTGGACTAGTTGGCACTGGCCACTGTTTCTGGATTAAGTGGGCTATTAGTCTGATTCCATTTAGTAATGGGGGGCTGGCAGGCACTAAGGCATACAGTTGATGGCCCCGAGCTTGCAAGCTTGATGCAATAGCAGAAACACTCATAGTGTGGCTCTGAAATTCCAATGAATCTGCAAATTCTGCTAAATAACTTGTTATAAAGACACACAAAAGGAAAGGTTAGTAATTCCTACTGGTCTTAAACTTTAATCTGAGCAGCTAGGGGTCATGATCAAGGTTGCATAGCTAGTGGCAAAGCCAGAAAGAGAATTCATTCATCCTACACTAACCATTCTATCACCCGCCTCTCTACAATGAATCCTGATCCAAAATGCTCTGTTTATTTGCATCAAAGAAAACTTCATTATGCTGATTCTGATGCTGATTCTTGTACTAGGCAATGAAATATGGAGCAGAAACTGTCAGAGCCAAAAGGTAGAGGAGGCCACTACTGGTTTAAAACCAATGTTTGAGGGAGAAAGGAAAAAGAAAGAAAAAGGCTATATTGTTTAAAGAACAAAAATAATTCTCTCTGCCACTTCAGCACTCTTGTGGCAACTGCAGGCAAGTTTGGCAGTTTTAATGTTCTAAATAACTGAAAAAAGTCAGCATGATTTGGAAACTGCATTTCAACAAGCATGCAGAAAGTTCTCTAAGTTGTGTTACATGTTGACAGCACAATACTTTTTCTTTTCTGCAAACAGGTTTCCCGTTAATAGTTTCTTGTTGATGAGAGAGTGTGATAGGACCAGAACTCCAATTGTTGCAGCGAGGCAATTTATAGAAAGATACTTAGAAAATTTAAATGAGCTTAGGTTTCACATCAGATGATTCCAATTGGCAAGGCTCTTTGTTTTGATTTTGATTCCTGCATGGAAGACTGACTGAAAATAGATTTGGCTCTAACAGATGCACAGAACATATTTTGTTTTATTTTGTTGCCATTTCAAATAATCATACTTCTCTCTCAATCTTCAAAATGTTGTGTAAATATTGACTAATTTATCCTCCCAACGTACTTCTGACATGGTCTGCTATAAACATAATTGTTCTTGTTATAAAATAAGGGGAGATTGAGCCAAGAGATTTAAGTGCATGCCTGTGGTCACCAAAAGAGCTATTGTTGCAGGCAGATTCAGAAGTTGTACCTGTCAGGATCACTCCAGGCTAACAGAGCCTCCACTGCCAAAAATGGGACTAGGTACAGGCTACAGCATGAGTAGCTACAGCCACTGCCTTGGGGAGCAGAAGCTCTTGCTAGGTAATCCCGGGGCAAAGAGATGGGCACACAGATTGTGGAGAAACATCCGGCCACAAAGGTCCTGCGAGGCTTGAATCCCATCTTAAACCACTGTCAGGTGTACCATTGCTTGAGGAACTCACTGTACTGCTGCTGCCTGGGTAGGAAGTGGATTTAGTCAGAGATGCAGCAATGGGCATAGCAGGCAAGACCATTTCATGGTTATAGAGGGCAATATGAATGAGCACGGAGATGGA
This sequence comes from Crocodylus porosus, assembly GCF_001723895.1. Taxonomy (NCBI): domain Eukaryota; kingdom Metazoa; phylum Chordata; order Crocodylia; family Crocodylidae; genus Crocodylus; species Crocodylus porosus. Next base: position 44,281,594 of record NW_017728943.1, read on the forward strand.
CAGCTGTAGCTCTGATGATGTCTTCCATGAGTCTATGAATCACTTAAAAGAAAGTAGGATTTTAATGTGATGCTATAAAAAAACGGCATGGCTGGTAAAGTAAAGATTCCTCATGCGTTGTAAGCTTTCCCCACATCTTTTTATATTTCATTTAGATTCTGAGTCTTGTAGGGATTAAAGCCATTCATGCAATGACTGCCTTTCCACCAAGATTCAAAGCCAAGGCATACAGTATCCTTCTGTGTGTGGAATTACACTCCAGAATGAACTGAGCTCTTATTGCTTAGGCTGCAGGGAATCTGCTAGGAGGGAGGAAATCCCATCTGAGAACAAGTATCCTACAGTCATTAATCTTACAGCCAGTGACACTCACGCAAGAGGTATTGATGGGACTGTCCTATAGTCATTTGACTCATCTGCTGCTAGAGTCTCTGGTTCACCTTTGTTGCCTCTCTGCCTGATACCTGTAAATTCTCCAATATCACCATTACATAATACAAATGAAAAAAAAATGTCATAAGCCTTTCCTGGCTGCACAGGCTTTCAAATACCAAACGTACAAATACCTGCTGCCTTTCTTCATTGTTCCTCTTCTCTCTCATTGTGCTCTCTCTCCCTCTACTCCCCATGCTATGCAGCCTACTCTCACTGAATACTATAGCTCAAGCAGAACTCAAACCCAGCCTGTTGTACTTCCACCCAAAATGAACATCTTCTGCAAGACCCACTGACAGCATTTCTACCTCACAACCTTATCATCTACAATAACAAAACATATGGAGACCTGTTTTACCCAACATGCAACATCACTCACTCTGTAACTAATTTTTTTATTTATTCCTATCTTAACTCATTCATTCTGTTTTTACAAGATGAGTCCATCACTTTCAAACACGGGGAACTAAAATAACAATCTCAAATGTCTCTTAAGAGAACTAATAAGTAACCAGATCTTCAGAGTTGGTAAAGCTCAAGAGACTTTTTTTTTTAATATCTTAATTCAGTTTTATGTAACCTTTGTATTATTGTTTTGTTTGTTTGCTTTGTAACCTAGTGAACCTGGTTTTCATGAAAAGTGCTGACTGTGGACCCACAAGACAAATACAGCATAGCATAGCATGTGGCCTTAGGCCAGTCACTTAACTTGTCTGTAATCCATTTTCCATATCTACAGTCTACTTACCTTTCAAGGGATGTCATGAGAATTAATTATCACATATTTATAAGCACCTCAAGGAAATAAATTCTATCACTATGGACTACATTGTGCCTTAAAGACAGCCTTGACTAAGGATGTGTGTGCAGTTGCCTAGTTGTGCAGGAATGGGATAAATTACTACAAACCTTTCAGCAATTCAGCTTATGCTCCAGCTCTGGTCACTACAAAGGGGAGTAAAGACATTCTTTCACCAATTCCCAACTCTCTTTTCAATGAGCTGTTCCTATGTTCCTTTGAATGCAGACCTCTACTTCAAGGCAGCCCTTATGCACAAGGGAGAAAAGGGCAGGCAAGTGAAATGGTTGTCTTTATTCCCTACCCTCCACCCCCTTAATTGGCTCTGTAGAGAGAATACCATTTAGCCCTAGACACATGCTAAGTAGCAATATTATTACTATTTATAGTACAGATATGAAATTAGTTCATGATTAGATATGCACTTGTTTCTATACAGCATGAAAACAAAAAATCAGATTCAATATGGTATCTTTTCTTCTGGATCGTACCAATACAGACATCACTTCTGGACATGTATAGCAGGTATATTTTATTTTTCCAAAATTGCCAGTAGGCTTGTTTTTGCTGGTTCCTCAACTGAGTGCTGTCAATGAACAGTGATTACTAATATCATTATTTCCTTAGACCCATAAGTTTGCATAGTGCTAACATGACCATAATACTACACCATAATACCTGCAATAATGCCAGAATACTGCTACCATCACCACACTACTGTAACCGAAAAATAAGATTTAAAATACAGTGCTTTTAATGAAATGGCCAATGAAAGTAAAGATTTTAATTCACAGTCTAGATAATACTGTAGCAGGAGTAGAAAATAATGCCCATTTTAAAGATATTGTATGATGTACCACCAGATAATTGTACCATGGTAAAATTTTGCATGACAAACTGTATGTGGGTAAGAAAAGAGAACAAACTTTCATACCACTCCCCTTTGCCATACTAACACAGAATAGATTAAACGGATGTTTAAGAACTAAAGAGCCAGAGTATTGTTTCCCAACAGTAGAGTAAATCTCCTAAAGTCAATGGCATTGCAAAAGCCAAAATGGGATCAAAATCCAGCCCCAGTGCCATTTCAATGGATGGAAGCACTATTAGCACTATTTTCATGTCCAATTCCTTCCAAATGTAAATAAGACCCCTAGGTACGAAAAAAATCTCCACTTTACTGGAACGTAAGGTTTTTTCAGATTAGTAAAGGGATGAACTACAGAAAAGGGGATGAAATTATTAATAAGGAAAATATCCATGTATTTATAAGGAAAACAATAATTTGCAGAAAAAGGATGGGGTAGGAGCAATGACAAAGCACTACTAATAGAAAACAAGTAGCTGATAATATGCAACTTCTAGAAGGGCCAGCTTTGCTTTATGAAAAGGCATGGTCTTGTACAAAAGAGCAATCATCACACTGACTGCTTTATATGCAGTGGGTGTATACAGACACCAGCAGATATTACAAAATGGTGGGACTCATGTAGCCTCTCTTAGACCTATATTTAACCTCAAAAGCTGCAGTATCAGTAGTTTCAATATAATTCTTCATACCTCCCCAACATTTCTCAAAGCAATAATTAATTTGCACACAGAAGGTGTTATGTGCATTTTGCAGACAGGCAGCTCTGCAACACAGAAAGACCAAGCTTCTTCCCTCAGGTCAAGGCAGTGTGGAATAAAATCCATGGACCAAATTAACAGTTTACCAAAACTCCATTGAAATCAATGGGGTTTTGCACAGTTAAGACTGGCAGGAAGCCACTCCAGTGGTCCACTGGAGTAAGTGGGATTGCAGCAGGTCCCAAGATCCAATAGTAAAGATACAGAATATATTTACCCACTCCCCCGCCCTGGGAGCTAACCCATGGTGTGTAGCATCCTGGCTCCTCTCAGTTCTCCCATCTGCTCTGAACAAGTAATGTCTCATCTTGAGCTATTGTTCCCTGTGGTAAAGGGGTTCCCTGTGGCAGAGTGTTCATGTTGTGAGCTGAGCAGCACTGGAGCAATAAGGAAAAAAACAAAACCAATCCATAATGAAGAGATGAGTGAAAATGTGGTTAACTTCTGTATTTCTAACCTCTACCCCTAAATTATAGTCGAAGATACAAGAGTACTTTATATATCTCCATTATTCCAATAAAAGCCCTCCACTGGCCCCAGCAAATAATATAACCCCAAACAACAAAACAGCAGAACATACAAAGAAGCAGAAACGTACTTCTTAATGTACCTGTGACACAATACAAGGCTAATTCAGTGACTGTTGTCTAGTCCTATTGCCAGAAAAGGCACCTAGCAACCAAAACTATACAGTACGTTTGTTTACAGCCAGTTGCATTTGAAAGGTTGATTTGATTTGGCCAATTTAAATCTTTCATTTGCCAGCAGAGTAAATGCAGGTTTGAAGGCATTTGGTCTAGAGGTGACAGGACTGCAGCTCATTAGAAAACAACAGAGGGAAGAGAAGAAGTTAGAAAATGAATGCTACTTCGTTGGGAGAATTTTTAAAAATGCCATTCGTCTTTATGACACCAAAGAGAAGAGCTGGGAGAGCCTGTGCATGTGTTTAGATTTCAAAGACCTTTGACTTCTAGCTGCCCTTTGACCTGAGTGTTTCAATCAAACAGTGCCGCAAGAGAGATTTGAGTGCAAACACCGGTGCCTAGTAACTAACGCTCTATTAAAACCAAGGGCCAGATCCAAAAAAAAGGCTTATGTAGTCAGAGGAAGTTCTGAGCTGAATTTAGGTACCTAAATCCAAAGTTGCAACCCTAAAAGTCCCATTTAGCTGTCACTCAAACCCTGGAGGTGCCTGGTTTGCTGCCTTAAAACTCCCCATGCCTCTAAATATCCTACTTCGGCATATGCATGCAAATACCTTGGGTTTAATTAGGCTAAGCAGCCCAGTACCTTGCTCATACCTAAGCCCAATCAGGATCCAGAAACAGGGGCTGATTTGTATTTCATTTTTCTGTGCCTCAGAGGGTGGAGTTATCTGTTACAATTAGAACGGGCTGCCTATGGCATGTTAGGCAGCATTAAAGTTAGCAGGTCACATGTTAAGAGTTAATACCTTCTCTAATGGGCACAGGTCTGACCTGCCACAAGAAGGCTGGCAAGTGGGGGCATGGCTAGGAGCTGCTAAGACTGCCCAGCTCACCAGCTCTCTAGAAGCAGTATAGGATCCTCTGTATAGGCTCCAGGATTGGGCCTGAGCTGTCCCCACTGGGCCCTTTACCCAGTAGGATCAGGCCTACACTGCCTCTGCCCACTCAAGCCAGGTCCATGCCACCCCCACCCACCTGGACAGGGCTCTTGCTCACCCCTCCCCTTATGGCTCCCTGCTCACCTGCACTGCCAGCACTGTCTTAGGGAATGAGGGGAGCTCTTGTCCTGCTTCAGGGGTTGCACAGGAGCTGGCTTTTCAGTCCATATGGTGGCAGTGATGGCAGCAGCAGGTGAGAAAGTTTCTGCTCCCTGTCTGCTCCCAGGCTGGCAGAGAACACCTGGGGGGGCGGGGGCAAGAAGCAGCAGCATAGGGAGCCAAAAGGTAGGGGAAAGCCACCCACTGCTGCCAGTCTCCCAGGCTGAGCCCAGCCCTGGGTGTTTCTTCCGAGCCTGAGAGCAGGCCAGGAGAGGAAACCCACCGCTGCTGTTGCTGCTCTCAGGGCAGCCCCCACATGGCTCCTTGATCTAGGCTTCTCTCACTTGCAGGACAGCACTGGCAGCCAGGTGAGTGGGGAGCTACAGGGTGGGGGAGGATGCAATTAGTCTGGAAGGGGTGGAAAGTGGGGACATGCCTCTGAGTGCACAGAGGAAGGACAATTCCGGTCTGCTTTGGGACTCCCACCGGTTGCTGTTTACTGCCCCTGACTGTGTCTGGGGCAGTAGAACTCCAGAGGACAGATCATCCACCTGGGGGGCACTGGAAATGATACAACCTAGGATCCTGGAGGACCTCTCCAAACCTGCATTGGCCCCGAGTTGCAGTCTAACATTACTACCACACAAGCTGCCTAAAATGAGCTAGACATAATCCTCATCCAAAGAGGATTCTCTCTGAGATGTTCTAAGCCCATTTAGCTTATCTCTTGCTGTCCTAACATTTGGAGCATAGAATCATAGAAGTAGGGTCCGAAGGGACCTTGTAGATCTTCAAGTCTGACCTCCTACCTGAGCAGGAGAAAAACTGGGCTCAGATGACTCCAGCCAGGCAGGCATCAAGCCTCTTCTTAAAGACCCCCAGGGTAGGAGCCAGCACCACTTCCCTTGGAAGTTGGTTCCAGATCCTAGCCGC
>NW_017728943.1:44287233-44317836 GCF_001723895.1 Crocodylus porosus
ATGTCTAATCTAAACCTCCTCTCCAACAACTTGTGGCCATTATGTCTTGTTATGCCAGGGGGCGCTAGGGGAAACAGGGTGTCTCCCGAACCCTTCTGGTCCCCCCTAGTGAGTTTATAGACGGTCACCAGTTCCCCCCTCAGCCTTCTCTTGTGAAGGCTGAACAGGTTCAGGTCCCGCAGTCTCTCATTGTAGGGTCTGCCCTGTTCTCCCCGGATCATGCGGGTGGCCCTCCTCTGGCCCCTCTCCATGTTGTCCACATCCCTTCTGAAGTGGGGCGCACAGAACTGGACACAGTACTCCAGCTGTGGCCTGACCAGTGTTGCGTACAGGAGGAAGATCACCTCCTTGGCCCTCCTAGAGATGCACCTGTGGTTGCACAACAAGGTCCAGTTAGCCCTGCCAACCGTGATGTCGTATTTTCAGCCATGTTCATCTTGGAGTCAATAATGACTCCAAGATCCCTTTCTGCCTCCATGATCTCAAGAAGGGAGTTTCCCATCTTATAAGTGTGCTGCTGGTTCCTACTGCCCAAGTGCAGCACCCTGCACTTGTCAATATTGAAGCGCATCCTGTTTTTGTTAGCCCACCCCTGCAACCTATCCAGGTCTTGCTGCAGTCTTTCCCTCCCTATTGGTGTGCTCACCTCACCCCAAATTTTGGTATCATCAGCAAATTTAAGCAGGTTGCTTTTCACCCCGTCGTCCAAATTGCTGATAAAGAAATTGAACAGCATGGGCCCAAGGACCGAGCCCTGGGGGACTCCGCTGCCCACTTCCCCCCAGGTCCAATATGACCCATCCACCACCACCCTCTGAGTGCGACCCTTTAGCCAATCTGCAATCCATCTGACTGTGTAGGCATCAATGCCACAGTCGCCCAGTTTTTTAATGAGGGTGGGGTGGGAGACGGTGTCAAAGTCCAGAAAGACTATGTCCACGGTGACACCTGCATCCAATGCTTTTGTGACCTGATCATAAAAGGCAATCAGGTTGGTCTGACATGACCTGCCCCTAATGAAACCGTGCTGGTTGCCCTTAAGCATCATCCCGGAGGCTGGCGCATTGCAGATGTGCTCCATGATGATCTTCTCAAAGAGTTTCCCTAGAATTGAGGTGAGACTGACAGGCCTATAGTTGCCCAGGTCCTCCCTCCTTCCTTTTTTAAAGATGGGGACCATGTTGGCTGTCTTCCAATCATCTGGCACCTGGCCCGAGCACCATGAGTGCTCGTAAAGCCGTGCCAAGGGCCCTGCAATAACCCCTGGATACTTCTGTTTTGCGAGCCTTTAGCATATGGGAAAGGTAACACGTATCAGCACCCTCAGTGGCACCTATGCAGCTGCATAAGTACAATTTTTGGCATTTACATGCCTTTTTAGATTTATTTCCACCAGTAGCAGAACAGTATTGTCCAGGTACATATATAACTATCCAAAGTAAAATGGAGAATAGTCTTTCAGCCCAATAGCCTGATGATCAGGGCAACTGCTCAGTCATCCCTTACCCAGACGGAGTTTGAAACAACATCTTACACTTCCCAGAAAGCACCTATGGGCTTAGCATCATCAGCCTTCCCCTAAGCCAAAAGAAAATCAAGCCATATGGAGTATGGCTCAATGAAAGGGACACAACCATGGAAGTGAGGGGCCATGGTTTCTGACCTCTGCCTCCAAAGACTTTTCCACACCTTGCATTTAATACTTATTGGATAAAATCAGGAACAGCAGTGCATTAGTTTCTATCCCATTGCAGCCATAAGGCAGAACTAGAATCATGAGCCCTCTCACTGCACCACACATTAGTTTGCTTTCTGCACCCTGGCATATTTGCCCCTCTTGGCTGCCCAGTGAGCCAGCTATAAGAGGAGAGATGAAAAGAGCTCTGGGTAGTGCCTAGACTATAGCTGACCTAGTAGGCAGAGCAGAGGGTGGGATTGCAAGGCAGTCACCTGACTAAGCCTTACAGAGTTGACCCAGTCTGCAGAGCAGGAGTCTTACAACATGCAGGCAACATTCCCTCAATAGGAGATGCCTAAAACCTGAGCCTCCCATGCCCTGAGCAAGTGTCCATGCCTTTGAGCTAAAGATGGATTCCTAGTCATGGTTTTTCTCCGACTAAAGGGGACTTACACAGGCTTATACTCATGTGCAGACAATGCTATTCTGTCTCAGAGCTTCCTTAGCTATACTGAAGCCTTCTGACTATGCTCAGCAGGGAAATACAGGACAAGCACAGCTATGCAAGTGCAAATGAAATCTAAACATTGTGTAAGTGCCCAAAATTGCATTACAGCTGCCTAAGTGCCACTTACATGCAAGGATTTAGCTGAGCAACATGTCCTTCACCCTGAAGGGTTTGGTTCAATAGGTACTTTCAAAGTGCGTCATCCTGGGACACCCACCTTTCCCTGGCTGCTGCGCAAGAAGGCTAGGCACTTGACTCACAGTTCGGGCTTCATCCACTCAGGGGGCCCTGTAACTAGCAGTTAGACATTGATACATCTAGCTTTTAGGTGCTTGAGTCTTACTGGAACTGCCCCCTAAACCTTCCTCCACTGTTTGGATTTAGTAGGGTCAAGAGACACAGTCAACTTCTACTTGCTTGATTGTTTAATTGCTGGCTGCCAGAGAGAAAAAGGAAGAGCAGTCACAATGAGGAGCTCATTTGTCATAAACTGCCTGAAAAGAAAAGCTAGTCAATTGGCTAAAACACCGAGCCTGGAAGTTACTGCAATGTCCTCAGTTATTCAACTCCAGGTGCTAGCTGTAAATTGCATTGCATGTGACTGACTTGAGGCAACAAGCAAACTTCTAGTGGATGAGGCATGGAGAAAGAGACTTTCACCTTTGTAGAAAACCTCATCTCCCAACTGTGTCCCATATTTGGGTAAAGGACTTAGAATATGAGGAACCTGCCATACCAAAAATATTTGATAGTCTCTACACTGCACAAACAGGGCAGATACAAACACCAGGGTCATGATAGAAGCCCACCCCCACATCCATCCTTGAGCATATCCAGTATCTGGAGGGCATAAAGTTAACTTTCACAACTCAGTTTGCATTCCTAGTCCGTTCACTGGAAAAGTGGATGAACTGAAGTCCCATGACCTTCCTGTGTGTGAGATGGGTTGATTCCACAGGTACCCATCTTATTCCAGTCTTATATGGAAATCAAAAGTTTTCTATTCTTATTGAATTACATTAGTTAATTTGGAGGAGATTTGGTACAGCTATTTAAACAGAAAGTGTGCTTCTTTCCATTTCCATAAAGGATGAATTCAATGCCCATCTCCACAGTGTAGGGATGTGGCTAAGCACCTGGGGCAAAGCAGAAATGGTGATTTCCAGTTACTACACTCACAAACCTGTGGCTGACAGCAGCAACCACTTTTTCTTGCTTCCCCCCACTCCACTTGGTGCCCAGGGCAGTTGCCCCTATCACTATGCTCCCCCACCCCCCATATCCCTGGTGTGCCACTGTTTGTCTGAGAAGACAAATTACTGTCTGAACCTACCCAACACACACAGACTTTGAGGCTATGACTTTAAATTCCATTGTATGAATATCTGGGGAAAATTCAATTTATCCAACAGATCCTGCATCAATTGAAGTAGTCCACAAACACTCATATGAAGAAATGATCCATTTATTCTGAATAGCTTTTATAAAGCCAAACTTCTTTTGTGTCTACTGTCTTTGGTTGAAATACAGCCCAGTGTCCTGGTTACCTGGAGACTGCTGACAACATGTTCCTTTAGCCTTATGAATAGGTGTACCCTTGATACATAAACAGGTTTAGCCATCACAAATATGTAAACCAAATACAATGCCAGGTTCCATGTGACTTTCACTGACACCCCTCCAAACCTGTCTGCAGAAGGCATTTGCACTAATAGTGTTCTCTGTGAAGAGCAGAAGTGGTCATTTCTGTGGTTTGGAAAGCTATTTCCATGGATAACATGACAGGGGTCGAGTATTGCATATCTTTCTCTTCTTCATTTGTGATGTAGGCTTTTCAAACCACACAGCTATCAGGTTTTTGAACGGATCTCTGTAGGTGGAGAAAGCTATATTCCATTAATAAGTCAGACTCAATTATCTTATATCAAAACAATATCTTAGCTTTAAATGAGTGTAACTGCCAGTACATGGAATCACACATTATGAATCACTATTTTCTCCTTCTTAGCACTTTCTAATTTCCTGCTAAGGAGACAGGACTGAATGGGGTCATTAATCTGAATTAGAAATACTGTGACCTGCTCTGCACTTTATCCACTAATGTTCTCCTGCACAGCCATATAGAAAGGAATTTTGTGTTTCATACAACTGCAGGACATGTACATGACAAGATTTTGTTTACAATAACCTCAAGTAGAAAGGTATTTTTACTATCAAATGCCTGTGTTCAAATGCTCAGGAACACCACAGAAAATGAGTTAAACACAAGGAATGATTTCCTCTAAATCTCATGTAAATACATTAGTGAGTCAGTATTCTTACACAAGAATGAGATTCCAGCATCACTGTATATGTATTTTCCTCTCTATAATTGTACTTAGAAAGATATGATAACTCTCCACTTAGCAATTTTTTAAAAGTGAAGGAAAGGCTTTCTGCACAGCTGTGTTTTATATTTACCTGATGCCTTTCCTTATATAGGAATTCTTCACAGACAATGATCTCAAAGAACTCAATAATCTATTGGGTCAATGATATAGACTTTAGTACTGGGTTTTGTTTAAAACCATGGCATGATATAGCCCATTGGCCCTGATCCTGCAAGTGCACTTATGCAATGACTCCTGAATTTATTTTTATTATTTTTATTACCTCTGAATAAGTCATATGTCTGAGTCATGTTGTCTATGCCTAGTCATAGACCAGAACTAACTATGTTATGCTCTGTACACATCCAGACACAAAGCACAACTTCACAGAGTAAATTTTGCATCAGCTCCTGCCCCATTTTAAAAAATGGGACCCTCAGTAACCCTCCTATGTGAGTAGTTTCAATGAAGTCCATGGGATTTTTCGAAGGAGTTAGAACACTACGGGGAATAATCTTTGGCAGAATCTAGTCCTAAGGTATCCACTGGCTTGTATGTGAATCCATATCAGATGCTGTAAATGCTAATAGCGGGGTTTGGGACTACTCCATATAATACCATTAAAATGCAGAACCTCTGGGCAGCAGCAGGAAAGGGTATTTTGGCCAAAGACCCATAAGCAAATACACCATAGGCAAGGGTAGATCCAGGGAGGTGTGGTGGTATGATTGCACACCCCATCCACCACCACCACTTCTGTCTGACCTGAGAGGAAGAGTGGGCATGCCTCACCTCCCTCCACCCACACCCTGTGGGGTGGCGCGCCATGCTCCCTCTTTAGTAAATCCTTGATATGCCCATGATTATATGCATCTAACATCAGAAGAACTTGGCTAATTCTCATTCAGAATGATTCCAGAACTACTCTCTGGTCCTCATTCTTAGAAGCCAAGACTGTTAAAAGTTAATAATTTTCTTTTTTTTTCTTCAGTAGATTAAATCCCTAATGCTGTTGCAAGACAGTTTCACTATGCCAAAGCCCCTCCAGCAGTTAGTTCTAATTAGTCCAAGTCATCGTTGCACTGACCCAAACCTCTGTTTCCCCAGGCTGTTACATTTATTATCTGTTTTTTTGAGTATCATTAGAAAGTCATGTCTGGTAGGTAATGTACATACCTTTTCAGGCTCATGGACTTTTTTCCTGAGCATTAAGGTAGACTGATAATTGAAATTACAGCTAATTACATTAATTTTGGCTACAGAGACAGCTTTTCATTTGTTTACATCTTTCTATGGTTCACCAGCCGGTTGATTGGTCCTCCAACCTACCAGCACTTCAAAACAGGAACAAGCATTTCTTATTTCAGCACCATTTCAGTTTGCTGACATAAAGTGGGGCGGGGAAAGGAATAGAAAGGAGAGAGGACAATACTGAGAGAGAACATTCTGTGTGTGAAATTAAAATATTACTGTTCAAATACAAGCTATGAAACCTCCTATAATTAAAAAATCATATGCTACCAAGAAAGTATACTACCAAGCCATAACAACTTGTTCCATAAGCATGCATAGTATTCTTTGTTGATGTTTAAAATATATTTGACAATGTAGAAAAGTGACAAATGAAATGTTAAATGTTGAAACAAGTCTAGTATTAGTAAATAAGAGTTAGGTGTTCTCAGTCTTACATAAAACTGTTTTATACAACAAAAACCTCCCTTGTCATCTCATAGAATCATAAAGTAGTCAAGCTGGAAGGGACCTCCAGAGATCTAGTCTGACCCCTGCCTGAGGCAGGCTCATCCCAATCCAAACCATCACATACAATCCATAATCTAAACTCTACATAAGACCACTGTCAACTCTGATACAATATAGACCTAACACTCTAACTTGCCAAAGATAAAGGAGGGCAATCATAGCAGCCAGCATCCTGATTTTATGAACAATTGTCCATACATGCTGAAGAGATCCTGGGTAGAGGGCCATGCCCCTCCAAGGCAGCAAAAACCCCCACAGTCCATACAATCTGACCATGGGGTAAAATTCCTTCCTGACCCCAGATATGGTGATCAGACAGACCCTGATCAGACAGGCAAGATGTACTAGCCACAAACCTCTGGCTTTGTTCCCAGCAGGAGCACTGGCACACCCCAGTCAAACACCCCCAGCCCTGGCTATAGCCAACACGCAATGCTTCTGAGGAAAGCTTAAAAACACCCTGACACATGTAACAGAAAGTAGGACTGTGCAAAATTACATCAGGTGTTTTGTTTTGAAGCTGTGATGTGTTCTGAACTCAAAACAGTGAAATCAAAACAAAACAAAAGCCTTTGAAACAACTTCAAAATGAAACAAGGGCACTCAAAACATTTCAAAAGTTTCAAAACTGGGCTTATTTGGCTTCAGTGCCAGTCCCCCCAGCAGCAGCAGCCTCCTGTCATCCAGCACACAGATCCAGGGGCTGTGCCTCCCAGGAGGAGTCTGGCACAGTTCTGCAGCCCAACCAGGGGTGTGGGCCCTCAGCTCTGCACGCGGGATGACAGCATGCTGTCCCTGCCAGCTGGGGCCAGCAGCAGTGTTCACAGCACTCGGCATGGGTTGCACCCGGCACTGGTCCCAGCCAGCAGCAGCAGCCTCCTGTCATGTGGTGCACAGATCAGGGGCCTGCCCAGGGGTGCAGGTGGGCCCCCAATCTGTGCTCCGGATAACAGGAGGCTGCTGCTGCCAGCTGGGACTGGTGCTGGATGTTGTCCATGCCGAGCACTGGGAAGACTACTGCTGCCACTGGCCCCAGTTGGCAATGACAGCATGCTATCGTCTGGCGTGCAGATCAGGGGCCCCCACCCCTGGGAGAGCTGCAGGGCTGTGCCAGACTCCTCCCAAGGTGTGAACCCCCAATCTGCCTGCTGGATGATAAGAGGCTGCTGCTGCTGCCTGGGGCCAACAACAGCACCAATCTTCCCAGTGCTGGGTGTGGGTTATGCCCACCACCAGTCCCAGGTAGCAGCAGCAGCCTCCTGTCATCTGGCACACAGATCAGGGACCCACACCTCCAAGAGAAGTCTGGCACAGCCCTGCAATCCTTCTGGGAGTACAGGCCCCACAGATCTGTGGGATGGATGGCAGAAGGCTGCCACTGTCAGCAAGTGTCATGAGTTTTGCTTTGAACAGTTTCAGGTGCAGTTTCCCAGAAACCTCTGCACCTATCTCCTTGATACTTGGGAGACTTCATGCCCTCATAAAGGGCTACCATCCCTACAGGTTTCATCTGAATCAGGCAAGAAATGACAAAGTTTTATGCATTTTCATGATTCCCCATTGTAGCCTATGGGCAAAATGTCAAAACAGCATTGAAACAGTGAAACAGTTTCAAAAAAATGAAATGGAACAGTGCTTTTGAAACAAAACAAAACTCAAAACAAAACACTGTCCCATCGAAACAGCAAAACAGAAGTCGAAACCAAACGGTGCTGTTTCGCACAGCCCTTTAACAGAAGGTGGGGGGGCAGCCAGCAAAGGCCAGAAGCAAGGGAAATACCCATAGTAGAGCATAGGTGTGGCGGTGAGGCACCCCCACAGGCTCCTGAAGGGGAGAGTGTAGTCCCCATGAGCCCCAAACCCCATAAACAGCCCCCCCCATGGGGGAAACTTACCATCCACTGGGCAGCCAGAGCAGGGACTGCAGCTGCATCCATGCAAGCCAGTATTACGCTGGCTGTTTAATCAGCTGTTTCCCAGGTGGGGAACAGCTGAACCAATCGCGGCGGCCAGAACAGCCACCGTGGGAAAGTTTAAAAGCCCTGCTGGAACCCAGGGAGTAGAGGAGCCAGAGAGGAAGCACGCTGGCATGGAGCACACCAGATGCACTGAGGCTTCTGCACCAGAGAGGAGCAGCAGAGCTGATGCCCATCTAGTTGGCGAGTGGACGGGGTGTGGGGGAAGCAGAGCTCCATGGAACATCGCACCTGAATCATGAGTACTGCCATTTCCCAGGTAGCCCTCCCAGGAAGATCTCCATTGAACCCTCTCTCTTTATAGAATAACATCAAGTCGTAGCAGGTGATGTGAGGGGAGGGGCTCCACACCCAGCAGGTAGTACAACACTCAAGACACCTTTCATCACAGTGGTGCATTTTCAGTATCAGTGGGACAGAGATCCTGCAACCACCAGTAATAGCCCATGCAGAGCTACTTACACAGGCTATTCAGGCCATAGGGCAAGTGCTGGATGTGGAACAGTTGCAAGGGGCACACTAGCAAGAGTGGATGCAGCGTAATGCTGCCCTATTCAAGATGCCCCGAATGGCATGGGAAGATGCATTTGAGAGGACCACTATCCAGACAGGGCTGGATCACAGTCAGTGGGGACACCAGCTAGGCGCCTTGGTGATAGATCAGGTCCAAGCCGCCTACCGGGCCCTGTCAAGGGAGGACTCCTGAGATTACGAGGCTGTCAAGGCGGTGATCCTCTATAGGCTGGAAATGTCCCCAGAAAATTACAGACAGGCATTTTGAGCACCAAAAGAAGCTAAGTGGCCCCTTATTGCAGTCATTTGGGGATTCGCTTAATAAATGGTTACCGGCTGGCCGGTTCGACCGAGAGGGGTGATGGACCAGATCTTATTATAGAAGTTTCTCTGGGACTTGGAAGAAGACACCCAGAGGTGGGTACAGAAACACCAACTGCTGACCAGTGTGGAGGCCCTCCACCCTGCTGAGGCCTTCGCTAACTCAGAAAGTGAGAGAGGGTATGGGCGAGGCCCACAGGCCTCGAAGGAGAGCCTGGCAAGTGAAGGGGAAAGGCAGACTGGTCCATGAAGAGGGACATCAAGAGGTGTGGTGTGCTATCGCTGTGGGCGAAGGGGGCACATCTCCTAGGAATGCGGTCTGGGCCTGAGCGAGCTGGGCAGTGGGCCAGCTGTATATACACAGCCCTGGGAAAGAGGCAAAGAGACGGAGAGGGGAGAGCCCATGGAGTGTAGTTTTGGACTCGTTGCACAAGAAGGGGGATGGAACCACCCCATGGTAACTGCGTGGATCAGGGGCAAGGCAGTCAGAGCAACCCTGGATACGTAGTGTTCCCAGTCCCTACTCCATGCAGATCTTGCCCCACGGGCAGTGGGGAAAGAGGACAGACTCATAGCGATGATGTGTACACTGGGCGGTGAAATGCATTTTCAGAGTTGTTATCTGCCTTTTAGGGTGATGGAGTTCTGTGGTGAACTGTGGTTTGGACTGGCATCTGGCTTAGCCTGTGAAATGATCCTCGGAAGAGAATGGGGATCATTCTACACAGTGCTCAAACGAGTACGAGCTATAGAGGAAGAAAGGAAGTGGCTCCAGAGGGAAGAAGGCTGGGCTGGCGAAAGCCCATCCCATCAGAGGGAAGTGGCATCAGGCAGTATTAACCTGGAGCAGGTGGTTAGTCCAGCTCAGTTCCGTCAAGCCCAACAAGAAAACCTGGAATTCCAGTGGCTACGGACCAAAGACTCCAGGGAAGGAATGTCGCGAAGTCATTCCAACTTGGACGTAATCGGGGGGTTATTATATTGGGTCCAATGGGGCGAGGAGGGCACCTCGAAAGGCAGACAGTTAGTGGTCCTGTCCTCACTCTGCACTCCGTGTGGAGATTGGCTCATGACTCCCCAGTGGGAGGCCATTTGGGATGCACCAAGACCTGGGCTAGGCTGGTCCAAGAATTCTTTTGGCCCTGTCTGGAATAGAACATGGAAAGTTGGGGGGTCGCTTGCCTAGAGTGCCAAAGGGCCCAGGAGTGGAGGCCACCTAGGGCACCGTTGCACCCCATGCCGATAATAGAGATACCATTCTCCCAGATCACAATGGATATAGTGGGCCCTCTCCCAAAGTCACACAACAGTTATCAATTTATATTGGTTTTAGTGGATTATGCCACCCAGTTCCTAGAGGCAGTCCCACTTAGGTCTATTACAGCAACATGAGTAGCAGAAGAATTACTCCAATGGATAGCATGGGTTGGCATAGACTTGAAATATTCATGGACCAGAGAACGAATTTAATGTCTGGCATGATAAAAGCTCTGTGTAAAACCCTCAGCATCACCCAGTTGAAGACATCAGTGTACCATCCCCAGACTAATGGTCTAATGGAGAGATTAAATGGGATGATCAAGCGGTTGCTCAGGTGGTGCTCACAGGAAGACCTCCAGAGGTGGGATACCATCTGAACATCATTATTGTTTGCCTTGAGGGATGCCCCCCAAGAGTCAATGCAGTATTCTCCATTCCAGTTAGTATACGGCCACAACCCTAGGGGGCTGCTACAGGTCATCAGGGAAGAGTGGGAACGACCGGTAGGGTTAGGAATATCTGCGGAGAGATACCGCCAAGAATTGCTGGACTGGATCACCAAGGCCAAACAGATCGCTGGCCAAAATTTGAGGGCCGCCCAAGAGCAACAAGAAACACACTATAATAAGACGACAAGAATCCAGACCTTCCAGGCCAGAGATATGGTTTTGGTGTCACTTCCAGCATCCTCGAGCAAACATCGCACAATGTGGCAAGGCCCGTTTAGGTAGTTTAACAAGTGGGACTGGTAGATTATGAATTGCTCAAGCTGGGCCACTGCCAGGAACACCAAATTTATCATGTGACCCTTCTTAAGGAGTGGAAGACCACACAGGGCTGGATGGCACAAGAAGAGGAGGTAGGGGAAGACCTGGGACCCCCCTTCCCATGTTAAGTAGACCCACAGGAGAAGAGTCAGTGCAAATGGGTGAAGAGCTGGATAGCCAGCAACAACAGGAGCTGTTGGACTTAATAGAGGCCTTCCGGGCAGTATTCCAAGAAACCCCAGGACAAGTGACGGGAATTGAACATGAGATCAGAACCCCCCTTGGTGCACTGGTTAGGGAAAGGTAGAGGCCGATACCTCAGCATTGGCAGCAGGAAATACAACAGGAGGTAAGGAAAATGCAGAGACAGGGAATTATACGACCATCCTGGAGCCCTTGGCATAGCCCTATTGAGCCGGTGGCCAAACCTGACGGGTCACTGTGTCTGTGTATAGACTTTAGGAAGTTAAGTGACTTGATGACCTTTGACACTTTCCCTACGCTGCACATTACCCACCTCATTGAGAAGATTGGCAAAGCATGGTGCATATCTACTCTCGACTTGGCCAAAGGGTACTGGCAAATCCCAATGTGCCCTGTGGATAGCGCCAAGACTGCTTTTGGAACCCCTTGGGGTTTATTCAAGTTTATACGGATGCCCTTTGGCCTAAACGGCTCGCCGGCCACCTTCCAGAGGCTGATGGACACCTTGCTTGCACCGCATGCGTTGGATGCGGCAGCATATATTGACGACATCATTATATTTACTCCCAGTTGGCACCAGCACCTTAAAGCCTGAGACCCATCCTGGGAGAACTCCAAGCAGTGGGTCTGACCATCAACCCCAAGAAATGCAAGTTAGAGGACAAGAAATGGCATACTTAGGGTTTCAGGTAGGCAGGGGAAAAATACGCCCCCTGACAGACAAGATCAAAGCCATAAGACTGTTTCAGGAACCTCATACCCACAAACAGCTATGCTTCTTCTTGGGACTCGTTAATTATTATCGACAGTTTATACCACATTTTGCAAGTCTCTGCACCCCTCACAGATGCGCTGGAAGCAGGGCCCACAGTGCTGTTGAAATGGACACCAGAAATGAGAAGGAGCTTCAAAGAATTGAAGGAGGCGATACACCATGATGTTATAGTGCACATCCTAATTACGATGCCCCTTTTATTTTACAGATGGATGCATCAGGCTGTGCCCTAGGGATGGTATTACTTCAAAGATGTGGGGAAGAAGAGCTGTGATGGCCAAAACCAGAAGGGTTAACGAGCAACTTATAAAAGAGAAATCTGCTTTTTGAAGGTATCTGAAGTAGCTTATGGAGAAGTTTCCTATCTGTCTGGAAAAATATTTATATATAGCTTTTCATACTAATCTTCAGACAGCATGAACTTTAAAAAGCAGAACTAAAGACTATACTGCAGACATAGCTGATTTATGAAATTTTGCTTAGAGTAAGTAAAAATTAATGAACGAAATCACAAGGTATAATTAACATAGTGGGTTGAACTTAGGTGGGGACATGTTAATCTCAGATCCCAAAGTGATGTGGCATGATTTGCTTATTGGGTATACCCAAGCTTGGGCAGTAACTTATTGTAATGATTTCTAACACTTCTGAACCCCGTAGGATAACAGCTATAAAGTAACACTATTAATAGCTATATAACTAAAAAATTAGCATAGACAGGATATAAAAGTACATGCATGTTAAGTAACCCTCAGGGAAGGATGGAACAGAAAGGTCATTGCTGTCCCATGCCCCACGGATCTTTGAATGAGGTCCAGATCCTGACTAAGGGACCTTCCTCCGGTTTTCCCTCTGACAATGTGAATCAGAGATGTCTGACTTCGCTGAATCAATTTGACATGTATCTTCTAACTGAGGGACTATCAATAAGTTGCTAGCCAAGTGGGAACTCTTGGTTAATTTCTTTGTCTGTTTTATTATCACTGTCAATTTTAATTTGTATTGTTATGTTGTCTGTTTAATAGCTTAACCTTTTTACTAACTGTCATATGTGCAAACTATATCTTTTGTTGTTATAAGTAAAATTTATTAAGTGAAACTTGTCATTGCTTTCTTTCCCAACATCATCTCCTCAATCCCAAACCAAAAAAGCCCAGTGGCTAATAAAGTTGCAGTGCTCAGTCTGTCTGCAACTAAATTGATATACTCACAGTGCCCAGCTGGCCTGTGACAAAGAGCACCCAATAGCCTTCGCCAGTCAGAAGCTAAGCTGTGCCGAGACCAGGTATGCCATGGTCAAGAGGAAGTGCCTGGCAATATACTGGGCAATAGAGTATTTTAAATATTACCTGATGGGATGAGAATTTGTGGTAGTGACGGATCACGCCTCACTACAATGTTTAACTCGGAAACAAAGCGTAAACGCCTGTATCGCTCACTGGTCCTTGGCGTTGCAGCCCTTCAAGTTTACAATTATACAATGCCCAGGCAAAGATAATTTCATAGCTGATTTTCTCTCCAGATGGGGGAGCCCAGACAAGTCAGAGGAGGAAGCATACCACATTCATGAAGAGGAGCATCAGGCTTTGCAAGAAGCCACACAAGGGGTCCAGACGCCAAAAGGCAACTTAAGCGGGGAGGTCTGTGGTGGCAAGGTGCCCCCACAGGCTCCTGAAGGGGAGAGGGTAGTCCCCGTGGGCCCCAAACCTCATAAACAGCACCCCCATAGGGGAAAGCTACCTCCCGCTGGGCAGCCAGGACCAAAGCAGGGACCACAGCCATGGCTGCGCAAGCCAGCATTACACTGGCTGTTTAATCAGCTGTTTCCCAGGTGGGAATCAATTGCGGCAGCCAGAACAGCCACCGCAGGAAAGTTTAAAAGCCCTGCCAGAACCCAAGGAGTAGAGGAGCTGGAGAGGGAGCGAGCTGGCATAGAGCTCACCAGACGCGCTGAAGCTCCTGCACCAGAGAGGAGCAGCACAGCTGGTGCAACACAAGCAGGCAAGTCACGGGAAACATTTGAGCCCCCAGTAGGAGGCTGGGAAAAAGGAGGCGGCTCCCCATCCCTCTCCTCCCCAGGGGTACATTTCTTTTGGGGGAGGGGGAAATATATATATATATGAGAGAGAGCGAAGAGGTGTAAGAGCAAATCACCCTACTCAGAGGCCCTGCAGTAGGTGCCACATTGCACACATATAGCTTGCCAGCCTCAAGTGAGTGAAGGCTACTCATCGAAGCAGAAGGGGGTGGCTGGACAAGTACCAACTGAGCCCACTCAGACGAGGGATCCCCCTTGAGGCAAGCTGTGGTCAAGCCAGCATAACCAAACCACCATTGTGCTGATGCCCATCCAGCTGGCGAGTGGACGGGGTGTAGGGGAGGCGGAGCCCCATGGAACATCACGCCTGAATCATGAGTACTGCCATTTCCCAGGGTAGCCCTCCCAGGGAGAAGATCTCCATTGAACCCTTTCTCTTTATAGAATAACATCAAGTCGTGGCAGATGATGTGAGGGGAGAGGCTACACACTCGGCAGGTAGTACAACACTCAAAGCACCTTTCATCACAATAGCTAGGCCTAAATCATCCCTGACAAATGCCTACCCAACCTCTTCTTGAACACCTCCAGTGATAGTCCACAACTTCTCTAGGCAGTCTATTCCACTGCCTCGCTGTCAGAACAGTAAAGAAACTTTTCCAGATATCCAATCTAAACTTAGTTTGATGAAACTTCAAGTAATTGTTCTACCTCCTACTCTGCAACAAGAGGGAAAAGATACTTACTATCATCTTTATCGCAGCCCTTCAACTATTTGAAGATTGCTCTCATGTTCCCCCTCAAGCACTTTATCCATCAACTGAACATGTCTAGCTCCTTCAGCCTTGCCTCATATGACTTGCTTTCCAAGTCCTTTATCATCTTTGTTGCCTGCCTCTCAACTCTCTCCAACTACGTCCGTTTGAAAATGTGGATCCCAGAACTTCCCCCAGTACTCCAAATGAGGCCTAACCAGTGCTGAGCAGAGAGGCACCATTACCTCCCATGTCTTGCACCTAATGATTCTATTGCTGCATCTCAAAACTGCAACCACCTTTTGTGGACCTGCATCATATTGCAAGCTCATATTGTGCCTATGAACTACCAAGACTCCGAAGTCCTTTTCCATAGTGCTGCCATTCAGCCAGGTATCACCCATTTCATTCCTGTGTTTTTTTATTATTCCTCCAAAGGTGTATCGCCTTGCATTTGTTTGCATTAAACTTCATCCTGTTACCTCTAACCCAACTTTCCAAACTGCCAAGATCCTTCGGAATTGTGCTCACATTCTCCAATAAGTTTGCAATCCTTCCCAGTTCTGTGTCATCTGCAAACTTGTTCAGGAAGGTTTCTATGCCAAATCATTAATAAACACATGAACAGAACTGAACCTAGGATGGACTCCTGCGGGAATCCACTCAAAACCTCCTCACATTCTGACATGAACCCATTAATAATTACCCATTCCTTGCAGCTATTGAACCAGTTGTCTAATTGGTAGTGGTTTTATCCAGCCCACATTTGTCCAATTTGTTTATGAGAAGGTCATGTAAGACCTTATCAAAAGCCTTTCTGAAGGCCAGATACACTATATCCACAGCATTCCCTTCAACCACGCAAATAATTACTTTGTCAAAGAAAGAGATCAAAATTCTTTGGCATGATTTCTTTTTCATAAATCCATGCTGACTGCTTGTGATCAGCATTTTCTCTTCCAGATGCTTCCAAATGGCCTTCCTTAGGATATGTCCCAGTAATTTCCCAGGTAATAAGGTGAGGCTAACCAGTCTGTAGTTTCCTAGGTCCTCCTTTTTGTCTTTGTGAAGCCTGGGGCCTCACGTGTTGTACGACCTGTCAGGTGAGTAGCCCTGCCCCTCAACCTGCCTGCCACAACTTTGATGTTGATTTATCAAGAGAGGTAGTTCAGTGTAGCTCTTCCTGTGAGGGCCTCCTGACACACAGCAGTACTCACAATTGTTTTCGTGCGGTGTTCCATGGGGCTTTGCCTCCCCTACACCCCATCCACTCGCCAACCGGTTGTGATGTTCGTAGTGTAGGGATTTCAGTCACCATGGGGTTGCCCGCAGCTTGCTTCAGGTGGGGTTCCCCGTTGGTGCAGGCACCAATGGCTCTCCTCCCTCTGGCTATAAAGTACGGCCCTTTCTCTGGGGCCCTTCAATTACCCTTTTCCTTTTTCCTTTTTTTTTTCCCTCAAAAGAAATATTCCCCTGGGGAGAAGCGAGCTGTGGAGCTGCCTCCTTAACCCTAGCCTCCTCTAGGGGGCTAGAATGCCTCCTCTGCCCTGCTCCCTCTAAGGAGCTCAAGGGCTTCCCTTGACTTGCCTTCTGCAGGGAGCTGAAAAGCTTTCCCTGCTCTGCCTCCTGCAGGGGGCTCAGATGTTTCCCCTACGTGGGGAGCAGGAGCCGCACCGGCTGTGCTGCTCCTCTCCCACACTGGAGCCTCCACACCCCTAGCGTGCTGCGCAGCAGCGTTCTCTCTCTCTGGCTCCCTCCCTGCCCTAGTTCCAGCAGGGCTTTTAAATTTTCCTGTGGCAGTTGCACCGGCCACCATGATAGGTCCAGCTGTTCCCCATGCGGGAAACAGCTGATTAAACAGCTGGCGTAATGCCAGCTCATGCAGCTACAGCCATGGTCCCAGCTCCTGAGCTGGCTGCCTGGCAGGGTGTAAGTCACCCCCGCTGGGGGTCTGTTTCCGGGATTTGGGGCCCGTGGGGAGTACTCTCTCCCCCTTGGGAGCCTGTAGTAGCACTTCGCCGCCACAGTCTTTTTTAAAGAGGGACACTATATTGGCCTTTTTCCAGTTCTCTGATACCTGGCCCATCTCCCATGACTTCATAAGCATCATTTCCATTCTAATACATACAGATTACAAACAAAGCTACAGGATAGACTTCATAGACATTAGGGCTGTAAGGGACCTTGGAAGATCGTCAAGTCCAGCCCCCTTATAATAATCGAGCGCAGCCCCCTATTTAACGCTGTGTATGTGGGCTCACTTGGGACTAATTTTAGTCCCAAGTGAGTCCACAAAAAATGTTAATGTGCTTTAATGCCTGCACATGTAGACATCTGCCTAAACCCACTTAATATGCATAAAGCTAATGCTCATTAAATTTAGGCACATATTGACATGCACGTGTAGACACTCCCAATCCCCCACAAATTCCCTAAAGTTGCTAATGGAAAATGATAAAAAAACTTTAATTATTGTAATGCTGTGGCATACTATATTGCACAACATAGTAGGTGGCTTTTATACAAATTCACTTGTAATATTAGCCGATTTCTCACTTTTACAGGACAATCAACACTCATTGACATATGTTGTGTAAGCAGATTTTTTTCATTTAAACCCACACCAGGGAACTTAAATTTGTATGCTACAATAAATCAAACCCTTGAGTTGTATTTACTGTAAAAGTTCATCAGTATGCTTTATATTATGGTACAGCATAACCTGGAGCATGTTACTAAAGTGCATTCCATTTAATGCTTGTGGATGAACTTGGAAATGTGGACAGTGTGATGTACTAATTCCTAATGAGAGGATACTGCTGTCCACAGTTGGGTGATTTTCTTACCAATTAGTTTGTTCCTGACATAGAACAAGATTTACACAGGGGAAATGTTGAAATGACGTACAAATGATTCTTCATATACTTCTGCAACAGTTTTAATAGTTACTGAGTAAACTTAATCCACATCTACTCATTAGGCAATCATTTGACCATGGTAAAAGGAGATTTCTGAGATGTCTTCCAAAATCAAGACAGAAGTTCTTCCATTGCTCCATGTTGTTCTTCTACACAGACATACAACATTCACATGTCACTTACTGTTTTATTATTAGAGTGATCATGCCAATAGTGATTGCAACTGTAAGGCTGCTAAGTAGTTGCTATTGTCATGACCTTTCGTGACTTTTTGTTACTGTAACCCCTTTTTCATGAACTCTCTCAAACACTGCCTTTTGGGGATGACTTTGGTGTCTGCCCAGAATTGATTATTTAGATGAACTTGCAAAAGATGCCTTTGAAAACTGGCCAGCACCCAGGGGGAGGGTGGCACTAAGCTGACCCTGAAGAGAGGTAATATTCTTCATCTTTATTCACCTAGTTCTGAAGAGCAATGTGGTAGGAGAGGCCAGGACACTTCCACCTCCCCCTTTCTAACTCCTTAGACATGGCTCCTATATCTAGAGTTGCTACCACCACATTTAAATCTTCCATGCTGAAATCTGCACAAGGGCAAGGTACAATTAAACAATAAAGCTGACATCCAGATAAAATCACAAGGAAACAGAACTGAAAGAGTTCATGTTCCAACAGCAGCTCTGGCTCATCCACATAGGACATGGGAGCCATATTTTTAACTGATTTTAATAAAGTAATGTGACTTTTTCAGTAAAGTCAAGTTCTAGACAGGAAGCATCTTTCAACCTGAGCTAAATCCAAAATCCAGTGAAGTCAATAGAAACCCACTTAAACAGACTCCAGATCTGTACCTATATGCTTAGCACTGTGGGATCTGAATTGTGATTGGGATCTTTGGACTCTACCTTAATAATAAACATACAAAATACATATCTTCTCATTGCTCATGATAAATGTGTGGCTTAATACATATTTTTATTTCATAAAGTGGACAGCAAACTGAACAAAGAATATGGAATGGCAACAAATTAAGGGAGCACTTTGAACCTAAGTTTTTCAACCTCATTTCTTGTTATTTTAACTATTCAGTGTTCATGGGGTAAAACTGCAACTGGTGTTTATTTATTTCACATTCGCTTCATTTGTGATTCATTACATATCTTTAAAGTTGAAGTGCAGCTGTGAAGGTTTCCATTAACACGTAAGTGTAAAAAGGTAGGTGTACATTTAAAATAGAACTGCAAGCCAAACAAGCTGCACATGTTTCTTAGTCTGAGGGAAACATTTCAACCCCTTAGTCTTATCCGTCTCATAGGAAACTGTGATTTATAGCAAATGAAAAGGTACTTTTCCAATTACAAAATTTTGGACATAAAGATTTTATCTGGTATACCTAAATCACAATAAGCTGCTGCACATGAAACATGTGACATAAACCAGTATAAAGAGGCAATTAAACTACTAAGAAGGACTATTTTGTCACATATACAAGTGCCTGTAAACACCTGGCATCTATCCAATGTCTACAAAGTCAATACGAGCTTATCCATAGATTCTGATCCTTTTTTGGATTACATCCCAAATAAGAATTCGACATTCCTACTGGCATGAAATTCAAATTCTGTTTCACCAGCTTCTGTAAATACATCAAATGCCCCCCATAATTCAATTTTGAAATTAAACCCCTCAAAGATGATCTCTAGAAGTCAGTCATACTCCTGTGGCTTCAGTTTCCAGACTCAACAAGACAACTTTGTATCAGTTTTATGATCAAGTGTATCATCACAAGCTTGAGGGCTCAAGCTACTATCATTTTTACTATTATTATTTTATAGTACCAGTAATAAAATTATTAATTATCAAATTCTTAAAATAATGAATGTGTTGTTAATATACCAATATTATGTTACTACTACTACTGCTACTATTTGTAAATGAAATTTCAGATTCTGGTAAAAACAGAAAAAAATGTAAAGGTCATAATTATCATACCCATATCTCCATGCTTACATAGGGTTAGCATACCAGAGTTGCTTCATTTGTTCAGTCTGCTTTAAATGTCATATGATTTCTTTCTAAATGTACGGAATATGCTACTCAAAAACATGCATCTTGTTATACAAAATAAATTCTATTCCTTTAAATGTAATGCAGGAACAATTATAAATGATTGCATTAAACAGACCTAGCTGAGATGCAAGAAAAAAATACAACACTTGAGCAATGGCATACATTTTTCTTTTCTTTTTTTTTCTTATTAATGAGAATAAACTAAGCCTTAAAATGGTAAAAGTTGCTTAGAAAATATAGATATGGACACTTGTTGGGTTAATCACATTCAGACAGAAGTCTATTAGCAATTTCTTTAATTACAGTACAACTAATCAGACAAAAACTCAGAAGAATTGGCTGGTTCCTATGGATTAGACTGCAGGGGTCCCATCTAATTTCAGAGACTTAGCCCATAATTTCCAGTAATGCATTTCAATTTGAACTCCAGAACAAAAAACAAAGCTGTAGAGCAGATGGTGAAGTTAATGTACTGTTTTCTATACCTTTATTCAATACAGCTAAAGCTGAAGTTTAGTGAAACAAAATATTAACAATAAAGAAAACTTACAGAATGAAATCTCTTTTTATGAGCTTACTATAATCAGTTTAATCCTGCTGCAAAAACACATATCTATTAGACTCTTAAAAGCCTTATGGTTTCAACCTTGATTCGCCAAAGCAAGCTAACTTCTTGTAACTATCCTTTTTCCCCCACTTTAGATTTTTAGTTTTTCCATTGTTAATACATTTTTAATTCTGGAATTTTTTTGTTACTCAGTTACTTTGTCAGGAATGTACATTAGTGATTTTTCTTTGTTTTTCTTCATGTTTAAAATAGAATCATAGAATGCTGTTAACACTAGGTATATGATTAATTTAATCTAGTTGATTTTACTGATTAGTTCTTTTCTAATACGCATCAGATTTAAAGAAGTCTCTTTTGAAGAAGATTCTTTCTTCTTCTTTTTTTTAAATAAAATCGGCCTGTTGAACATATTGAGCATAGATGGAAATCAAGTTTTCCTACTGAGCAGCTGAAGGATATTAAATTTATACAGTGACACATGGAAGAATTATAATCTGAATGTGATTTTTAGTGGAATAGTTAATGTATCACAATGAATAAAAATAATACTGTGTCTTTAATCCAACACAGTCTATTTAGAACAGAAGAAACAACAAAACAGAACTTTTTTCTAGTAGTTGTTCTGTAATTTAAGATCAGAACTTAAGTAAACATAAAGATGAAACATTTTTGCTCCGCCATTTGCAAAAAGGCCAATTCAACTCAGCAAAACCTGAAAATAAGATGAAGAAGATAAGATTGAGGGAAATTTCTTCAACAAATATGCAGTTGGGCATAACGTAAGATAGTTATTTAGCCACATGCTTAACAGAAAGGTGCGACTATAAAACAGAAGGATGCAACCTTAAGCACAATTCTTATAATATCCTTTTCCATATTTCTCTGAGAAGCTATATTATAAAGTACTTACTATTCCACTGTGTTAGGTGCCCGTCCTCTTGACAAATCTCATTCACAGTTCAATTGCTGATACACCGTGAATATCACCTTTCTAAGGACCTCCTGATCTAAGGTCCATACAATTGATTTCTTCTCAGCAAACTCATTTATATCTTGCTTTGAATAGTGGGTGGAGAGAAGAATATAAAAATTATTGACTTCAGCCACACACACAGAGAGACAGGGTGTTATGGAAGAGAAGATATCTTCAAAGACTTGAATGGGGCATCTTCTTGGATGTTTACATGTGCCCTGGTAATTATCATGGTAATTACTGTGCTCCAGCAGACTCGATTAATTAAGCCTGCTCCAACACACTGTAATTACAACGTGTCAGAGCAACCTCACTGCTCCTGTATAGGGGCCCCTTATGTCTGTTCCAACAAATGGTTGTGCAGTGACAGGAGTGCTGTTGCTGCATAGAGGGTCTCCTGGTAATGGATGCCGGCTTTTGGACTGGCCAAGTCATAGCCAGTGCTATTTATTTCCTCATTCTTTCACAGTCTTTGATATAGCTCCCTACGCTAGCTAGTACAGCTCTGATTCTTGTTCTTATGTATCCTTTGAACAGAGCTCAATTGGGGATGGCAGGAGCAGTAGACAGATTCCCCATCCCTAAACCTGCTCCTGGGCTGGTGGGCAACATCTGGGGACTGAGCAGGGAAAAAGAACCCACCTGGTGCTGCTGCCACTGTCCCTGGCTAAGCCCAGCTCTCTCTGCGGCCTAGTTGGAGCAGGGCTGGAGAGGCTCTGGAGCTCCCTACTAACTCAGGTCAGCTGGGGATAGTGGCAACAGCAGGTGGCTTCTTCTTCCCTGCTCAGTCCCCGGGTGTTCCCCATCCCTTGGGGGAAGGAAGGGAAGGAGAGGAGGGGTAGAAATTCTTACCTGTTTCAAAGACTTTAAAAAGTCTCCAGCTGGCACTCCTGCAGCATGGTCTGAATACAGGGGCCAGGGGTGGGGGGAAGAGACTGGGGTGTGGTATCACCACACACCCTCTAGACCTGTCTAAAGGTGACATACAAGCAAATGTGACATACACGTTCAACTAGAAAGATTTTCCTTCTTCTGAAAGTTTCTTATATTCATGGGCCTCTCTGAAATAAGCATTGTTTTTAAAAGAATGCTGTCACATGTGTTTGCTTCCTTGTTTTTAAAATAATTTTACCATAAACTACAGTAAAAGGGAAAAGTAATCTGAAGGAACATGACATTGAAATTTATCTCCTTCACCATCTTTTCCCTTCTTTTCTGTGAATTCTGACTTGTTGCTGTGAATCATGATTTTTATATTTTTATACAGAGTCAAAATATTTGTTCTCCATGTCTTTCATTAATATGCATGTATATATACTACGTAACCTTGCAACTGCAGGTTTCCATCATGTGTGTTAAATTTTAAAACCAGCCACCTGAACAAATACAACCTGGAGGCCAAATATTTCAAACAAAGATACCTGAAATTAAAGATTCAGGTAACTGCATAAATTAGAGTGACTGTATTTTTAGAAATGTTGAACATCTACTGGAGTAATTGGAAGTTGTGGTTGCTCAACGCCGATAATTAGGGCAATAATTGTATAACAAGAATTAATGCCTTAATTCATAAATTGTAAGGCTGGGAGGGACCTTGGAAGATCATCTGGTTCAGCCCCCTGCAGCAAACTGGAAAGACAACTGGTGTCAGGTGAACCCAGCAAGGTGATCATGAACACTACAGTCCTATACCCTCTGCTGCACACAAAACATTTTATTTGAAAATTGGTGCCTTGCACAATTTACAAACACCCCTTTTCCCACTCCAGCTCTGCTCCTGCTGCTGAGTCAGGTCCTACAGCCATTATTCTCATATGCACTCCTTGATTCCCTCTCTACCACTTTGCACAGGCTACAGCACAGGAAGAGTTGCAAAAATCTGAACAAGTGCTTTAGGGATCAGTCTAGTATCAGAGTAAGAGGCTATATTCTCAGTTCTCATAAATAAGAACAGCTTTCCTGAAGTCAGTTTGGTTCAACTAAGTATCTGGTCCAAAAATGTCTCCCAATATGTGAGTGCGCAGCAGAATACAAAGCTACAAGTTGTCTTTTATGTGTTTTGTGTTTCAGAACAGAAATATTCCTCATAGGGATACATGTCTACATTACACAGGCCCTAGGATTTATTACTGCATGGACGTTAGGAGAGGAACTATTTAATTTCAATAGTCTAACCTTCTTAAGGACTCATCCCCTGAGGTGCTAAGGATCCCCAGCTGAAAACAGAGTACTTTACACACAACTGTAAAAATCCACATCACAAGGCAAACTCATGCTTGTTCTGTTTTGTGTATATTAAGTAAGCAGAAATTACGCTCAAGAAATAAATACAAGTGTATCTGGTAAAAACTCACCCAAGCCAACCAGGAGGATTGTTTTGCACTTCAGGACTCTGGAAACTTATTGCAAAGGAATGATCAGAGTAAACAATATTCTTCCAATTGTCAGAATTGATGGAATGCTCTGGAGAACTGATTTCAGTAATCCAATAGTCTGATAACCAACAAATGCATCCTTCTGATGGGTCCAGGAAATTATTGTCCTTGAATTGTTAAAATCATGAGTTGATGATATTGCTCTACAGCACTACTTCATAAATGTGTCAAGAGTGATATTGGCAGTACCTATGGTATTAGCACCAAAAAACATATACCAGGGGTGGGCCCAAGGGTCACATAGGGAGCGCTGGTGAGCTGTTGCAGGTCAGCACACTCCCCCCAACAACAGTTCATCAAAACTTCCTGCGTGGCCTGGACGCAGCATCCAAGAGCAGGATGGACTGGCAGGGCTGGGGCTGAGATCACAGAGTGGTAAGCACAGGGCCAGGGCTATAGGCAGGGTCATGCAGGGAGCAGGTTGCAGCTCTGCCCTAGCCTCCAACCCCACACTGTCACCACCCAGTGACTGGCTTGAGATGCACATTTGGATGCATGACAAGGTACGGCTGGCCTTTCTGGCTGCAGTCTGGCATTGGCGGCTCATGTTCATCTTGGAGTCAATAATGACTCCAAGATCCTGTTCCGCCTCTGCGCTTTCAAGGAGGGGAACTCCCCAGCCTGCATGTATGCTGTGGATTCCTTCTCCCAAGGTGCAGCACCCCGCATTTGTCTATGTTGAACCCCATCCTACTCTCGTCTGCCCACTTTTGTAGTCTGTCTAAATCTATTTGCAGCCTCTCTCTCCCTTCAAGTGTGTCCACCTCGCCCCACATCTTAGTGTCATCAGCAAACTTGGACAGTGTGCTTTCCACCCTCTCGTCCAAGTTGCTAATGAAGATGTTAAACAGTGCGGGCCCGAGGACCAAGCCCTGGGGTACCCCACTGCTCACACCTCACCAGTCTGAGTACAACCCATGCACCACTACTCTTTGGGTGCGCCCCATCAGCCAATTTTTTACCCATCCAACTGTGTAAGCATCAATGCCACAGTTGCTTAATTTATTGATGAGGATGGGGTGAGAGACAGTGTCACAGGCCTTCTGAAAGTCTAGAAAGGCTATGTCCATGGTGACACCATCATCCAAGGATTTAGTTTCTTGGTCATAAAAGGCAACCAGATTGGTCAGGCAGGACCTGCCTTTGATGAACCCATGCAGATTGCCCCTGAGCATAGTCTCCCCTGCAGGCCCCCCATAGATGTGCTCCTTTATGATTCTCTCCAAGATCTTCCCAAGCGCCAATGTGAGGCTTACAGGTCTATAGTTACCTGGGTCCTCCTTCCTCCCTTTCTTGAAAATTAGGACCACATTAGCCAGTTTCCAATCCCCCAGCACCTGGCCAAATGACCATGAATGCTCATACAGCCGGGCCAAAGGCTCTGCGATGACCCCTGCCAGCTCCCTCAACACCTTTGGGTGGAGGGCATCTGGACCTGCAGATTTAGAAATGTCTAGCCCTTCCAGAAGATCCCTAACTACATCTGCACTGACTGAAGGCCTGACAGAGCTATCCCCAAGATTGTCCCTACCTCTGGTAGGTGGGATATCCCGGTCCTTGTTCAAGAAAACAGAGGCAAAGAAACTGTTAAAAATATCAGCTTTCTTCTTGTGGCATAGCCACAAGATTACCGTTTGTGTCTTGCAGGGGGCCCTACATTGCCTGGTGCCCTCTTCTTGCTCCCAATGTACTTGAAAAAGGACTTTTTGTTGTCCTTAATCCTGGACGCTAGCCTGAGTTCCATCTCTGCCTTGGCCTTCCTAATAGCCCTCCTACACTCACGGGCCGAGGAGACGTACTCCCCCTTGGTGATAGCTCCTCCCTTCCACTGGTTGTACATGCCCCTTTTAGTCCTCAGGCATTCCTGAATGCCCTTGCTGAGCCAAGGGGGTTTTTGAGCACTCTTACCCCCCTTGCTTCTTTCAGGGACTGTTATCCTTTGGGCCTGGAGGATCGCCCCCTTAAGGTATGACCATCCCTCATGGACTCCCATCTCCTCTACCTTCTGGGCCCTCAGTGCCTCCCCCACTAGTCTCCTAAGCTCGTTGAAGTTGGCCCTTCTGAAGTCAAGGGCTTTAGCTGTGGTGTGAGTCCTTGAAGCCCTGCGTTGGATAGTGATGATCACTATTGCCCAGGTGGTCAAGGACCTGCAGTCCCCTCACCAGGTCATCCCCTGTGGCCAGGACCAGGTCCAGCAAGGCATTACCCCTAGTGGGGCTGTGCACTTCCTGGATAAGATGAAGGTCCTGTAATATAGCCAGGAACCTACGTGACTTAGCTGTCTGCTCCTCCCAGCAAATGTCTGGGTAGTTTAGGTCCCCCATGACAATAACATCCCTTGACCTAACCACCTCCATAACCTGACTGGAGAAGTCCTAGTCCAGCTCTTCCCCCTGGTTGGGTGGTCTGTAGTAGACAATCACCGTAAGGTCCCTTTCACCATGCCCCCCTTGTAGTTTTACCCATAGTGTCTCTGCCCAACCTTTCTCTAACCCAAAGCTAATCCTTGATGATGTGAGGTGCTCTTTGACATAGAGTGCAACCCCACACCTTTCCTCTCTGTCCTGTCTCTTATATATAGGGTGTATCCCCGAATGCCTGCCACCCAGTCTTAGGTAGGGTCCCACCAAGTTTCTGTGAGCCCTACTAAGTCTGGGTTCTTACTTGCAATCAGGAGGCACAGTTCCTCCTGCTTACTCCCCATACTACGAGCATTAGCGTAGAGGCACCTGAGGCCTTCTGAAGGTGCACATGCCTCCCTCTCACTCCCAGGACAGTTGTGTCCCCCTGCTCCCTGGATGATGATGCTTACCTGGGCTTCCCTTCCTCTTGTCACCCTGCACGTTGGTGAAGCATCCTCTCCACTCAAAGCGGCCCCTTCCCTCAGCGAAGCTAGTTTAAAGCCCGTATACAAGATCAGCCAACCTAGAGGAAAAGATATGTCTACCCTTAGAGGAGAGGTGAAGCCCATCCCACCCCAGCATGTCCTCCTTACAAAAACATGGGTCATTGTCAAAAAACCCGAAGCCTGCCTCGTGGCACCAGCTCCAAAGCCACCAGTTAACCATGTCAATGCAGACCTCATGATGCCTACCCCATCCACTTACCGGGAGAATGGAGGAAAATACCACCTGGGCTCCCGTCTTCTTCAGTTGGTGTCCCAAGGCCTTGTAGTCCTCCATGATGCTATCCAGCTTGCCCTTGGATGCATTATTTGTACCCACATGGACCACGACCAGTGAGTAGTAGTCACAGGGCTTAATGATTTTAGGGATGGTCTCTGTGATGTTGCGAATCCTCATTCCAGGCATGCAGCAGACCTGCTGTGACCAGGGCTCCGAGCGACAGATTGAACCATCAGTTCCCCTCAGGATGGAGAGGGAAATTGTTTGAAATTTCCCTCTCCTCCAGTAAGGCCAGCTGGGAACTGTTTCATTGTTATGAAAACAATAATCTTGAAATTAAACATGGATATAACAATTTTTATATAGTCCGCATATGCTTACTTTACCAGAATTGATGTACATTACTGGTGCTTTAAACATTTTTTTGAAAGAAATGTTTTGTGTTCCAAGCCAAATCAAGTCCAAATCCATGAGTCAGTCCAGAACCATATGTAGCCCTACAACTGGCAAACATCCTCTATCCCCACCAGGGGCTTTAAATGTTTCCAGCGTCTTTTGGTGGGCATCCTCCATGCAGGCCTAAACCCGGAGGCTTGGGGTTTGGATGCCCCCAAGTTTTGCCTGCCCACAGTCATATGGCCAGAGGAGCAACCTAAGGAGGAGCCTCCCATTTCCATAACATGGGCTTTAAGCCACAAGGCTTTGGTGGGTACTAAACCACTCCAGAAGAACAGTTATCCCAGAGAGGACTTAAGGAAAACTGCCTTCTTGGACCCAGATCTATGATCCCTGCCAGGTAAGTATCTGCTGCATGATATTGATCCAAAATCACAGGCTTGTGATTTACCACGTAGTTTATTGGGTTGGGCCCAGCAGAGTCAACACCATTTCAAGTCATGGTGGCCTGACAGCTCAGCACTGCTCAGTATGTCTGTGTACTCCAGATACCCCCTACAAATGATCCATCTGCTAATTAACCCCCATTCATGACTGAAACCAGATACTTTTGTCATGAGTCCTGAGATGCTACAAAAAGTTATAGGCAGATGAGATGCAGGGCATCCTGGTCCAGCTTTACCTCACAGAGGGTGGGGCCATATTAATTATATGCATGAGGCTGGTGGGGAAGAGGTGACAGAAGGATTCTGAGTGAAGTATATGCAATGTTGTGGCTCACCATGACTTGAAATAGTCAGTGGTGTGGGGGACTGTGTTTAATGAGCACTAGTATGTCTTATTTAAGTGGGCTGTGATAATTTATTCTTGTGGTATGTTCCTATCAGCATGTTTGCCTAATGTGAGCAATATGTTTTATGGTCATGCTGTGCTGGCTATATTTAAATCAACTTCTTAGTTGGTTTCTATTGCTGAGCACATGCTGCTTTTGGCAGCAGTTTAATGACAGACAATATATTTACCGAGATTTCCTTGTATGTGATTATTAGAAGAGGAGTGGTTACAGGGAGCCAGTGACCCTGTTATGGAGCCACCCAAGAGAGGTATGAATTACCAATCAGGAATGCCTAGACCGGCAAAGAAGCCTGTCCTGAAACTTGTTAACTGGCAATTGAGGGTTCCCTGGCCAGGAGTGAGGCCAGCTGGGAACTGTTAATTGATACTTAGAGACTTTATATAAGAAGAGCAGAGGCTGATTGAAGATTTCCCCTTGAAGGGGAACCAGTGCAGGGGCTGAAACAAGCCTGAGCGACAGAACGGTTTCCTGCACAGAGGCACAGGCATGGAGGAGAAAGCATAGAAGTTTTTCCTCCCAGACGGACAGGCGGAGGATCTGCTGGTGAGTTTGCAAGTGAAGCCAGCACAGCGATCGCCGGGACATGTACTCCCTGTTTTTGAGAGACTGTGACTGAGGGACATAGTTTTGGCTATTTCCAATGACTTTGAGAGACTTTGCATGAGTAAGACAGGGACTAGATGCTGCTGCAAAGTTCCCAGAGACAGCGTGTTATTTGAGAGTCCAAATCATCCCAGCTGGAGGGCGGGGATGAAGGAAAAGAGGATCACGAGCTGACATATCCAGTCTTGGTATGGCAAACTGCTGTTTCATCATGGGGTAGGGAGCGTGGAGAGTGCCATCATTCATGCTCCCTAAGTATACGAGGCTTCTGGCCAAGCCTATTGAGCTTAAACCTGGCCAGGTACCAGCAGAGCTTAAACCTGGCCAGCAGTCAGAAATGGCAGCTAGACGTGGGGTGACGTGCTGTACCCTTCATTAAATCAGAAGCTTTTCATCTATGCTCACTTTATCATTTTCTGTTTACTCCTATCAAGTCATGGCAGGCGAGCACAGGCATGCATGGGAAGTGGGTCTGAACATGCCCACTAAGTGATCCAGGCAGCCTGCTCACAAGGAGCTTTTTTTTCCCCATACTTATGTGGGATGTGGCTGGACCAGGCTACTGAAGTGGATGTGATGCCCCTTGGGGGTCATGTGACTCTTGCCCAGCTCAGTCTCTAATGCAGCCCTTCCCTGATTGCTTACCCACCATGCATTGTTTTTAATGAATATTAGGTAAGGGAGGCTGCCCATAGGCCTTAAAGTGAGACTTGGACACAGTGGGACTTGATTGGACTTTTTCGCTCTCCTAGTCTTGATTTGACCCCTAAACGTAATAGGACCTCTTGGCCTGTCTGTGCCCCTAGGCTCCAGCATCCCTGCCTGCAGGTCCCTGACCCAAACAGTCTCTGGCAGTGGTCCCTCTTAGACCTTTGGCCCCTCCTGGGCCCTGGTCCTGCTTCTAGGCCAGTAGAGATCTCCAGGTTCCCCAGCTCTGGCAGCTCCTAGCTCCCCTTGGACCTTTAGCCCCTCCAGGGGTCTGGCCCAACTTGAAACCCTGGACTTGGTCTCCTGCCATGGCCCTTCTTGGACCTTTAGCCCCTCCTGAGCCCTAGCCCCACTCTCAGGCCAGTTGGGATTGCCAGTCTCCCTGACCTTGAAGTCTCTGGCTATAGCCCCCTCTAGGCTCTCAGATCCCAAGTCCCCCACACAGCCCCCCTCTGGTGTACCAAATCTTGAAGTAGGCCTTGAGCTGGTACAACCCAAATAAAAAGCATCATAGCCTTCTGGCAGACACTGTTAACTCATCTATGTTGTTTTTAAATATTCATCTTCTACATTTGAGTATTATATAATCTTATTTTCATTTATAAATAGGTTTGATTTTAAAACAAGGGTTATCCAGGTGAATCTATTAAGGCTAGTCAATAAATATGCTCATGATCTTGGTAAATACATATTGGATTAAGCAAACCAGTGGATGCCACTATTACAGTCAATTCCCACCCACTGGCTTTTACACTGCAATCACAATTGAAAATTTAAGCTCTATGTCTTTTAGTACCACAAACTGCAAACAGAGACAGTGGACAAAAGAAGAGGATCAAAACCAGCTTCCTGACATACAAGAGGCAACATCTTTGCAAAATGTGAAAATTGAGCAAATGATGAAATAACAAGGTCTGGAACAGTCTGCCAGCGGAGGTGGTTCAAGCGCCTACATTGAACACCTTCAAGAGTAAATTGGATGCTTATCTTGCTGGGATCCTATGACCCCAGCTGACTTCCTGCCCT
>NW_017728943.1:44317847-44328313 GCF_001723895.1 Crocodylus porosus
CCCCAGCTGACTTCCTGCCCTTTGGGCAGGGGGCTGGACTCGATGATCTCCCGAGGTCCCTTCCAGCCCTAATGTCTATGAAATCTATGAAACATTGTTTCAACAAAAGCCAGCATCAATGGAAATACCATATAGTTTTTTTTACCTTCTCTCTGGAACGGTCTCTCCATTGATGACAGTTTTTCAAGAGCCTTAAACCAGTTTGCTAAGGTTGAAGAATTACTGCTAGCTATAGAAAAACTATGGAATATATTATCTTTAACAATATTGTGGAGGGAACAATAGTAACTGCTACTATTAAAGTTCAATAACAGCTTCCAATCTAACCCTTACTTTTCAGTTACTTTTAATTTTATATGTTCACATTTTTGTCTTAAAGTTTTTTATGCTTAGCACCTGCCCAAGGGAAAACTTTAAAAACAAAACAAGAAAGCTGGAATACTATGGAAAAGCCATTTTTAGTACAAGGTTATAAAGTAATTCTTAGCACCTTTTTAAGCATCTGAACTGATGAAATGAGAAAGAAGGTTGATCTTGTGGTTGAAGCACTGGATTAAGCTTCAGAAAATGGAGCATCAGTTCTTGGTTTCGCCAGATTCCACTGATCCTTTGAAGTCAGTTAGAGCTGTACATCTGGGGCTTCAGGCAGACATACACTTAAACCATTTTAAATGCTGTTAAAATGTCAAGTATCCTTGGCTGCTTGTACATATGATGGGTGTTTAGTGGGTTTTTAATTGCAACTATTAAAAACCTACCATTTCAATTCAAGGGCTTCCATCATGATTATGATGAGGGGCCCGATTTTTTTTCCCTGCAGAGCCTGCCCACCTCTCCCACAGCTGGGGGGTGAGCTGCTGGGGGGTTCAGGAGCCCTTGAGCTGTGGGGGGCCCTGGTCCTTCCCTCCATGGTTGCCTGTATGGGCTGCTAGCGAGCAGGTGCTAACACCATGGAGGGAAGGTCCAGGGCCCCCCACAGCTCAGGGTCTACCAGAAGCTTGTCCCCAGCTGCAGGAGAGGCAGGCTGACTCCATGGGAGGACAGAAAGGATCAGGCCTCTTGCCATTTTTTTCTCCCCCTCAGCATAGCCTGCCCATGCAAGCTGCCGTGGGCTGCAGAGCTCCTGAGCTGTGGTGGGGCCACCTCAGTGGGCAGCTAGTGGGCAATTCCTGCTCCAACTCACAGGCAGCACCTAGCCTGATCCAACTGTTCCCAGAGCCCAAGTTGGGGTAGCACCTATCCACTATCAGCCTGCCCAGGCAGTGCCAGGGGTGCCACTGCCATGGACTGAAGGATGGGGGCCCTCCGGAGCTCAGGGGCAGCTCGGCCCACCGGCAGTTCATCCCCCGGCTGCAGGAGACACAGGTAGATTCCATGAAAAGAAAAAAAAAGAAAAAAAGCATCAGGCCCCTCACTGCTTCTGCCATCAGCTCAACCTCTCCCATGGCAGTGGAGCAAGCTGTCAAAGGCTGCAACATTAAAAATAGCTATGTGGATGTGGTTTAGTTTACAACATAGAAAACTCATTTAAATTGTAAAAAAACCCTGTACATGTGCAGCATAATATAATTTAACCAGAAAAGTGGCCAATTGTTATTACCTGTACAAGCGTCCCAGATGTACAAGCCAATTTAGAATTGTTAAAACCTCCTGGAATGTTTCAAAAGCATACCTGGGTTTATCAGGTATTATCTTGAAATGGTCCTCCTTGAACCAGTTTATCATTATGTACAGAAACTAAGCTTTCTGTGACTAGTATCTACCCAATCCTCCAGGCATCCAACTCTGCACAGCTCCTTAACCCACTGACCCCCCCACTTCAACCCCTGCAATCTGGTATGTAGCCAAAACTCGACTACCCCAACCTATATTTCCTGCACTTGTACCAGTCCAAGCCATCCAAGACTGATATGGGGGGTGAGTCAGGTGCATAGAGAGGGTATCTCTGCTTCTGGGTTTCCACAGTTCCGGGTGCTCTAGGACACTGTCCAAAGTCTCTGCAGCTTTTAAAAAGCACTTTTCCCCAAATTAATTGTAAGTTTAATTCCACTGGTGGCAACTGACCAGACTTTGGGGTATCCCTGGTTGATTTGGGCTCAGGAAGGGGGTGAAGAGGTGGGTTGTGAGGGTCTCTGCATTCCTGGGAGGTTGCCCAAGGTGTCAGCAGCTTCAAAACAGCATTCCCCTCCCACCCCCCCAAGTTGCTGGTCAATTTCATTCCATTCCTGGCAATCGGCATGAAGACCTTGAGCAGCTCCCTAAAGCACCCCGATAAACCAGAAACAGGAGTATCCCTTCCTCGCTCAACAAAAAGAAAATCAGCCTGGGATGCCCAAAAGCTTGGTCAAGTCACACAAATGGAATAAAACCAATTAGTGGCTTGGGGAAAAACATTGTTTAAAAAAGTTTGCACAGCTCCCAGGATACCTAGCTCTCTGGGAACCCAGAAGCAGAAGTCCAGAAAACCTCCTACCTGGTTACCCCTGGGGAAAGTCTTTTTAAAGCTTCTTAAGACAGCCCTCTAGAAAACTCAGGCCCCTTGGAAGGAAGAAGCAGGGGCCCAGATATCTCCCCCCACAACCAACTGCCTACCCCAATCAGTCTGCGAGACACCAAACCCTGGTAGATTTCCAGGAATTGAAATAAAGTGATGAGTGGCTTGGGAGAAAAGTGTTCTATAAAAGTCATGAAAGCTCTGACACCTCCAGAGCACCCAGTTCTCACAACCTAGAAGCTGGAGTCTAGGCACCCTTCCCTGACCTCCCCCCCCCCCAATACACACATATGCTTGGACACATCAGGGTACTGCTACACTGATTTTGGTAAACAGCAGGAAAGCTCTTCA
The DNA here is from genome assembly GCF_001723895.1 of Crocodylus porosus. Lineage (NCBI taxonomy): Eukaryota > Metazoa > Chordata > Crocodylia > Crocodylidae > Crocodylus > Crocodylus porosus. The sequence goes on from NW_017728943.1 coordinate 44,320,693, forward strand.
TTGAACAAAATGTTAGTGAGAAGGAATACTAGAAAACTGCGATTAGAGGTAACAGATGTCTTCTTCCCCTTCCTTGACATCCAGAAAATTGGGGTCTTCCTTTCCTGCCCATTGAATATCGGGGAAACTGGGGCACTTGTCACTGCAAGGCATTCTGGGCTGGGTATTTTAAATCACCCTGGTGGTGATTTAACAGCAGTGAAATGTCTGAAAGGTGACTTCTTTTTTTACTTAGAACCCTTGCCAGTGTACATATGAACACCTGTAAATTGGGACTGTTGTGAACCAGGTCCCAATCAGTGACAGTCTTAAAACAGTTGAACTGTTATGCCTGCCCACACCCTGTGAGCCCAGATAAGCCCTGAAATTTTAGACTAGTAAAAACTCATAACTAGTGGATATTAGATATAAGCCTTCCTGCCTTTAAGGTCAGTTCAGCCTCTTGCCAAAGAACAGAAAACCCAAGTTCTAGTCCACCTAAAAGAGGTTTGAATGTATGTTTATTACATTCCAGCAATGTGCTTTCAGTACCAGGCTACATACTAGGTATTGCTCAAGCTTTTCTAAACTTTCCTGTAGAAGCTGGCCTACTAGGCAGTCAAGGGTAGGAAATGTTTGAGACAAGATGGAAGAGTGCAAGCTAGAGTCTCTGGAGATAGTTTGGCAAGAGGGACTTTCAGGGCAGCATCTTTTTCAATGGTGTTCAAGAGAAGAGCTTGGATAATGCCTGGTCTGGTGGTTGAAGCACTTAGTTAAGAAACAGGAAATGTCAGTTCAAGTCCTGTTTGTGTGAAGGAAGATACAGAACCTAGATCTTCCACTTCCCGGGCAACTGTCCTAACCACTAGACTAGTAGTTTGAAATATGGGAGAGTCCTCCTCTGCCTTGCATGTGTACTTACTGGACACAGCATATTCTCATGCATGTAGTGCCCCGCACAGCCTTCAAAAACAAACATTCTATTTGACATCTCGACTGTACTAAAGAACTACAGAAATATATATTTCATCTGGTGTGTGTATGTGTGCAGAGATATTTGTATGTCAAATATATAATATTTTATATATTATACAATTATGTACAACTAAAATGTATTTGTATATAGTTTTCCACTTGGCACTAGCACAGCTTTAAATATTCCAACAATAATAAAAGTGACAGTTGGAGAATATAAGGTCACACTCAGATTCATGTAAGTGCTCTTCTGGTTATTATCTTGTGAACCAAATAAATGTCATGGTTTGATGAGAGTTGGACTCCAGGCAGCTTTACAAATAAAATTAAAAAAAAAACTTTACACACTGTCTCAAGGAATCTAACTTCTCTCAGGCTCCAATTCAGGAGCTTCTAAACTCCCTTATTCCCATTGTAGTTCTGCTGCCTCTTGCTTTACAACAGAAAGCATTACAACACATTTGGCTTTATCCAGGTGTCAGCTTCATCCAGGCTTGCTTGACCATTATAGTTTCTTGGGAAGCCCAAAAAGTGACTTAATCTAGTGATAGTGCATAGAAATGACAGCTACTTAATCAAAATAGCATAAATTCTGCTTAACAGAGGACACATTTGGCCATACCAAGTGGATAAGTGGTACTTATCCAAATGCTAAATGAAAAATCTCAACTCCAATCTTTTAAAATTAAAAGTTTGCATCAAGTGGACTCTACTGTATTTGTTTCACTCCACATGTATTAACTATACCTTTCTACTTTATCCAGTGTCAAAGTATCATTACTGTGTCTCCTTTGACTGTATGAATTACAAAAGTCTACACTATTAATTACAGGCTAGAGTGTAACTGCACACGTTACACTGAATAAGGGAGTAGCAGGTAACAAGGCTGATGGAAGAGTAACAATTTTTTTGTTCCAAGGCCAAAGTGATCTTTTTCAGGGAAGAAGAAATCTGCTTGGCTAGCAGCAGATTATTTCTCCCTCCATGCCAGCTCGGACCTAATGGCCAGCACAGTGCAATACAAAGGAAACATTGGGGTCTCTCCCAAGCTTGCTGTTCTGTCCAGATTAGGGTGTAGCAAATAGTAGCTACTCTCCATCTGCACTGTGACAAAGGATGCAAGTATCTCATACAAAAAAAGGAAAGTATTATTCATGTCATATGTCCCTGTGCAGGCAGAGCAGCATGTTACCAACTTTCTCTACTACTATAGGTACTCTGTATAGCATGCCATTTGACAGTTATGGCATGAGTCCTTATGTGGGTGCAGACTGAGATGAAACAAGGGAATATAGTTACAAATTGCTTCCAGACTGCTGGGTCTATCAGGTACTGTCAGTCTTCCTTAGTTTTATTTACTGCAGAATCAAGAACCTTTACAATCTTGCACAAAGGATAGAGGTTATCCCTGAAAATGAGTTCTAGACTTATATGGTGAACTGAGCTGAGGTCAGACTGATTTTCCCTTCAACTAACAGCAGAACAGACTCTAAATCCAAATGGTCTATATTAAAGGCTCATTAATAAGTTAGCCATCCCTTTTTGAAGGGTTGGAAAAAGGCTTCCATCTGTTACCGATTTCTTTGATTCAGGGCCTGAGCTATGCATTCTATGAACTTCACATTTTGCAAATATCTTATTGTCTTAGCATCTTCTTGGAAGTCTGAGATTAGAACAACCTAGGCCAGTTCTTGCCTGGCCATTTTCTTTTTAAACTATATTATTTCTAGATAATTCTTGTAAGCAAGTGATCAAGACTTTTGAAAAGGAATAACTGGGAACAAATATCCCCACCTCTTCAAGTTGTCATAGCCTTTTCATAATGCACTCTCCTTTCTTTGAACGCATAATGCATTTTTCTTTCATTTCTGTGACAGTCCATTCTAGAGGAATATTGGATTATTTCAAACAGTAGCTACATGAAATATAACAGTGGGACCCTAACCCCACATTTTTCTTACAACCGTCTGCAGAGCTTGTTAAGTTTTGGGTAAAGCAGGCTGACATACCCATGCATTCACCGTTTTCTTTTCGGCCCTCAAACAGTAAGAAACCACCTATTTATCACTATGAGGTTCTGGAGATGGTTGTCTCTTACTCAGGTGAGGCAAACTATTATTAACTGACATTTTGATTTTTTTTAAAAGTACCAGAAAGAAATAGCTTCTGGCTCTGTAATAGTCTGAGAGATAAGAGAAGAGAGGCCATTTCTTTTCGGTAACCTCTGAAAAAGAGGTGAAAAATTGTTCCTAGATGTCATCTGTTCTGCTTTCTAGACTATGTATGTGGACTGGGGAGAAAAGGAAAACTTATCAGTAGAACTGGTTAGGAACACTGATAGATCTTTTTTTGCCAGTCAGAGAATACCAATTTATTAGAATTGAAATAATCCATCACACTGGTCCAGTTTTGATGATTAACTCAACCAGGCTCTGGCTCCATCAACAGAGGAACTTTGGCAACTTGGGGGTTAACACTACCACCACTCACCCTGCCACAATTTCTAAACTTGCAGGCCATGTGTGTCCCACAGGCCACCATTTGAACATTATTCAGTCCAGAACAGCAGCAGAAAAGTATCAGACAAACTTGATTTGTCACCAAAAGGTGACAAAGGGCACAGGAATTGCTCTTAATGTCATCATAGATCCATAACCCATACTGGAGTCACCAGACAGAAGCACAGGAGAAAAAAACCCACAAAACTGTAACACTTACTCATTTCTATATTCCTGTCTGAGCCAATTAGCAACCCAGAAGGTTATCTGTCTTTGGCATCAGTCCTCCACAGATAGACCAGAGTATAACCATCACTCAGGCAGCAATATTTATTATAATGGTTCCATAGATATTGCTGTAGTTCTGAATTGCCAAAGGATTTATTGTATTGTCAATGGAGTGTCTAAGATTGCACAAACAGAAATTATACTGTATCCATCTGACTAGCTGATCAGGTTAAATGAGCTCACAAGCTTACCATAATGTCCACAGAAGGAGGTGTTTTTTCACTGAAATGTCTCATACGTATATACTGACCCTATAGTAACAAGAAGATAGTGTAATAGCAATACTAATCTCATCAATATCAATGAATGGTCGGTGGCTTGCCTGCTTTTCATAAATATTTCTAACCCTTTCATGTATGCTTTCCTGGTTTATAAGCTGAGTAGTCACCTCAGCAATAAGAGATAAATGAGGTTTTTACTGAAAGCACCAAAAACATGGAAATCAAAAGCTAGGGCACATCAGCAGCTTATACCAAGAGCATGTCAAAGTACCTAGCTTGAGCCTGGGTGCAGTACCTAGATGCAGTAAGTAAATTTCGTATAGGATGAAATTTACTCACCCAATAGGGTTCTTTCAAGGCATTCATAAATAGGATTAAATCATTAGCCTTCTGAAGAATGAGGTAGGAGAGGAGCAAGGCATCAGGCTAGCTCCAAACAATCATATGGGCATTGCAGGTAGATCAGCCACTGGGTCTTAGAATAAGTAAATCCGTTGGCTCAAAACAATCAGTAACAGGACCAGCCCCTGAAGGCAGCTATGGCACCTGGTGATCAAATTTACCCTGCCCCACTGACTCTAGCCTCACAAGACTACCCTCTCTTCCTCACTCACCACACTTATGTAACTCTTCTGCTAGGACACCAGTCAGCAGTAAAGAACTGAATTCAAATTTCGGGGTACCTCAAGTTATACCTGTGGCTCAAATCCCCACCCAGAAAATCTGGAAACCCCAAATTTGCTAGGGCATCCCATGTGAACAAAACCCCTGTCTCACAAGCAGTATAAACACAAGAACAACATTTATTACAGAGAATAACACAATAAAACCCATTAAATATACATTTTAAAACACTATCAGCTACAGTGCAAAGTCTGTAGGTTGTACCCTCTTGGGGAGGCTTCACACATACCCAGGCATTCTGGGATTTGGGGCTCTGCAATGGGTAGTTCTGGGGGCCTGCATCCCTATACCTTCCCTTCAGCAGTGGGCTGGAGAGAAGAGTTCACACCAGAGAGTCCTGAGCTGCTCCTTGGGTTTGTTGCGGTGCAGGAAGCTGCTTTTGCATTGCAAGGAGCCCCTCATTGTTCCTGGAGAAGTGGTAGAATGCTGATGTTTTATCCCACAGAGAGGCTGAGTGTATATGTGTGGATTGACTGCAGCTCCAGCCAGTATGCATGCACCCCAAAACTTCTAGGCTGGATTATATGGCCCGCTGATACAAAACTGCAAGACAAACGCCAACAGAAGCCAGATTAGTTAATGGCTACAGCTCCCCCATAGCCACACCATTAACTCACAGATCTCATCAGGCCTTCTAGCCCCATCCCCTTCCCAGCCATGTGCTTCTCTGACTAGCTAGTTAGCTCAGTGAACAGTCTACTGTGCTGCAGTTTGCCCTCCTCCATGCCTGGAGCTCTCCCCTTTATGCCTACTGAAACACAGATAATTTCCAGGTAGCCACTTGCAGACCTGCAGCCCTTATCTTGACCTTCCCCTGGATGCTTAATTAAAGGTAGAGGGAACAGTAAATTCTGACCCTACCCTGCTGTTGTCACCTTGAAGTAACAGGGTCCCTTGTACACCATCCCATTGAGAATATAGCTGCATAAGAGTCAGTATTTCAGCCCCTGTAGAAGCAGCTGCAGCGTGCCAGAGTAAATTCTACATTTCAGAGGGTTGTTACACATTACACTTAGCATATGTTAACTGCACTTACAAGAAAAGCATCTGATTATTTAGCAAAATAACACATCCTCAGTGCTCTCCAGTTGCAGCCAAGTTAGGACTTTTGAGCGAGGAATATCTCCTGATCCCATTAGGGCACTTGTACATGTGATGCCGTTACCATGTACACATGATGAAAATGTTACTTTGTCTGGCTTAATGGTGTCACATTGTACTCATGCAAGAGTTTTGGGGGTTTTAAATGAGTTTGCAACATTGTAAATTGCAACAATGTAGCTGTCATCTTGCCCCGCCTTCTCCCCCAGCAGTGGGACAGGTGGGCAGGCTCCACAGAAAAAAAAGATCAGTCCCATAACCACTTCTGCTTTCAGCAGCCTCCTGCAGCTGGCAGAATGCCTAGGACTGTCCAGGAATGGGCTGGCTTGCCCCGGGACACCATGGGAAGGCAGCAGGTGGGCAGCTGGGTTTGATGGTGGCCAGAGTAGGTGACAGGACTGGTGTCACCTGGAAGCCCGGGTGGGCTCAGGTGATCAAGCACCTCCAAGCTGAGGCAGCACCCAGCCAGCTAGCAGCCAAGCTTTCCCCATTTTTAATGGATTAAAAATTTGTCTCCAGACACTGAAAACAAATGCAAGAGCTGTTTCTAAATAAGCACCTGTCAAGACTACAGCTGTGTAAACAAGTACATTTTCAATTCAGTAACTAAACTGAAAAATAAAAAATAATTCGAGTCAACCTGTTCTTGAAAATGTCCATCCTTAGAAATTAACAAAAGTAGGTTGGGCAGACACTTGACTAGGATGGGTTAGTCAAAGGGAGCAATCCTAGATGCGCAAGCAAAATCTATCCCATTTTGGTGGAAAGGCAGCAAAAGGGCACAGCAGCCCCCTTGGCTCTCCAGGGAACTAGCAGACCCCCTGCATCTAAAAAGATAGACCTCCAAAGGATGGAGGACTGGATCTACCTCCAAAGAGGAATACTCTGCACTGGTCTGGACCTGCAGGGAGTGAACCAGGAAAGCCAAGGCTGCGACGGAACTCCAACTAACTACAAATATCAAGGACAATAAAAAGATATGTGGGGAGCCGGAGGAAAAGCAAGGACAACATCGCACCCCTGCTGAACCAGATGGGGCAACTGACAACTGACACCCAGGAAAAAGCCAACCTATTAAATGGGTACTTTGCATTGGTCTTTCATCAGTACCATGGGACCCCATGCCCACCATGGAACAGGGCGGTCCAGGTGAGGGAGATCCCCTGCCCTCCATTAATACTGACCTTGTGAAGGAACACCTTGAGAGGCTAGATACCTTCAAGTCAGCCGGCCCTGACAATCTACACCCCAGGGTATTCAAGGAGCCGGCAAGCATCATAGCCCAGGCTCTGGCATGGATCTTTGAAAACTCCTGGCGCGCTGGTGTAGTGCCCGAAGACTGGAAGAAGGCCAACGTGGTGCCTATCTTCAAGAAAGGGAGGAAAGTGGATCCGGCAAACTATAGGCCCATCAGCCTGACTTCTATCTCAGGGAAGATCTTAGAAAAGTTTATTAAAGAGGCCATCCTTAATGCGCTGGCTGACGCCAACATCCTGAGGGATAGCCAGCATGGGTTTGTTGAGGGTAGGTCTTGCTTGACCAATCTCATTTCCTTCTACGACCAGGTGACCTATCACCTGGACAAGGGAGAAGAGATTGATGTCATATATCTTAACTTCAAAAAAAGCCTTCAATTTGGTATCCCATGATCACCTCTTGGCAAAACTGGCCAGTTGTGGCTTTGGGTCCACCACGATCTGCAGGCTGGAGAACTGGCTCTATGGTCGGACCCAGAGGATGGTAATTGACGGACCTCAGTCATCATGGTACCCTGTGACCAGTGGGGTCCCTCAAGGCTCTGTCCTTTGACCCATACTGTTCAACATCTTCATTAATGATGTGGACATTGGAGTCAGAAGTGGACTGGCCAGGTTC
>NW_017728943.1:44328497-44366836 GCF_001723895.1 Crocodylus porosus
GCTAGTAAAGCGACCAAAACACTGGCTTGCATCCATAGATGCTTCTCAAGCAAATCCCAGGACGTCATTCTCCCGTTGTACTCGGCCTTGATGAGGCCGCAGCTGGAGTACTGCGTCCTTTTTGGGCTCCACAATTCAAAAAGGATGTGGAGAAGCTTGAGAGAGTCCAGAGAAGAGCCACACACATGATCAGAGGTCAGGAAAACAGGCCTTACGATGACAGGCTGAGAGCCATGGGGCTCTTTAGCCTGGAAAAGCTCAGGGGTGATCTGGTGGCCACCTACAAGTTTATCAGGGGTGACCACCAGTATGTGGGGGAATGTTTGTTCACAAGAGCATCCCAAGGGATGACGAGGTTGAATGGTCATAAACTACTACAAGACTGTTTCAGGCTGGACATAAGGAAGAACTTCTTTACTGTTCACGTGCCCAAGGTTTGAAACAGACTGCTGCCAGAGGTGGTTCAAGCACCTACTTTGAACACCTTCAAGAGACATTTGGATGCTTATCTTGCTGGGATCCTATGATCCCTGCTGACTTCCTGCCCCTGGGGCAGGGGGCTGGACTCGATGATCTTCCAAGGTCCCTTTCAGCCCTAGTGTCTATGAATCTATAGGATGATCCTGCCTTGAGCAAGGAGCTGGACTAAATTACCTTATGATGTCTCTTCCAACCCTACCTTCCTATGAATCTGTAACTAATGTTCTTCAGAATTTGCAGTGAACTGGAAAGAACTTTGTTTCTTTGCTGGACAATTGTAATACAGTTGGACACCCTAAATTCTCAAGGGGACTTAGGCATTATCCACAAAACTAGTAAAGAGGATGAGATGGCAGTCCTCTTCTACCAAATAGCTCAGTGGTTAGAGCACTCAAATAAAAAGATCCAGGTTCCAACCCTCTCTCTCTGCCAGAGAAAGCAAGGACTTGAATCAAGATTGCTTCTGGAATGGAATAGGAATTGGCCCAAATTTTCTGGCTAAGGACATTCTGAGTCACTGTCTCTCTGGCCTAGTAAGTATTTCACACACAGTAAAACAGCTTCAAAGGTTGAAAGAGAGAGATCCCATTCAAAAACATTCTGAAGCCTATAACTTTTGGCTCCTCCCCCCACACCCCGAGTGATAGAAGATCCTTGCTCTGAATCAAAGATGTATTTTGAATCTGTGCCTTCTACATGTCAGGTGGATATAATACTTAGATATATACTGCATAAGAGAAAGGGTACCTCAAATGCCTCCCTGTGGGTTTGAAAATAATATACATGTTGTCTTGTGAAAGGAAAACTCTTTTTTGTCCTATCTGCTTGTGAATTTAGTCAAAACAATAAAAAAAATTAATTTTAGCATTTCCAAAATCTTTTTTTTTTCAATTTTTTTGGCCAAAACCTTTTTACCAAGTTTGATCTACGTTCCCAAGGGGTGTCAGGTTGACCAAAAATTTCATACAGTGAAAAAATTGCCCTATCCTAATTTAAAGTAACACTATACTTTAAAAAAGTATGGAGATGTGCTTTGATGCTAGAGATTTTAGGTTTTACCAAGAACGTTTGAAGATGCTTTGTTCATTAAATGTACTACTCTGAAAAATCCTATAATCAGCAAAGTACTTTTGATTAAGGCCATATTTGATAAAACATCATCCCAAAGTTATGTCATATTGTTCCTGACTCCAAGTTTTTATGTGGGTGCCTAAACATTTGTGATACCCCTCCAAATAAAACGAAGGTCCAAGCCAATTAGGGAAATTCAAGAAATAACGATAGTCGATCCAATAATTGACAAATAATCATAACAGTTATGTTCAACTTCTCCAGAGGAATAAATATATTTTAAAAAGCTACTAACTGCTCTATTGCAGTCAATAGAGAAAACAAAACACTACATTTTAGATTTCTGAATTTAAAAAGCAACAGCAGCACATAGTCAAAACTGAGGAAACCTTAGACTCAGCAGGAAAACTACTTAGGCATACCATAATAGGGCTTCCAAAGATATGCACAGTCCTAAAAAAGAAGCAAACAGAAGAAAACAAGCCAAAGAGGATGGGGCAATTTGAAGAGTAAATACCTAAAGACAAAACAACAAATAAATAAGGGTAAAATCATCATTCCATTGAAGTTAATGGGAGTTTTGCCATTGCAATCCAAAGGTGAAAGAGTTGTATCTTTTGAATACATCAGAAGACAGCCCATATGAAAATCATTGTGTCTGGTGGACCACCCTAGAGTAAAGGGTACTATGAAAAAGAGCAAGGACATTTCAGAGAAACTAAATTTATTTTCCTTTTATCAGTTTTCACCACAGAGGACACTGGGGAAACATTTACCAAAGATTTATTTTTGCAGGTAAAAAAGTACTGAGACTATTTCACATATTTAATTATAAAACAGAAAGTGCCAAACAAAATGGGTAAGTTCAAAAGCAACAAAACACCACAGTTGGATAATAAAACGAAAACAGTTTTGAAGAACATCAGGACTGAAGTGGCCAAACTACCAACAAAGATGTAAAGCAGTTAATGTTTCATGACTATTTTAGAAGATGACAATGTAACAAATGTGTATTTATCTACAAGGGCACCAGTGTGTTCTGAACCATTGAGTCTTATTGTATACTCTGTAAACTCATTGAAAAAATACATTAAGAGTGAAAGGACCTAGAGCTTCTATTAAAAAAATTATTTCATTTAAATCTAGAATTCTTTTAACATGTTAGTATAATAACTGATAAAGGAAAATGCCCAATATAAAAGTTTTTTGAACTTTCAAAACACCTCTGATAAAGACTCAAATAAGAGTGTTACAGAACTGTAGTTCTCATGGACTGGGACTAAATAATTTGATGATATGAGCCATATTATATATGAAAATGGCAGCACTATCTATACATAAGGCTGCCCATCTCTTCCCACAAGACTCTGTTTTCAGTTTTTCCAAACTTCAGTCTTCTGAGCTGAAATTTCCAAACCATATGCCTACTTGGTCTGTTTTGGGTTTTATTATTATTTTTAAAAGGGTTCAGCCATTTTCAGAAAAAATTATGCTGTTTTGCCTATGTTGAAAAATGGTTACAGTCAATTTATGGAAGAGCTTCTATGCTTTGCAGCAACAGATTGAATTTTGGCAAAAATGTTGCTCTGCTGTCCAATATATGCCACTCACTGTCTCAATGAAAACTCACTTGCATCTGGCCAAATCTGACATTTTTTTAAATGCACCTGTCTGCCCATGTTCACTACATACTTCTTAGGAATTTGGCCACTAAATACTCCAGAGAAGCTGTCTGTACTAAGCTTGCTTCAGTGCAGGCTTGAATGCATTTTTGCAATCACAAGGTTTCCATGCCAAAACAAACCATACCTCTGTCAATGCACAGAATGACTAGGAATGAATCAGAATTGTGCAGAAAAGAAGGCTGTGTCTGTAGAAATTTACCCTGATTTATTGCAGCAGTGTTGTAAGTGAGTTGGGGCCCTTGCTGCCATACAGGCAGGCTTTGGCCCCTTACGAGTCCCTCCAAACAATAAGCTGTAAGTGGGCTCATGCCTGCAGCCTTGCTGTGTGGCTTTGCTCCCTTGGGAGCAACTCAGCTAGGCCTCGATCTAAACAAAGAAATAAGCAAGTAAAGCCAACTGTTAGCCTTTCTTCAGGTAGAAGGAGAGGTCCTTTAGCTCTGCCTCTTCCTCTGGGTTTTAGTCTGCTTCCTGCCCATAAACTGCTCCCTTCCTAGCTCAAGCGAAAGTTGTTTGCTGTCTCCTTGCTAATCACTCACAGCTGGCCACCTACCCCAGGGCTGGCTGCCCCACTTAAAGGGCCAGACTGTCCTGCTACCAGCATGAATTAGGCAGAGACTACTGGGACCAGAGAAAGAATGGTATCATAATTAAAACATCTACACGTTGACCTACAGAACTCTATTCTATTCCTGCTTCTGCCACAAATTTACTGTGTGGAGTTAAGAAAATTCCTCAAACTAAACTTTTTACAGGTGTATTCTCTATTTCCTGGGTATCCAACTTGAGACTGAGGGCCAATTTGCAGAACCTAGGTACTCACAGCTATAACTGAAGGCACTGGAAGCTGTGCTTTGAACACAATGTGCTACATAATGCTAAGTATTCTGGAAAATCAGCACTTAGCTAGCTCAAGTTGGTCACCAATATTATGCTTTTTACCTTTTTTCTTTCCCTCAATCTCACCCTGTTCCTCAGTTTCCCATATATCAGATGGGCCTAAAAATATTCATTTATGTTACAGGCCTGCTACGAATATAAATCCATTCATATTTGTGAAGCACCCAGATATTACAGAATTACTTGTTTTTCTCCCATTCTATGTTTAGAGGGCTTCATTTGAATTAAGTGAGTCTAAGGGCCCCAAGCTACAGCTAGAATAACAATTTGAATAATGGCTTATTCCGTGAGCACTGTCCATCCAGTGCACTGAATATGGTTGGGAATCTGATGGAAAAAGTAATTTATGATTATATAGCTTCAGACTGTATGTGTTATAATGGATGTGCCAAAGCAGGCCTGAATTAAGGTTACACAGGGAACTTCTTGTGTAGTACATCCACAATTTTGAATACCTAATTGTAAACTTAACACTCTTCTGGCACGTTTTGTTATACTTAATAAATATACAGACTAGAGAAAGAGTAATATCATGGAGTGGAAAATTAATTATGAGACAGCAAATAAAATCTAAAGATCAACTGTCAGTTTTCATTATGGCCAACAGTGAGATGTTGCAAAGTGCTAGGCAAGAAACAGTGTTGTTTAATAATAATCTAGAAAGTAAGTGAAAAATGCTTCAGGCAAAAGTGCAGGTGACACAAAATTACTTAGAAGAGTCAGACTAGAGAAAGTTGTGAACAATTGCAGGTGAACATAACAGAATGAAGCAAATTAAATTCACTGTTGAGAAATGCAAAATCTCATGCAACAGATAGAATAATATGAGCTACCAAAATGTCCTGCTAGATTCTACAGAAGTCCTAACCATTCAGAAAGAAGACTGGATGTTACCGTGGAAAGCTCAATGCATGTCTTCACTCAATGCACAGTAATGATTTTAAAAAAAGCAAACAAAATGACAACCTGTCTCTTTTTTGTCCCCAACTCTGGAGTTGGCCTGGGGCTAAACCATTTGCTAGCATTATTTACCGTAGTGACAAGGGCTGTTCAAATTTGCAGTACTTGACCATCATCTCCTGCCCCTGGAACAAAGTCCCTCTAAAACACCCGCTCTGTGTGTGGTAGGCCAGCATCATGCCATGGGGAAACTCACTCACATCAAGGTCTGGTTGTAGTTTTTATCCCATGGATAAAACAGAAAGTGCTTTGAAGTCTGGACACCGATAGGTAGAGCATTCAGCTGTGATGAAACGGTAAAGCCTATCAACCTAGTTAAGTACAGTCCTGAGAGAAAAGTGATTTAAAATGATGCAAGAACAGAGTGGGGCACATCTTTTGGCATGACATTGCTCATTTGTGACTTCCAGGCTATGCCAAAGAGCAGGGTTCTGGCCATAAGTGGCAAGTGAAGAATTCCCCTTCTGGGGCACATCCACACATGCAAGTACGCACAATTGCAGCAGCTCAAATAGAAGTGGTGCAGATTTGAGCCAGGGCTTTTTGCCTCAGCACACATGCTTGGACATGCACTTTGTTGTGGAGCAAATTGTGCCACTTGGGGCAAAACAACTCTACCTGACTCCTCCCGGATCTGCAGCCAGGGGGACCTAGAGCCCAGGGCTAGCACCTGTGCTGTTCCCAGCAGTATAAAAAGCCGCCCTGGCAAGTAGCTCAGGGCTACTAGCTCTCAGGAGCTTCTGGGGCCCAATCAATTGGTACCTGGGGACACTACTCTTTGTGCCAGCTGGACTGCTGAAGCAGCCCTGAGAGTTCCCTGCACCCTTTACCCAGTGCAGGGTGGGGCTGCTGCCTGGCTGTGACCTGCTGTGTACCTGCCAGACCTGGATGGGGACTGCACAGCCAGTAGAGACATCTGCATTCTGAGCCAGCTGCCAGTGTGCTGTGGCTGCAGGGTTGGCCTCTGTGCAACACTACGGCCACATGTGCCCCCTGCCTGGCCATCTGGGCAGCTATCGCCTGAAAGATGTTCTGGGTGTCATGGCCTGCTCTGAACTGTCAAAGCCTGTCCTCCTGGCCCCATTTGGCCAGGAGGTCAGCCACAGCCAGCTGGGTCCAAGGTGCCAGCTCTGACCAGGCAGGGTCCTAGCAGGAATTCTGGTGCTCCCTACTGGAAAACTGAAAACTCCCTGATTAAAAAAAAAAACCAAAGTCACTGTAAAATTCCCCAAAAGCCTTGTTCCTCCACAAATAAAACAAAAGACGACTATAAAGAGAGAGAGAGAGTGAGACAGAGACAGTGATCAGTTGGACGATGTTTTATTGATATATGTACAGTGTTAAAACATGTCTCTCATCATAATAATAAAGTGAACTCTAAATACATGTTTCATGAATTCATGAATATATATTTTGCTACCCTCCCACAGGGGCGTTGGCCCCCACACAGGGGTTATGGCCTCCCAACAGGGGATGCGGTCCCCACACAAAGGCTACCGCCCCCCAAGGAGGGTTCATAGATTCATAGATTATAGAGTCGGAAGGGACCCAATGGATCATTGTATTCGACCCTCTGCCTCTGGCAGGAAAGAGGACCGAGGTCAGATGACCCCAGCCAGGTGATTGTCAAGCTGCCTCTTGAAGACCTCCAAGTTAGGTGATAGCACCACCTCTTGGAAGCCCATTCCAGACTCTGGCCACCCTTACTATAAAACATTTCTTCCTAATGTCTAACTTAAATCTCCTCTCCACTAGTTTGCACCCATTATTCCTAGTTACTCCCTGGGGCACTCTGGTAAACAGTGCATCCCCAATTCCCTGCTGTCCTCCCCGATAAACTTATAGGTGGCTACAAGGTCACCCCTCAGATGTCTTTTGTAAAGGCTGAAGAGATCCAGATCCCTCAACCTCTCCTCGTAGGGTCTTTCACGGAGGACACTAATCATGCGAATGGCCCTCCTCTGAACCCTCTCCAGATTCTCCCTGTCCCTCTTGAAGTGTGGTGCCCAAAACCGGACACAGTACTCCAACTGTGGCCTGACCAATGCTGCATAGAGGGGGAGCATCACCTCCCTCGATCTGTTGGTTTGGCCCCCACACAAGGGCTACAGCCTCCCAACAGGGGTTCAGTCCCCACACAAAGACTTTGGCCCCCACACAAGGGCTATGGTCCCCCAACAGGGGCCAAATGGCCCCTGCAGGGGCTACCATCCCCACCTGCAAGGCCCACATGCCTCACCCCAGCCTCCAATGGCCAGCCACACATTTCAGCACCAACCCAAGGGGCCAACCACAAAGATGCTCTGGCAGCCAGAGCATCTCCCTGAAGGACCCAGCCTCCAGTTGCCACAGTCCTGCTTTTTTTAGTTTTGGGTTTTTTAGACCCCTGGATATCCTATTTTCTCCCTGCACTGCAAACTTACAGTGCAAGGAACATTTTTTCATTCCCACACGTGCCTCTTGCCCTGCCTCAAAGGGGTTTGAGACAGGGAAGAGGCACGTGCACACTCATCTGGATGCGCCCCTGGAGGGAAACTCTCTGCTAGTATAAACATTGTGGAAGAAATGTATGAGGGACAACCATAGCACTCCTCTGCTTCAATAAAGATAATCCTGCATGAAGAGACCTGAAGAATAACTTTTATTGTGAGGCAATAGGAAAGCCTCTTCAGTCATTTAGTCTTTAACTAACCAACTATTCTGACAGATTCTTTCCCCGTTCTTAACTTCTTTAGTCTTCTCAATTAGAGAGCACCTCAAAATTAACTTACATCATTAAATCTTCTCTCTTAACATATTTCCATTGATACTCATTGTGGCAGAGCACCATCAGGGTACTTGCCACTTAGTGGACTACTGCAGACTACAAAGGAGTCTGCATGGTGAGCAGCAGGGAGACAAACCCTATGGCAATCATTTTAAGGGCGAAAGTGTGTGGCAAAGCACCTTTGGGTGAGAAAAGGTGAGAACAGACAGCATGGCAACCAGCAGGTGCAGGCCAGCCTTGATGAAGAAGTCATATGGCTGCAGGTTGGGCCATGTGATTGGAGGAGAGGGCTAAGCAACCTCCATTTTAGTTCAGGTCTCAGGGCTGAGTCAGTAGTTTGCTGGTGGCAGCCAGGAAGCAACAACACAAATCCTGTCTCAACCTTCTCTTTTTTAGGCTAAAGAGGCCCAGATCCCTCAGCCTCTCCTTATATGGACTGCCTTGTAAGTCCCTGATCATACAGGTAGCTCTTTTCTGGACCCTCTCAAGTTTTTCCACATCCTTATTGAAGTGCAGCACCCAGAAGTGGATCCAGTACTCCAACTGTGGTCTCACCAGTGCTGAGTACAGTGGGAGTATCACTTCCTTAGTTTTACACGCAATGAATTGGTTGATGCATGCCAGTGTGTTATTTGCCCTCCTGACCACCGACTCACACTCATGGCTCATATTCATGCAGTGGTCAATCACTACCCCTAGGTCCCTTTTGGCCGTGATGCAAGTCAAGTTGTCACCACAGAGCCTGTATGTATGTTGAGGGCTGTTTGCCCCCAGATGGAGCATCTTATACTTAGAAGTGTTAAACTTCATCTGGTTCCAATCTGCCCAGCTCTCAAGCCTGTCCAGGTAGGTCCACCTGTATCTGCAACCTATCTTCTGACATGACCACACTGCCCCATAAGTTGGTGTCATCCATGAAATTGGCCAGCAAGCTGTTCACTCCCCCATCCAAATCATTGATAAAAATGTTGAAAAGCACCAATCCAAGCACAGATTCCTGAGGGACACTGCTCCTCAAGGAAGCGATCTTGAAGGCACAAGCAATGTCTATCCCATCTCGGAGGAAGAGTAGCAAAAGGGCACAGCAACCCCCTTGGCTCTGCAGGGAACTTGTGGACCTCCTGCATCTAAAAAGAAAGACCTATAAAGGATGGAAGACTGGAATCACCTCAAAGGCGTAGTATTCTGCACTGGTCCAGACCTGTAGGGAGTGAACCAGGAAAGCCAAGGCTGTGACCAAACTCCAACTGGCTACATGTATCAAAGACAATAAAAAGTCTTTTTTTTAGATATGTGGGGAGCCAGAGGAAAAGCAAGGGTAACACTGGACCCCTGCTAAACCAAATGGGACAACTGACAACTGACACCCAGGAAAAAGCCAGCCTGCTAATGGATAGTTTGCGTCAGTTTTTCACCAGCCCCAAGGGATGGCCCTGCTCAATACGGTACAGGACAGCCAGGGTGAGGGCAAATTGTTACCCAACATCAATGCAGACCATGTGAAGGAACACCTTGAGAGGCTGGACACCTTCCAGTCAGCTGGCCCAGGCAGTTTACACTCCAGGGTACTCAAGGAGCTGGCAGGCATCATAGCTCAGCCAATGGCATGGATCTTCGAGAACTCGTGCTGCTCAGCTGACATGCTCAAAGATTGGAAGAAGGCTGATGTGGTGCCTATCTTCAAGAAAAGGAGAAAAGTAGATCCGGGGAACTACAGGCTTATCAGCCTGACCTCTATCCCAGGGAAGGTCTTGGAAAAAAATATCAAATAGTCCATTCTTGGCAAACTGGCTGATGGCAACATCCTGATGGATAGCCAGCATGGGTTTGTTGCAGGTAGGTCTTGTTTGACCAATCTCATCTCCTTCTATGACCCGGTGATGTATCATCTGGACAAGGGAGAAGAGATTGACATCATATAGCTTGACTTTAAAAAAGCCTTTGATCTGGTGTCCAATGATCTCCTCATGGAAAAATTGGCCAACTGCAGCCTCAGCTACATCACAGTCCAATGGCTGGGGAATTGGCTCTGAGGTCAGACCCAGAGAGTGTTAATAAATGGAAGTAAATCATCATGGTGCACCATGACTAGCGGGGTCCCCCAAGGCTCCATCCTTGGGCCTATACTCTTTAACATCTTTATTAATGATGTAGACAATGGTGTCAGAAGCAGACTGGCCAAGTTTACCAAAGACACCAAAGTTTAGAGTAAAGCATCAACACCTGAGGACAAGATGGTGATCCAGGCTGACCTCGACAGGCTCAGAAAATGGGTGGGCAAAAACCTGATAGCATTCAACACCAGAAAATGCAAGGTACTCCACCTTGGGGAAAAAAATCTCACAGCATGCTTACAGGCTTCGCAGTGCTACACTTGCTAGCACCATGGATGAAAGGGACTTGGGGGGGGGGAGGGGTCACGATTGACCACAAGATAAATATGAGCCACCAGGGCAATGTTGCAGCTGGTAAAATGAGCAAAACTCTGGCTTGCATCCATAGATGCTTCTCAAGCAAATCCCAGGATGTCTCCTGCTGTACTCAGCCTTGGTGCGGCTGCAGCTGGAGTACTACATCCAATTCTGGGCTCCACAATTTTAAAAGGATGTGGAAAAGCTTGAGTGAGTCCAGAGGAGAGCCACACGCATGATCATAGGGCAAGAGAACATGCCCTATGCTGAGAGGCTGAGAGCCATGGGACTCTTCAGCCTGGAAAAGCGCAGGCTCAGGGGGGAACAGGTGGCTGCCTATAAATATATAAGGGGTATACATCAGGATCTGGGGGAACACCTGTTCACCAGAGTGCCCCAAGGGATGACAAGGTCAAATGATCACAAACTCCTCCAGGACCGTTTTGGGCTGGACATAAGGAAGGACTTCTTTACTGTCCAAGCCCCTAACACCTAGAATTGACTGCCTCCAGAGGTGGTGTAAGCACCTACTCTGGACTCCTTTAAGAAACATTTGGATGTTTATCTTGCTGGGCTCCATTGACCCCAGCTGACTTCCTGCCCCTGGGGCAGGGGGCTAGACTCGATGATCTTCCAAGGTCCCTTCCAGTCCTAATGTCTATGAATCTATGAGATCTGTTTATGAGAATTCTCTGGGTCCTATCCTATAGCCAGTTTCCCGGCCCATCAAGGCTGGCCTGCACCTGCCAAGTTACCCTGCTGTCTGCTTTCACTCTTAAAGTGGCAGGCACCCAAAGATGCTCTGCCACAGTCATCTACAGAGGAGAGGTTACTGGCAAGTTACTCTGAAGTGAGTCCTTACCACTCACTTTCCCATTCCCCCTTTTCTTCAGTTCTTCTAGCAAAACTCTGACTCTTTCAGGACGTTTCATCCTCCTCTCACTTCAACAAAATATCAGATCTAGTTTCCAGTTTGTTTTTGGTGGGAAGCTTTTTCTCCATGTCTTGGATATGCTGGGCTCTGATTGCCTCTTTGGAGCAGTATATTTGAGATTGGAAGTGGCTTCATTCGTAGTGCTACATGGAACACTATTGCTTTTTCCTAGTCCTCCTTCACTTGCAATTTTGGAAGCTGTGCTTCTGGACATGGCACAAAGTTCATAAGCTACAAACAGCTGAAGCAGATTCCCTCTTTCCAGATATGAGTATTTGCAATTTCTGCCATATATATATTTCTTCCCATAAATACATGGTTGCTTCTTGCCTTCTGGAACAATTGGTTTCTTTCTAAGAAAACTGTCCAGATTCGGACCATGATGGCCAAGAGGATCATCAGGATGCATAAATTTGTCACTGACAAATTAATATATCGCCAATTGTTCATCTAGCAAGCAACCTAGCCATGAATGATGCGTGCCCCTGCTGGCTGGGGGGGGGGCCCCGGGGGGGGGCAGCGCAGCGCACAGTGGTGGCAAGAGCGTGGCAGTGCCCACAGATACCACCGGCGCTGTTGGCAGCAGAGGGGAGGTGGCAAGTGCCAGCCAGGGGCTGGTGACCACCCACAGACACTGGCGGCAGCATCAACAGCAGCCAGTGGGGATCACTGACCACCTGCAGAGGTGTTGGCAGTGGGTGGTGGGGTGGCGAGCAGCAACCACCCGCAGGCACTGCTGACACTGTCAGCAGCTCCTTTATGTAGGGGGTGCACTGCCATGCTCAGGGGGTACATGTGCACCCTCTACAAGTCCCCCTTGAACCTAGCCCTCTGAATAAATCCTTGTAAGCTGACATATGTGTCTCATATCCCATGCTTGCAGTGTTGTACTGAAAGCATATACTCACCTAGATTCCGATTCAGTTTCTCATAAGTTGCCCAAAATTGGGAATCCTAGGTACCATATTGAATGGTAGTTCATATACTGTCCTGTAAGACTGGATGCTTCAATTTCAATTTTTTTATATTCATGCTCCATGTCATGTACTGAGGCATAGGTGATCTGGCTGCTGGGCCGCACAAGCTGTTAGCCAAAGTCCGTGGGAAAGCCAGGGTCAAAGCCAGAGGGTCAGAGTCCAAGCCAGGGCTGAAACATTAGACAGAGCAAGGTCAGGGAGCAAGCCAGGTCAGGTACCTGTGAGAACCAAGTTCCAACAATCCAAGACCTGAGGCAAAGGTGGAAGTCACAGTCTGAGCAGGATCAGCAACAGCTGGTCAGATCTAATGTCAGAGCACAAACGCAAGGCAGCATCAGCACAGTTCAAGAACAACAGGAGCCTTAAATAGGCAGAAGGATCCAATCAGGAGCCAGCAGCAGAAGGCCTTCCCTTACCTCTCTGCTTTCCTTCATGAGCTGTGGCCTGGTGAAGGGTTGAGCTGGTGCTTGGGTCAGGGGTTTGGGACTAGGTCCTAACAGTGGTAAAATACTAGCCTGAGAGCACCAATTTCTTTTTGCACCTCCACTGGCAAAGTCCATGGGTTTTGCTCAATTCCACCTTATCTACATAAAACTCCTTATCTGGTATATGCTAGTTATAGGCACTTGAATTTCATGTTTGCAATCTGCAGCACTTGGTAAACCGGTTCCTCTTACCACAGTTATTACAGAGCTTTCCAAATGATGGTCAGTGATTGGGGCCATGCTAACTTCCACACTTGCTGCATGCCCACCCCTTAGTAGTTTCCTTGTCCAAGGAAAATTCCACTGTGAGGTAGCTTCTTACCAATGAAAAATTCCATGCTGTGAGGTGGCTTTTTCTGGCTACATTCTTTCATGCATAATGCACGGAAGCCCCCCTTTAGTGTATTCTGCTCTGCAGCCTGGGTCTTCATAGTTTCTGCTTCCCTGCCAATCTGAATAGTCTTTGGTAGGCATAAGTCTCCCTCATGCAATAGTCTCTCTTGTAATAATTATCTGCAATGCCACAAATAATCCTATCTCTAATCAGAGATTCTGTCAAGTTCCCAAAAGCACAGTTCTTACTCTGCCTTTTTATTTCAGTAATGTATTGAGCTATACTTTCTCTGTTTGTTCGCACATAAAAATCTGTCTTTCAAGGGTCACAGTCTCTTTTTGATATGCAATATTCCTCAAATTTGGACAGTATTACATTTAATGATATATTTTGGCATTTAACTACAAAAGTCAAGTTGTTATAAGCACCCAGGGATTCCTGCCTCAGTGTGAGGATTTCCTGCAAGACATGTAAGGATTTGACTTTATCAATTTTCTCTTCTGCCCTTATAGCTGATCCACTCCAACCTTTGCCCTTCCTTTCTCTAGAAGGGAAGGTGGTGGTTGCAATGCTTCCAAAACTGTCTTCTTTCTTAAACTATGGCTGGGTAGGCAGATCTCTTACAGATGCCGTTATCCTCCCACATGGCTATGTTGCTCCATGTTCAATTTCCAACTTCTTTGATTTTGAAACTCAAGTTCTTTCAAGTTTCTTCTCATTTGCCATTCTGACACCGAACAATGTTCTTTGAGTTCAATAAAAAATGAATGAGAAGAATTAAACAGAAACTTTTATTGTGGTGTAGTAGGTAAGCCTCTGCAGTCCTCCTATTCATGAGTAACCAAATACTCTCAAACTCGGGGACCATTTCCCAACTTCTTAGGTCTTCTCAATTGGGGAGCATCTCAAAATTATAACTTTTAACACTACATCCCAACTGCTGGCACCTGGGTTGTGCTGAGAGAGAAAAGGGCGGGCAGGACACAGCATGACGTTCCAGTTAATCCATATGAAGGGCCAGGCTAATACAGAATGAGTGAAACACAACTGAGTTCCCATTACTGTCTCTCTGCTACGTGCAACTAGCAGAGATTTCATCTAAGGAGAAATTGAACACTCCCACAGGCAGAGTATTTGAGGTTTCTAGCTAAAAGTGAGGCTGCAGATCTATAACACATCTTATGTTTTTCATTTTGCTATATATGGAAAGTGTACTTCAAGGTTGTGAAGTCAGGCATGTGCCCAAGTCATTGGACTCAGTGCCTAAGCAAGTTGCATCTAGAACAGTGCTTCTCAACCTTTTTGTCCAGCGGGTTGGATAAGGCAGTCCTTTCTTGGGCCAGGTCTGGCTGGTAGACCCAATCCAGCACCCAGGGAAGGTGTTATGGGCCACAGAAAGAGACAGCCAGTCCCCAATTCAGACATATGGAAGGGGGTTTGCCCCAGCCCCACCTGGCTCCGTGCAGAGAAGGGGGCATAACCCAGCTCTGATCCAGTTCTGCTGGGGGAGGAGGCATGGCCCAACACCATGGAAAAGGAGGGGTTTAGCCCACCCCAACTGGTCCAGATTGGAGGGAGGGGCGGTGTGGCCCAACCCCACAGAGGAAAAGGGGCATGCCTTGGCCCCAATCTTGGGGGTTGGAGAGGTTGTGGCCTGGCCATGATCCAGTCACACAGGGGGGGCATGTCCTGGCCCCATGGGGAGAAGGGGGTCACAGCACATTACCAACTAAGCCATGCAGAGGAAAGGGGACATGGCCCAGCAATGATCTGGCTGGACAGGGGGAGAGTCATGGCCTGGTTCTGATCCACCAGGTAGGGATTGGGATTTTGGCAGTGGGGAGGGGTAACAGTAAGAGCTGCTACTGCTCCCCCACCCACCAAATTTCCTGACCCATGGGCAGCCCCACAGGTCAGATTCCAAGGCTCTGCATGCTGCATTTGGCCTGTGAGTCAGAGGTTGAGCGCCCTGGATCTAGAACATCATAATAATATTGTTTTATTTGCTTGTCTTTGTAAAGCTTCGAAGTTCAAGATGAAAAAGAAACTAAATCTGCTCCTTCACCAGTCCAGGACTGGTCACTGGAATATTCATTCTCATGTTTCCAGCCCATTTTGACATTTCTTGATGTCTGTAGCACTGTCATTTCCCTTGAGAGACCACTCCAGAATAGAATGCTTCTCTTTGTCAAGAAGTTTTTTGCAGACCTCAACCTAAATTTTCTCTCTCAATGTTCATCTCTTTGTTCCTAGGTACATCACCATTCAGTATTGTAAATAATTCCTTTTTTGATATTTAACAGCACCTAATATTACAGCTGATTGTATGTGAAATGGCTATATTCTGTCAAACTCACTATGACAAATTGAGACTTACTACATTTTAATGAATGTAGCTGAAACAAAGATTTTCTATTATCACCAAGCTAGTTCATAATTAGCTGCTTTCCATTTCTGCATTACAATGTAGAAATATCTTCTCAATCAGTGGATTTTACCATTATGTAACATTTTTGGATAATGGAAGTACAAACATGTTTTTAAATGCATTGCAGAGCTGTGCTATGTAACAGCTTCTTGTAGGCATGACAGACAAGTGGAAACAGTTAAATCCAGCTGGCTGAATGATCCATACAGCTGTGGCTTTTCTCAGCCTTTAAATAAAATATTAGGGTGTGTTTCTATTGTTTGTTAGCTGTCATCAGTCCATCTTTCAGCTGACTAAGGTTAAAGGGTATGTAGATTACTGGACTAGCTGTTTGGTAATTGTCACAGTCAGTTACTTGGTAACCCACAGAACAGCATTCTCTGGAGGTGGATTCTTGGTTGCTAAGCGATACATTCAGGTAAAATAACCTTTTCCTAGATTTTATTGCAACTATAGCCTCCAAGGTACAGTCCAAGGAATTCTTTTTCCCCCTAAACACAGCATTAGGAATTTAAGATGATTACTAAATAACTTCTCAGAGATCATACACACCATTCAACCAGGGTTAAATGAAGTGGTCCTACTTTACCCTTCTATTCAAATTACTCAAAATCTTCACCACCTACAACATGTTTTGACATGCAGCTTGGTTAATTTGCCAGTTATACAAGAGTGACATATAAAACAAAAAGCTAGTGAATGCAGAGAAAGGAGCCCTTGCTACATAAAGGGTTCTCAGCTAATATTCTCTTCTCTACAGCAAAGTCTTAAGGAAATTCTATGTACACGATATAGCTGACCCAGATGCATTTGTCACTAATGCTCACTAAGCAAATCACTAAAGACCCCACCAACCTTGACAATGTTAGAGAGGTCAGACCTTTACATGCATGAACTGTTCTTCAGCAGTTTTCCCCAACTGTTAGAAATAAACTGGAACTCCTAAAAATTAATGCTCCAACATGGATGCTCCAAAAAATTGATGCTCCAACATCAAGTCCTTTGTGTAGCCTTGGATAAGCCACTTAGCTTCTGTGCCTCAGTTTCTTCATCTATAAAAAGGGTGAGAGTGATACCAATCACTGTCATAGCTCAATCTCATAGAGGTATAAAAGAATTAATTAGCACATGTTTGCAAAGCCCTTTGTGGAAAAGAAAAAGACTATGGGCATGTTTACACAGCACATAATATGTTCAGCTGCCACACTTTCAAGCACCCCACACTGCTCTGAATGGGCTGGATCCTGAATAATCATGCCCACATTGTGCATCTGGTGGGGTTATAAATACTGCTGAGTGAAAGTGCCACAGTGCCTGCCCCTATGTTCAACAGCCCACCCAAACTGCCACAAAGATGCAGCTACACTGCTTCCAGTTTAGCAGGCAGCCAACATGGAAACAGGGAGTGTATCAGAAAGTAGCACTGCCTGACACTGTAAGTTTACTTTGTTGACATACCCTATCTAAAATAAGCACCGAGTCCAGCTGAATCTCACTTATGTGATATCCCATCAGCTGAAACAAAGTCACGCCCTTAGGGGTTTTGGAAAAAGTGGGTGAAATAGACAGTAGGATGGCTTCTCTGTGGCTGGCTGACTCCAAGGAACTTCCTAACTCTGGATCCAGTATTTCTGCTCTAACAACTTGCTGTGTGCTGCTGAGCCGGCAGCCCTAGGTAAGCTAAACGGCTGGAGAAACAGGCCAACCTACTCTGAAGTCTGCACTCTCGGGACACTGCTGAGCCAGCTCCCCCAAACTACTTGTACCTTCTGTTACTCCAGAGTTTCACCTTTGGATAATCAGGGGGCTCAGCTTGTACAATTAAGTAGCAATTATGCCTGCCTATTCTTTACAACTACCTTTTCAACAAACATATTATTGGCTATTACCAGAAAATCTCTTTCACCATTGTTACTGGCAATTCCCATTTCTATCTGAAAGGGCAAGTTATTGTCCTTATTTGAGTGAGACATGCAAGGGGATTTGGCTGGAGCACTGCTGGCTGGGCTGCCTGGCCTAATACCATTCTGTTGCAGGAAGAATGGCCAAGGATAACAGTGGGGAGCACTAGGCCATTGCATTATAATGCAACAGTTCAAGCTCCAGAATAACAGCCTGTACTCCAGACCACAGAGTTCATATAGCTGGCTGCTGAGCTGTTATGTCCAACAGCCAGTAGATTTCACCCAAGGGATGGCTTTTTCCTTCCTGACAATCTCTGGATAATAAGAGAAAAATCCTGTCATGCTGTTTGTACCAGACACTGTATTGTCCTAGTCATGAGCAGGATTCCTCCACAGCATCTTAGCATAACAATGGCCTAGACAACCATATTCTGAACCTATGTCTCCTCTATTCCATTTTGATAGAAGCAACCGGTAACATGAGTACAAATTTTCCAACCACAGCTCTATGGGGAAGGACTGAAAATGAGCTATATTCATTTTAATATGGAAAAATCCCACAAATGCACACCCTGGCGGCAACTGCTGAAGACAGGGAGGCATCTAGCTGTCAAAGGTTAGCAAGCAGCCATCATGAGAAGCAATATATTTGTGCAGGCAACTTTCAACCTATTTCCTATGAATTTTAGGAATTCCCCGGTATTATCAAACAATTGGGTTGCCTCTTTGAGGGTGGACTTATAATCTAAGGAAATGCATAATTCCATTGTTTGATAAAAGTGGACACCTTAATACATATTAGGAATCTACATCAAATCTACAAATTGTCAACAGGGACTGATGTGTGCTTTTCGTGTATGTTGGCTATGTGACAGTGACGGGAACAGCCATCCATCCATGCCAAAGATGTACAGGGAAAACAATTCAGGCTCTTTAGGTGAAAAACCCAAGTAGATTCCTTATTTAGGTATTCCCTTCCACAAAGGGACAAAAAAGGCAGTCCTAATTTGAATTATTATAAAAAAAGATATGGCTTAATTAAGTAGGATATGACCTTATTTAGTGGGACATGACCTGCACTGGAAAAAGTTACTCTGTTCTTGAGCTGGATGGTTAATGTATCACCAGTGACCTGTAATAAAAAATTTTTGGTGAAACAAGTGCTCATTTGCTTAAGGCAATGCCCTGGGCAAAAGAAACGCATAACAGTTTAAATACAATTTTCAGGTCTCCCTCATTAGGGCTTGTTTTCATTTTTTTTTTTTTTTTTTAAGTTTTATGTTATAACTAAAACTGTTATAAGTTTAAATCAAAATAAAATTAGTAATTTTGAAGGGAAGCACTCGCTTCAACCAAAACACAGTTGCATCTGTAAAAATTATGGTCCACATTCTTAAGCCAAAGTTCTACTCAACAACCTCATGGTCCATCTGTCATTGAAGGTGGGTATAGGACAACCTATTAAATAAAAGTCTTAGTAGCAAGCACCAGAACAAGACCCTCTTCCTTTACACTCCTCATAAGCACAAAAGGGTTGGAAGAAGATGGCCTGATTTGTCTGTTTTTAAGTTGGGCTTGCTAGCAGCCTATTTTAGGTATTTTCTCTTTATGGCCCCTTTGCACTGCTCTGGTAGCATATCATAATACCAAAAAAAAAGGAAAAGGCAGCCCACTTACACTTGAAGGCTGCAATACTGCACCTGATAGGAGAGAGATGCAAAGACTTCAGCATGGCCCACTCACTATCAGTTGCAACAGCGGGGTCTAAAAGTAAAACAGATCCAAAGAAATGAAGTGCATCTTCCATTAGTTCTCAACCCAGTGAAAGACTTGCAGTGAAACTTAAGCTTAAGGGCCTGCAGGCCAAGCCCTATTAGGAGAGACTAGGGCACCTCTTCAGCCTCCGCAAGAGAAGGTTGAGAGGCAACCTTGTGGCTGCCTATAAATTCATCATGGGGATGCAGAAGGGAATTGATGAGGCTCTACTCACCAAGGCGCCCCTGGGGGTTACAAGAAATAATGGCTATAAGCTAGCGGAGAGCAGATTTAGACAGGACATTAGGAAGAACTTCACAGTTAGAGTGGCCAAAATCTGGAATGGGCTCCCAAGTGAGGTGGTGCTCTCTCCTACCCTGGGGGTCTTCAAGAGGAGGTTGGATGGGCATTTGGCTGGGGTCTTCTGAACCTGGCACTCTTTGCTGTCTATGCAGGGGGTCGGACTCAATCTATTGAGGTCCCTTCCAACTCTAACATCTATGAATCTATGGAACAGTAATTTTGTGTTTGCTGTTTTAAACTCCTTCTAAGGACTGCTTCCTCATTAGAAAACTCAGAGAAAATACAGTCCATTAAAAGTTAGAATACCTGAAGTATAACAATCGTCTACCTCCAACTAATGCAATCCATTTCTGCCCCCGTTCATCCAAACAGGGAAGAACACTGTGTAACCAGCAAAGAAAAATGCTGACTTCCATAGCATCTGAAGCTGACCCAGCACCTACTGAAGTCAGTGAAAAGCTTCCTATTGATTTCAGTGAGCTTTGGATCAGGCCCCCAAGGAGAGAGAGCCTGAGGCTGAGCTATTCGGAAATATCTAAGCAGAACACCTCATAATCAGTTCTCATCATCTAATCTGGTTATTACTCAAAAAACCCTCCTGAGGGAGCAAATTGTCATCTGTTCAGGCCCTTTCAGTCAGTTTAGAAAGCTGAAAAGGGCTGATACCTTACAGCAAGTCATATTTATAAGGGCTTAATAAATCTGCCTCAAAATGCTCTAAAGTCCTGCCTCAACAAATGAGTCCAGTTGATTCTATTTATATGCAATTCACACAGGAAACAAATACCCATTTTCCCACAACAAATTATCACACTGTGTTGGGGACTCCTCCATGCCCTTAAAATGTCATTCCCTCCTGATACATTATTTTTCATCCACTTGTTAATGTTTTGGAAATTGTTCCAGATTTAATTAAACTTTTCTGTCTCGAGTCAGCCATGAACAATTAAGCAATACCCTTCCCTGAAGAATCAGGCCCGGTTTTGCATGCATATTGTCCTGCTGTTAGGCACTGAGTCCATCTAAAGCAGTAGGGATTAAATAAGCCATGACTTTTCAGGGCAAAGGCAAATGTTGACTAGTAGAACAGGGATTTTTTTTTAAGTGACACGGACCCTAAAATAGCACCCTCCTGCCTTGTCATTTTTGTTCCTTGACAAGAACTCCAGCAAAAAATTTTGCATTTTCAGTCTCACAAAAACCATGGGTTCCCCAGCAGTGAGGCAACGGAAAAAATCAATACTTGCCATGTACCATGTAACCAATAGAATAAGGGCAATGATTTATGTATGGATGGATGCAGACTGAATCAGCTGGGGCCTCAAACAGAGAGAGAGAGGGAGAGAGAAAGAGGTGTGGGGGTGAGCTGGACTGCAGTGATTATTCCTACTGTATGGCTAGATTTTTTTTTCTGCAGCAATAATACCCCTCTCTAGCACTGCAGGACATAGGGGAAAGACTAGCAATATGTGGAATATATATGATGGATCAGCTTTTCTGCTTTTGCCTCAGAATAATGATGCTATGTTAATATTAAGGTACACTAAAAAGGAAGAATGATATATGGTCTGCAGTCCTTCAAGCTTCCAGCTATCTCCACCCTAATAAAGACCAGTCCAGTGGGTCAACAAGAAATAGTTTAAAGAGAGTCAAATTATCAACAGAATAAAACTGTACCATCACTGCTTCATGACGAGAAAAAAAGCAGGAAAGGTTTACTGAAGAGAACTACTGTATCCACAGGAGTTTCTGCTGAGAATATAGTTTTGTAAATTGGATTACCAGGGATACAGCATTATAAGGTATTTAATGGCTATGGTAACTTTTTAGGTTACCTAATATTATTTTTGATTTTAAACAAAACCGTCCAAGATTAAGATTTACTATTATTTTACTTATGATGTAAGTTAAAAAAAAACACTTATCCAAATTACATCCAATGCTTTATTTGTGTGTTATAATTAAAGCATACCTTCTAATTGTGACTTTGAGTAGACAGCAATCTGCTATGTAAATATAGTGCTATTTTATAAAATACCTTTTCTGTACCTGTGGTATTTGATAAAGTAAACCCTCAAATTTGTCTGTAATGCCTTGGGTATTCAGATTGTATTTAGATTTCCAAGAATCAGATGCTCATGCAGTACTTTCGACATTATAGTTTGCCATGAAGTAAGCTTGTGACAACGTTAATATTTCTGCCACAACTAGCTTTGATGGCTGAGTTATGTATCTTTTCCCTGAATAGTATCTACTGTATACAGTATTAAAATCTGTTTAATCTTTCCTTAACCACTGGCATAACATAATTTTGATAAAAATGATAGAACAATAGGAGGCCACTAGTTAAATACATCAGTTATGCAACATTTGATCATTTAAGTTTTCCATAATTATAGTATATTTCCATTTTTCCTTTTTTTGTATTGTTCATATCATGGAAAAATCATACAAGAGCTATAACATTTCTGAGTTTCTACTACATATTTATATAAAAATGTGCTGTCTATATTAATGATTATCTATTAAAGCATCATTTCTTTCTGCTGTAAGGTGAAAATATCAGTGTACTTATTGACAAATATACAAAACCACTCCCAAAATGATATTTAAGGAAAAGAATAATTTAAGTTTTAGAAAAAAAATCAACTGTACCTTGTACTTTCATTTTGGTTACTGAATTTAGACCATTTCTTACAGTATTTTGCTGTTTTTGAATTAATATTAACTAACTTGGTTTCTTTGGTAAAAGTTATACTCTTCCTAGTGTGTAAACTATAATCTGCATGCCAGGTTTAAGAGCCCTATATTAAAATCACAACATAAGTGGCCTGTATTTAATCCCTAGGGTACTACTGCAAGCAGCAATATAGTTTAGAAAGTGAAAATAAGAGGTACATGTTAAAATAAAATAAATACATACAGATGATTAATGTTTCTGTCAAAAATATTATTAAAAACATCCTACAATAAATAGAAATGATTTGTGCTGTTTTGGTGAAGAGCTATCAGTCATTACGTTTTTGTAAACTCCCAAACTTTAATACAGTTTCATTAAAGAGCCCTTACAATTATGCTGAAATGGAAAAAACACATAACATATAAAATTATTCAAGCTAGCCAAAAGCATGACCCACATGAAAAGAGTAAGATATTTAAAACACCTTCTCATACACACACACACAAAAAATCAGATGCATGGATGATTGCTCAAACTCATCTCAAAGTTTCCCTTAATTACTTATTTGAAGCAGAGAGCAGGACAGCTTATCAATAATCTTACCTTTGAGTAATAAATAATAATACTTTCTCCTCTGTTTCTGTCTCTATCTAACATACACAGCCACAGAAACTCCAGCACGTTAATAGACATTCTTCACTTTTGTTCTGAGACCCATCCAGAATGCTATGGACCTGAACCATTTGGAAATGGAGAGGGATTAATATGAACAGCTTAGCACTTGCTCAGAGATAAAAAGTGAAAAGGAGGTTATGATCTCCAGAGAATCACGAGCAGGTAAGTTCAACAAGCAGCTATAATGATTTACAGCCAGTGATATGGAAATTAATACTGGAAATTTAGGTAAGCACATGGCCTTGATCCTAGGCCTACATTCTTTTTACAACAAAGTACTACTCAAAATAGGCTTATGTAGAAGAAGAAAACTGGACAAACCATTATAAATGTTGCAAAATGTTTTAATTAATTTAGCAATAAACATTACATTTAGAGTATGCATCATAAGGCACTATGCAATATTACTTGTGTAATGACTAGAGCTGAATAAAATCCAGTGTGTGTTCAGAAGTTCTGGCAATTCAACTTTAAAAATTAATAAAGTGTAATTAGGATTTTTTAAGATTACTTATATACAGTGAATGCTGCTATATATAATCAATGAAATGTTACAAGGGGGACTATTTTCAGTTTTCAAACAGAGCTTTATTACTATTAGATTCCCCCCTTTAAGTTTAATGTATTCTGTCCATCATATGGACATATTAATATATATAGCGTGGTTTATTTTCAAGTTTGCAATCTATAACTGTTGTAAGAAATAAGCATTTTTAGCAAGATTACTAAAGAAAAATGAATCCATGTTCCTGAATGTCAAAAGGAACAAGAAGAGGCCGTCCTTTGGTAGTTACTATAGTTCATAATATTTTTAAGCTTGCAATGGAGAAAATACACAGATAGGACCCAATCCTGTTCCAACCGATGTCAATAACATAACTGTCATTAGCATCAATGAAAACAGGATCACGTCCTCAAAATCAATTCAGAATCTTGTAGTTGACAGCTTTCCAGCACATTAAAATGTTCTATACTTTTGAAACAAGAAAGGAAGTAAGAACAACAGGGAATGGTTATCCATGTGATTTTTGACACAAAATGATATTTTGAATTACTTGCATGGTACTAGAAAAATTCTACAGACAGTATTTATTAATTTACTAGTGATTTCGTAGCTGATCCATATTTATATACAGTCATTAATTGCACTGAGATGTAATGGACAAAGTTAAAATAGTTCAGTTGAAACATATATAGAGACACACTGACACAATACAAAAACAGTTTTTCTTATATTTAAATTAGGTTTCATGTATCTCTTTATTACAAATAATACTAGAACATTAACAGAATGAAAATAAAAACCATCTCATACTAATTTTCTTTAGTTAAAATACTTTCCTCAAGCATCTTACAATAAAAAGCAGTATTACAGTTTACTATCAATGTTGTTTCATTTTTAAGGACCAGGCATGGTTTTGTAGATTATATAAGTAAATATCATCAGAATATTGCTTTAATAGAATACTTTACTCAGCTAGGACCAAATACAA
The DNA here is from genome assembly GCF_001723895.1 of Crocodylus porosus. Lineage (NCBI taxonomy): Eukaryota > Metazoa > Chordata > Crocodylia > Crocodylidae > Crocodylus > Crocodylus porosus. Next base: position 44,352,737 of record NW_017728943.1, read on the forward strand.
GGAGGTACTGAACTCCTGCAAGGGCACCTAGCACTGTCAGCTCCTGTTGAAGTCAAAGGGAATGGAGGGTTCTCACTACCATAGGACTGGACCCAAAACCAGTGTAGGGAAATCATGTAATTTAGCAGAGGTGTATTTTATTTAATGTTAACTATGATCATTAGAAAAGCAAAGACATACAACATAAAGTGTGTCTACTACCCAATTTTGAAAATCCCCAACATACAAATATCACCTTCACTTTTCAAATAATCAAGACTGCTTTGAGCAAAGACTCGTGTGTGAAAACATGAAAAGATAAATGACCCTGGTAAGTCACCACACAACAAAAGCAAAACATTTGTATAAAAAAAATATACAAAATTCTAGTTAATTAGATAGCCAGTGGCTATCATTTGTAATTACTGTCACTGCATTTATTCTGTGTTGCCATTTCACATTTTTTTCCGCTGCAAGATATAACTGATTCTTTTATCTTATGCAAGCCATCCATGCTCTGTCAACATCCCTCAAATTTTTAAAGAGGCAAATCCTCCCTGCCTCCTTTATGCTTGCAGAATTTTCTGACCCCCCGAGCTTAAGATAGAGCAACTTTCATGGATTAAACAGTTCTATGGGAGTCACCTAATAAAACACTATTAATTGTAATAGATTTTTGTTTCTTCTTCCAATGATATTTCCATGGCAACATTTTCACATTCTATTGTTGAGGGTGTTCTTCATTCACAGAGTAGGTTAACCACAGGGCAGTAAGGGCAGGCTGTTGGTCACCCTTTATTTTCTCTGGTCCTTCAACAAAGGTTAGTTGAGGTCATCAGAAGCCAAAGGGTAATTACTTTTCCTCAACAGGGTTAAAGTCACACAGATTGCTATTGGGACAACTGTATGGATGACCTTCAGCTTTTTATGTGCAATCTTCTTTTCTTTTAGCAGAGCAAATGGTAATAAGGATAGTAAATAGGTTAAAAGCCTGAAGATCTATATGCAATGTACATAGGTGGCAACACATTTTTACTTACGCAACTATGGATTAGCTCAATCTACCAAAAAATAAATAAATAAATCAATTGGGTGATCCCAAAATCCACAAAAGGTTGCAGATCCCTTAAATATAAAAGCCATCAGCAGTTAAAAAAAAAAACTTCATCTATGCTGTGGTTAACCTATTCAATTACAATGAATATTATTTTTCCCCCAACTTAAATGATTTTCCAATGATGTTTGGAAGACATTTTCAACATGCAGAAAGTAAATGGCTCTCCCCCACCTTCTCTATGTCAGTAGCACAAACTTACCACTGGTGCAACTCCATGGACCTCACAGGAAAGAATCCAGATTGTTATGTTTAATTAGGGGTTTCATAAGTTAAATGTATCAGAGTCCCTCCCTCCCTCCCACCTATAGCCTAATCACAAGGCCTGGAAGTAAATCGGGGTTTTATTAAGAAGAGAAAGGACAGAGTGTGACAGAGGAAAGCTAGGAAGCAACAAAGTGATAACTGTGATCAGGAGAAAACATACACTTTAAGTGGAAAGCTGAAGAAAGGAAAAAGTGGGACCACCCTGTGATATCATCCCTCTCCATCATACCACATTTGGCTCTCAGCCTACATGCAGTAGTGGAAAGAATGAAATAGATGGCATGTAGATGTAAAATAAATGCAGATCTAAAATAGGTTTTAAGAAAAAAAGAAGGGGAGGAAAAAACCACTCAGTCACAAAAATGTCCAGCATCTAGGGCCCAATCAGTAGAAAGATGCAAAAAGCCCACACAAAAAAATGGTTTTGCTCTGTAAGAAGAATTCCAGGAGCTCAGTGACAGAAATCTCAACCAGTCAGGCAGGCTGGATACAGAGCAGGCCATCGCTGCTAATACAGAGCAGCACATTTATCTTTACCTTTTTCCTACATAGCCTTTTGAGCCAGTACATCCATGGCAGCACACTTATCCACTGACAAAGATCCTGACCCAATTATAACCTGCTTCCACCAGCTTCCATTTTATAAAGTGCTACTGTTCCCTGCGCAGCTGACTAGCCCTCTTGGGTGTAGATGGATCCCAGTGAAAAGGAGCTCTCCTGTACTATTATCAATTGTTTTCACTTGCAAAAACTTAAAGCATTTGGTTCTCCTTGTCATAAAATATTTTATGTTTCAGTTAGAGGAAGCCAAAATAGAAATAAATAATAAAAGCCAATAGAAAATAATTTCAAATTACAAAAGCCAAAAAGAAAATATTATTTTTATTTATCTTAGCTTTGGTCACAAAAAACTTTCTGATTCTACTTAAAAGCTTGATGTTGGCAAAATAAACAAACAAAGATCAAATGACGGGCATTAAATTATCCATTATAAATTTAAAAAGTGCAACTCAGCTCCTTGACTGATGCACTACTTGGTAAAAAAGATCCTTAACCTCAGCAAAAGTTATAAATACTTAGAATGCTGATAAACAATAAATGGAAGATCTGGTAAGCAATCAATTTAAATAGAGCTAAATGGAAGAATAATGCATCATTTATATTTGGAAATATAGTACAGTATGTAAATTATTGACTGCTTGCTATACCACTTTCACATCAAAGAAATGGTAGACAAATAGCCAATCATAAAACAGAATTATCAGCGTTAGCCTTGTACTACTGTTTAACCATCTGCGGAACATGCACCATCTTGGTAATACGCCAGTGGAACTTAGAACTTTTTTGTTTTAAAACTTTGAGGTACTAACAACCATTTTTTTAAGACACAGTTTGCTAGCTTCACACCCACTGGCAGCACTGACTGTGGGGCAACTGCTTCAGCCACAAGGGCTGACATTTATTTCAAATAAAAACTGTTAAATTTGAGCTAGGGCTTAATACTAGCGTTCCCTCTAAGCTGCATGGCATGCACAGCTGTGCAGGCACGCCCATGCTGACCAGCCAGGCACACCTGCGTGGCTGAGCACCCTGCAAAGCTTAGAGGGAATGCTGCTTAGGTTACATCAGTAAGGGTAAAAAAGCATAACAAGAATGTTATAATTATGATGGTAGCAAGTATTTCAAACCTAGGAGATTCAGAGTTATAGTTATATATTCAAGAAATTAAATACTGAGCTATGAAAATGTACAGTCAAGGCACTTGAATAACCTCAACTCTGCTCTTTAATGGCACCCTTCTTCATGTCACTCCATAGCAGAGTACAGCGAACCTGCCCCAAGCAATCAGACTATAACAGCCAGTTTCAAATGGCACCAGACCTCTAGGGGCATGCGAAGCAGGCCCTATTCAATTTGGATTCAGATTCAGCCTGAATCAGGGACAGTGTTTCAATTAGTTGATTCAGATCAGTGCCCCCATTTTGATTCAGCCAAATCCAAATCTGAAGATTCGATGCTGATTCGGAAAAATCAGCAATTTGGACATAGACACAACTTTAAAGGTTTTTTCCTACATACTTTGAGGTACCAGAGTGGCTCATGCATGTTCCAATGCTGGGATGGACAAAGCGTCCCACATGAGTGCAGGGAGCCCTCCACATGCTCAGCAGGAAACCTGGAAGTGGACTGGAAGTACTTCCAGTCCACTTCTGGGTCCACCAGGGAGCACACAGAAGGCCCCCCCGCATACTGCCCTGACTCAGCGATCGGCCACAGGAGGACCCTGGGTGCTCAGACCCAGGAGGCACCAGTCACCAAGCCAGGGGCATGGCGGGGGGAGCCCCCAGCACACTCTCTGGTGGACCTGGAAGTGGATCAGAAGTGCTTCTGGTCCGCTTCTGGGTCTGCTGGTGAGCATGCTGGGGACCCCCTGTGCTCCACGTGCCCCAGCATCGCAGCATTCACAAGCTGCCTACTATCTAAACGTATGTAATAAAAAAAAAATTTTAAGCTGTGTGTATGTCCAAATCTCCAAATCTTTCCTCTGTCTCCAAATCGATTCAGAGAGATTAAAGGGTCCTCTGATTTGATTCAGAGGTTCGGCCACCAAATCAGACCAAATCTCCACCAAGTCAAATCAGGGACTAAAGTTTCGCACAGCCCTGCAGACCTCTACATTCTGCTACACATGTAGGAGTTTCTCTTCATTCCTGGGCCTCACATTTTCCCCTCCACACATGCCTGCCTGGGACCACCATCTTCCCCGAAAACCATCTGGCCTTTGGACTTTCCTTTCTTGTCTTTCCTCCAGGCAGGAATTCCACCTTTTAAGTCTTCTCCCTCCATGATCTTTCATCTCCCTGCATCTCACTGCTACACCGAACAGCCATGAGCCTCATATTCTTATGACTAGTTTCCCCTGTCATGTAAGTGAATGGTGTAACTGTTTGTGATCCATCTTCTTTGCAGTTCTCTGGGGCACTTCAGCATAAGCATAACTGAGATGGAAAAAATGGGTGTCAGGGATAATTCTTCACAGCAGCCTTTAGTGCCTGAAGACCTTTCATTTATTTGTTTTCAAAAGAACTTGAACTTTGGAAGGGATAGAAAAATACCCAGGACTAAATTTAAAAATATGGGGGACTCTCAGCCAAATTTGGACATCTGGGGTTGATTAGCATGCTTCTTTTGTATATATAAACCAGTGAAGAGGTCCGTGGAGCAGCGTCTGTCAGTCCTGAGAGCCAAGGACCTTTCATTCATTTTTTTAACCTTTAATATAGAATCTCTTATATCCTAGTTTATTTAGTAAACATTCATATGAGTGAATACAGACTCTTACACTTGGAACTAATGATACTAATTGTATTGTTAACACAGCGTTGTTAACTACCTTAATGCAATACCTGTAATACATCCTAAAGAATTTTTATTTGTTTAAAAGTTGAAATTTGGATAATTAAACCCTTTTAAAACAACACATTTGAAGCTTTTTTCCCTGCTTAAAATCTGCAAGGCACCATAATACCAATAACTTTTGAAATGCTAATTTGGATAAATTTTATGTATGAGGAAAGTTAGGGTTGATACATAATACAGATTGCAGCTAGCTGTAATATAGGAACTTTTTGTTTTGCTTTTAAACCTTCATCTTGTTTTTCTCACCAGTGTTACATGTTGAATGAAAATCAGCTTCTTTGATAATCTTCCAGCACCAAAACTTATGCTACCTTCAAAAATACAAGTATTTTCCAACCCTGCCTGACATCCATATTTGTGCTCACATCTCCAGAATTAGGTGAGTTTTAGGAAAAAATAATAATTGGAGTAGCCAAATGTATAACTACTTCCTTATGTTTTAGCGGCTTCCCAGCTTGTCTTAGAGGATTTGGTCACAGACCAAGTCAAGCTTAAGTTATTTCATCACGGGGAATTTTTAAGGTCCCTCATGTCTTAAGCCAACAGAGATCTTTCAAGCTGAAAGGGCTTTGCAAAAGCGTGCAAGTATTTTCCACAACATTAACCCCAAAAAACTTGCCATTATATTTTAAAGGAAGAAAAAATTCCCCAGCAGGATCCCAGCCAATGCATGAGTGTTTATGGCACAGAAGCATAACCAGAGTAGTCTTAAACAAACTTGTCATTTTGGTCCTCACTCAAAAAACACCCCCTATATTATATAGGCAACCAAGGCAGTGCTGAATAGGCAGTCTGTTCACTGTACATATGCAGTTAGATAACTGAAAGTTATCAAATAAATCTTAATTGATATAATACCAGGCATGAGAAGCAGTTCATACTTTCCTAGTTATTAGGGGCTAAAAGGGACCTTACATATCATCGGGTCCAGCCCCTCCTGCACTTGGGCAGGAAAGACTGCTGGAATCAGATGACCCCAGCAAGATGGGTGTTAAGATGCTTTTTAAAGACTGCCCATAGATTAACTACTGGCTATCTGCTCCTCAAAATTTCCTCTTGGCACTCATGCTTTGCCATTTTAACTACCATCAGCTATAGTCTTTTCTACTGGTTTCACTTGAGCTGGAATTCTATTTTTTTAATATTCGTCTTAAATAACTTCTTGCCATTTCACCACAGTGGGCAGTTTATTGCCTCCCCATTTTTTTTTTGTCTGTGCCCCAATTTTATGCTTAAATTCCAAATATACTAATACTATGGCTATCTGTAAGAATTTTAGTTTAGGAATTTTCACTCCGTCCTTCATTTTTAAGTGATGCTTTCTACTGTTCAGCGTTGGCACGAAACCACCTCCAAACATATTAAAATGGATTATAATGTTATTAATGACTCACACAGTGGTACAGCTGTAGTTATGACTTGAATAAACTAATATGTTAAAATCTAAAATCTAAAACAGACTTAAACATTCCAGAGCCATGCTTTAAGGTGTCAAGAAATTACTTTTCTAAACTTACTCCTATATGAGCAATCTTTACACTAGTGATTGAAGTAAGCCATTATTAGTATTTCATTGGACTCATTCACTTCTTTGCACAAGAAGTTTCACTGAGAGAAGATGAAAGTTAAAAAATGTTGAAGATGTAGCTTTTGTGCTTCATCATACCCAAATAAAGCTACTCACATTAAACAATAGGTTCCGAACACAAAGACCAGTCTACTAAGCAGAACAAGCTGATGAGCATATTATCCCACCATTCTCCTAACTGCATTAATTATCTATTAAATAATGAAACGAGCTCATACACTAATCCTCATAACTCTCCATAAGGTTATCATTTGGAAATCCTTTATGCCTAATTTTAAAAGAATACAGGGTACTGAACTTTCTGAGAAACAGGAATGAAATGACTTTGCCTTGTCCTACCATTTATTTGGCCATAGTATAGGTATACTATTTCTGCAGCATCTGTTTTGTCAGAGTATAGGTCTAGGATGCCTGTTCAATTTATAAAGGAACATAAGATATATTGTTCATACATCATTCCCAGTTCATTCTTTCAGTCTATTCCATAAACAATGTGAGATCTATCATGTCCCACACATGATAACTCTCTTATATCATGTAATGAAGAAAGCCATCAATGTTATATTAATAAGCTTATGGTTATAACTTTAAGGTCTTATGCTTGGGCCATTGGTTCTCAACCTTTTTAGACTCAAGACACCATCATTAGCCTCAAGGTGCTCCTCAGAAAAAGCCAGCTCTTAGCTTTCATTCTTTTTTCCCCCTTTTTTTTTTTTGGCTACAGAAAAGTAATAGGGCAACTCTTCTGTTGCAAAGGACTCAAAAAGACTGTGACCAGCTAAAATGTTTGGAATTTTTATTGATCCCAATTTGAAACCTCTGGGCTTATCTTGTAAATCATGCATAGGTATTTGCACATCTAATTGTACTCATATTGTGTGGCATACCACAGCACACGGGTTAAGAATCACTGACTTAGGCCCTTAAGCCTAAAATATGTATAATGGAGTACACCACAGAAGTACATGAGCATAGGTACCCTGATGCTACTAAGGGCCAATGTCTAAAAGAACATAGTGCACCTGTATGGCATTTCTTTCTGCTCACCCACTTTGCAGTATGTTCCTGCTTCATTCAGTCTGACCCTCAATATCTTGATTTTCTGTCAGCTTTTAAGTCATGGTTAATTAGGGGATTCACTACCCCTTGTGATACCTGACTTTCATTCAGTTTCTAATTAGTGACTTCGCAGTGTTCTATTAACTAAATGAATTGTGATATTTCACTTGCTGTGTTAACTGGTAATGTCTTATTTCAATATGTTCCCTTAAGTTTATTTACCTTATAGTAAAGCAATTTAATATCCAGGGTGATGCATTTTAACTTCATCCCAAGCTCTTTTACTAGATTCTTTTTGTCAATGACAAAAATTAAGGAAACCATGGCAAAATTAAACCACTGTTGGATAGTACCTGCCGTGAATTTTTTCCAAAAATATTCCTCAGGACAAGACTCTGTTCCTAATGGTGTAGAAACAGATGCTGCAGAGGAACTCTATACAGGTCAGGAACATAATAACCTAAAAGTCTAAGGCTGCTGTCACAATTTAATGCACACTGCAAGTTGAATACAACTACAAGTCTCCTCTCCAATCTGTACTCCAGCTGATTATTGTATATCAAGGATGGGCAAAATCTGGCCCATGGAGGGGCTTTGTCTGGCCTACAACAGACAGTGACCAGCCATGTCTCATCCTGCCATCCCCTGAGCACACAGTGGGCCTGGGGCAGCTCCACAGCTGGGCTGCTTTTCTAAGCAGACCAGGTGGCAGCAGCTTCTTCCATCTGCTGTTGGCCCCAGCCCTGCAGTACCAGTGGGGACCTGCACTGCACAGCCCAGAGCCCACAGACCCCACATTTGCTCTGGACTCACCTGCTCTTACTAAACAGCAGCAGCACTGGCCAGGACGAAACTGTTACTCAGCATGAGGGAAAAGTAGTCCCTCCCCCTCATTGCTGCCCAGCACTTCCTGCTACAGCCATCTGGTAGCATAGCAGAGCCACAGGGCAGCCCAGCATGGGCTCCAGGCAGCTGTAGCAGGGAGTGCTGGGCAGCAGTTTCTGCCTGGCTGGTGCTGCTGCTGTTTACCATGAGCAGGTAAATCCACAGCAGGCAAAGGCATGCAGGGTCAGGGCTGTGGTGCACGTCTCTGCTGATCCACTCCCATTGAGGTCAGTCCAGAGTGGGCGCAGGGTGCAGCTGGGGCTGCGCAGTGCTGGTGGTGGGGAGGCATCGCAGGGCACATAGGCTCCAGCCTGTTGCAGGGCAGGGGAGGGTGCTGACCAGCTCACTGGGGCACACACAAGGGACTCCCATGCATCAGCACCGTAACTATAAACCCTCCCCCACAAACCCCACAACCACACCCTCCCCCACACACAATCACACACCCTATAAACACTGCACCCATCCACATCCTCACCCACACTCCCCACACACTGAACCCCCCCACACACACCACACTACACTACATGCACCCCCATGTGCCTCTGAGGGGAGTCCCGCTCACTGCTGCATGCACACACCCCACCACAAACATGCAACCACAACCCCCCCCACACACACACCACACACACCCTACCACCCTCCCTCTCCACACCCCCTACAACTCCATATCCATCCACATAACCCCATAAACATACCTCCCACAAACCCTCCATACCCACCCACCCACATGCACACATACACACACACAGCTGCCCACAAACCCCATACCCCCCCACCTACCCACATCCCTGCAATATATAAGAGTAAGACTTCATTTTGAGTTCTTATGCATAGACCTCTATATACACAAACACACAAATCAGGACAAAAATATATTTTTTAATAAAATTAAAATGCGTTATTGTGAAGGTTTGATTTTTAGTATATAAATTTGTTATTTTCCCCAGTTACAAGATGGGAACCCCTGTTCCCAAATGGAGTACTTCTGGAGTGAGGGGAGGGACTTCTGTTGGCAAAGGTCGGGGGTTAGGAGTGGGACTTCCAGTACCAAGATGGCAACGAAGGGGTGGGGCACAGAGCTATTCTTGCAGCCCTCAACAGCTTGCCAAAACTCATTAAACGGCCTTCCAGCCAAAATAATTGCCAGCCCCTGTTGGACAGTCTGCAGAACAATGGCAGTGGGAGTTGTATAATCAGAATATACCACAGAGGTCAGTACTGCAGAAAAGAGATCCACTAATTAAACTACCTTAACATTTTTATGCTGGAGAAAACTGACCCATGTCCGTGACAGCAGAAACAGATTTCCTCCGCAGAAGGGGAAGCATCCTGCTACACTCCTTGATTGGCATTGACTCAGCCACCTCTAAGGCTTGTCTTTAAAGATTCTGTAACAGATCAGAGCTCCTCTCTGGAGCTGGTCAATAAATAATGCTGCAAAGCTTGAGCCTTAAGATGTTATCACCAAAATTAGCAAATTCAGTTATGAGTGCTGCTTAACCTAGACTGGCATATAACCTTGCGCTTTTCCTGAAGACCAGAACTGGCCTTTTCTTTTGTTTCTTGAAAAGGAGTAGTCATTAAGAACATTACAGCCTTTTACAAGGAAAGTTTCATCTCCAGCAGATATTTTGTTGGGCAGTCATCAATATAATTTATCTCTTCCTCCATATAGTGGAAGACCAATTAAAGTATCTTGCTATGAGTCCAGAGGCAGAAGACCTGCTTTCATATAAGGCTTGCTCTGGACTCAGACCAAAAGCTGTCCCCAGTTTACCCAGCTACAAATGGGGACCTGATCCTTCAGGCTAAGGAGTCAAAGGCAGAGATGTAAGCAGTAGGGGTGTGCAAAACAGGCCATATATGGTTCAGATTCAGCCCAAATCGCGGACAATGATTTGATTCCTTGATTCGGATCACTGTCCCGATTCGATTAGGCTGAATCTGAAGATTTGATGTCAATTTGGAGAATCAGCGATTTGGCCACAGACACAGCTTTAAACGTTTTTTCTACATACCTTGAGGTACCAGGCATGGCTCATGAATGCTGCGACGCTGGGGCAGATGCAGCAGCCCACAAGAGTGTGGGGAGGACCTCCACATGCTCAGTGGCAAACCCAGAAGTGGACCAGACATACTTCCAGTCTGGTTCCAGGTCCACGGGGGAATATAAGGGGGACTCCCCGGCACGCCTCCCGCTCGGCAATCAGCCACAGAGGGACCCCAGATGCCCTACCAGACCCAGGAGGCACCAGTTGCCAAGCCGGGGGGTGGAGGGGAGGGTCCCCCGCGTGCTCCCCAGTGGACCCAGAAGTGCTTCTGGTCCTCTTCCAGGTCCGCTGCTCAGCACACTGCTCCCCCCCCCACACCCCTCCCGCACTGCACTCTCATGGGATGCAGCATCCACGAGCCGCCTGGTACCTTGAGGTATGTAGAAAAAACATTTAAAGCTGTGTCTGTGTCCGAATCATTGAATATTTCCGAATCAATTCAGAGGGTTCCAATTCAATTCAGAGAGATTAAAGGGTCTCCTGATTCAATTCAGATTTGGAGATTCGGCCACTGAATCAAGCCGAATCTCCACTGAATCGAATCAGCAACCAAAGCTTTGTACAGTCCTAGTAAGCAGTAAGGCTTGTATCCTGGACAGCTGCTGAGGGGTGAGGTGTCATCACAGCCAACAGCCAAGTACTTAACACAGCAGTCACCAGGTATACAGACCCTCTTGCAGCCCCTTACTGCAGCCATGAAGGCAGCTCACCTCCATCATCTCAGTTACAAAGGCAGCAGTTGCAGTAGTGGGGGCTGCATAAACCCCTGGCTGCTTGCCATGTGGATTCCTTCCCTGGTTATATCAACATCTCCTGACTGGCATGAAGCTGAGGAGTGGACCAGGGATGAGTGGACTACCCTCAACAGCCCCACTGGTATACCTAACACCAAGTGCCACTGATTCCAGTTCCCAGCAGCAAGGAACAACTCTGGATTCAGTGGCACAGTAGGGTATTACCCCTTAAAGTCCATTTTAATGCCTTCTTTACATTGGCACACGGGGTTTATGCCCCAGTCATCCACCAGGAGTTCAACTACTGGCGAAATGGAGCTAAATATGATCACATTCCCTTATGTCCTTAAAGAAACTGAAGTGCCTTAACCATGTTAGCCTAATGGGCCATGAGGATCAGTTGGACTTCTGAGCTCTGAATTGTAAACCTCCAGCAAATCGTTTTTCTTCCGTTTTACAAACATAAGAAAAATCAGCTCTCACATTTCCTCTTCGCAGGCTCCCTGTATTGTAATGCCATCTGACTAGATGTCTTGTACATCCTGGTTTTGGATTTTTTTTCCCTTTGTTTTGTTTTTTTCTGTGTCACGAGGCGGGGACCCAGGAGCGGCTGTGTTCTCTCCTAGCACCCCCTACCGTGCCAAGTGGGTGTCCATGCACCCTCGTTCTCTCCTGCCACGTCTTTGATGACAAAAGTATTAAGGGAGGCTGCCTTTTGCCCCCTTTGACACAGTACCCCTGATGTATCCCAGTTTGTGTCCTGTCTTAGCGGACCCCGTGAATTAAAGCCTCAAGGGCTACGCGTGGCTCCTACCACCCCCAATACCACGCCCCAAGCCTCTCAGATGTACCAGATGTTGTCTTGTCAAAATCCCTTGCCCGCACTCTCATGGATGCTCTCTGGACTCTCTTTCCTTACAGTCACCTGCGGTCTCCGCAGACGCTCTCAGGCCTCTCTAGGCCGAGCCCATACCGGGCCCTTCTCGTTCATGCGCCCTCCCTGGGGCTCCTCTCGCGCTCACCCTCACTGGGGCCTTGCCTCCGCAATCACGCCGCCCTCACTGGGGCCTTGCCCCGTGATTCCTGCCTGCACTGGGGCCTGTCTCCGCGATTCCCGCAATCGAGGCTCAGGTGGCCATAGCCATGCCTACCCCCAAATTCCCCTCTTGGGGCTTCTATTCCTGTGTGTGCCCTCCCTGGGCCTTCTATTCCTGAACCCTCTGGGCTTCTTGCCAGTGCCCACTCTGGTGCTCCTCACAATCGGGGCTCAGGTGGCCATAGCTGTCCCTGGCCCCCAATGCACTGTGCCCCTTCTCAGGGCTGGGGTCAGTGCACCCCCTCCTCGGGTCTACAACCTCACCAAGACTCAGGTGGCCATAGCTGTGCCTGGCCCCCAGACCCCTTCTCGGGTCCTGCGCCCCACTGGGCTCCTCACCAAGGCTAAGGTGGCTGTAGCCATGCCTGGCCCCGAATCCCCTCCTTGGGCCTTAACCTAAGCACCCTCTGGGGTTTACAATTCCTATGTGGCTCAGGCGGCCTCAGCCTTACCTGGCCCCCAATCCACTGTGCCCCTTCTCAGGGCTGGGGTCAGTACCCCCTTAATGCTGTGCCCTCTCTGGCACCGGGGTCTCCACACCACTGTGGAGCCCCATGAGGCCTCCTCCAACCCCTTATAGCCTCATCCAGTCCTCCGGTCTTATAAAACTACCAAGAGAAAACTCAAGCCCCTGGGCTACAACAAACTCCAAGCCATCTGGCTAAAATACAATTTCTAAGCCCTCTGGCTAGCCATTGTTCAAAACCCTACCAGGGCTTGCTCCACCCAGTCCTCAACCAAAGCTATTTAGGCCATCTAGCTTCTACAGGTTGCAATACTCCAGCAGAGCTCCTCCACCCTTCGATGTCAGCAGGGAACTGCCTGCTTGGCCTCAGCCTAGGCTGTTTATATAGGCCAGGCCCTGCCCCCTTCCGGTCAGCTGACCGACTGCGGTTGCCCCGGCAACCAGCACCTGTACCTTTCCTAGAAGCAGGCACTTTAGTGCCCTGCGACACACCTCCCTCCTTAAGTTCATAACCCACTAGGAGCAGGGCACAGGAGTGTCCTGCGACATTCTGCTTTATGTTCTGTCCTCTCGATGTTTTAAAGGAGCTGCTACTTCTGTGCCAGTTATACTAGCTGATATTGGGCATGTCTACTAATCTACTGCATGGTATAGCATCACCAAGTAACTGTGCTCATAAGCTACTAAACAGTAAATTAGTTTACTGTGCAGTTAGTACCTGTAAATACAGGTACTAAACTAACTGCAGAGTAGATACAGTGCAATAGGGATCATGTAGATGGTGACCAAGAGAAAATTTGCTCCCAGTCAACCACACTGGGAAGAGGTCTGGTTCTGCCCAGCAGGAGGACTGCTCAGCCCAGACCAGGTCCCTCTCTGTCCCTCCCTCTCCCAGCATGGCAGGGTTTCTAGCTCCCCATTGGAGTGGAATGCTGAACAGTGCCAGGACTGGAGAACTCTTCCTTCCCTGCTCAGCTGAGGGCTGTCCAGGAGCTGTCCCACCAGTGGGGCAGCTAGGAACAAGCTGGATGGGGATCCCAGTTGGTGGGAAAGAGCTGCTGATGGGGACATAGGGTTGGGAAACAGCTGCAGGGGAGGGGACTCTTTCGTAGGGCTGTGTAAAGCTTTGGAAGCTGATATGATTCAGGGGAGATTCGACCCAATTCAGCATCCAAATCTCCAAATCTGAATCAAAACAAGAGACCAATAAAAAGGTCTGAATCAATTTGAAGCTCTCTGAATTGATTCAGAAGAGATTCAGAGAGCTTTGAAGATTTGGGCAGTCCCCACTCACAGGGAGCTGGACCCAGACTCCATGTTGGTAAGTAGGCAGTGGGGGAGGGGGGGCTGGAAGAGGGGGTATGGGATCATGAGGGAGACCCCTGCCCGGCCGCATCCCCTGCCTGCTCCCCCAGCCCTCCTGAGTGCCCCCCAACCC
>NW_017728943.1:44366981-44458742 GCF_001723895.1 Crocodylus porosus
CCCCATGGCTGCCCTGCTTAGCCCCAGCTCCTGGCTCTTCTAAAAAAACAAAAAAACAAAAAACTCTGCACTCACCGACTATTGCAGTGGCCTGAATCAATTTGGAACAGTGATTTGAATCACTGAATCAAATCATTGTCCCCCAAATCAGGCAAATCTGAATCCGAAGCGAGCTGCTTCGCACAGACGTACTCTTTCTCAGCCCTCTGCCATGATCCACAGATCAGGCACAGGGCTGGGTGGCAGCTGCCCCAGAGGCAGGACAGCTTACTCCACTCTCTGGAGAACAGGGCCGGGCTCTGGTGCCCCCTGGCAGCCCAAGGCTGGCACCTGGGGGAGCCTAAAGCTTCCTCTGGCTGCTGTAGGGGGATACTCCAGGGCTGGAGTAGCCCTGCATTGAACTGCTCCTGTGGGGAGCAAATTTGCTCCCAACAGGTGTACATGTAAACACACTCCTAAGGAAAGTTTACTGTTCAGTAAGATTACAGCACATTAATAGCACGTATAGACACACCAGTGAGGTCCAAAACACACAGCTACAGGTTTAATACTTGCCCTTAACACAGCTGCAATAGCTAAGAACCAATGCACTCTCACAGCTGATACACTAAGATTCAAAGCCAACAGTGATGAGTTCTTCAGGGTTACAGTAGTATGGTAACCCTGAAGAACCCTTTGATACTTCTAATCTATACAAGGTGATTGCAGTACTTGGAGGTCTTCTGCATCAGTACTTCACTTTTATGGGACAGAATAATGAGTCTTTAATTGGCTCTGGATTCTCCCAGACTGGTGCAGCAGTGCTAGCAACAGAAGGAGATTCCAGTTGCCAGCAGCAGACCATATCAGTGCACCATAGGAAGCACCTACACTTTGTGAAAGACTCAAAAAGGACATTCTCTTTCCAACCACATCCAGCAATGCATATTCATTACCACTGTATACAGAATATATTATGTAATTAAATTGCACAGTCAGGAAGAATGGAAATTATGCTCATGATATATTTGTGTAATTATGGGAGCCAAGTTGTTTTTTCTTGGATACCCCAGCAAATTGAGATAGTTATTATTGTCCCTCATTTCTATTACTACTTCTTTCTGACTCTTTTTGTCTCTGATTTTGTTATGATTTCCCTCCCTTGACTTCTTCCACTTTACTTTTCCTGTCTTCTCTCACTAGAAAGCTATACACTATTCAGGATGAAGGATTTCTACTGATGTCACCTTCTCTTATTCAACTTTAACCTTAAAATTTGGTTCTTCTGCAATGCCCAGGTCAGGTAATGGGGTCAGCCAAGAAAGCTGAATGTAATCAAATTCTTTGAGAGATAAAATTCTCTATACTTGTTGCTTCAGGATTTAGCATTCCTAGCATTTATAATGTACAGTAAAAAGCAGCAAAACGAACACTCAACATAGAGAAAAGGGATTAAAATAACTAATGTAAGGGCATGTCTACACAAGACGTTTACTATGCAATAGACTAATTAGCTGCACAGTAAACATCACATCTATACATGTGCCCCTATTAGGCCAGAGTAAACTAATTAAGTCCACAGCAGGATAGTACTTGTATCAAATATTTACAAGTACTATCATACTGCAGATTCTTTTACTCTACAGAAGTGCATGTGCAGATGCTGCCCCGGCTGGCTGCGGCACAAGGACACTTCAGTGGAGAAGCTGCCTGCCAGCTAACTCCATGCTGAACCACCCTCATGCCCCAGCCAGCCCCTCAGCAGCACATTGAGATGGGGGAGCAGCCCTGGGCTAGCAAGCTGAACCCCCATGCTGCGTGCCAGCCAGGGCTGCTCTGACCTGGCTCAACATGCTGCACTCCCAGGAGTTCGTGAAGACATGGCGCCTGGAAGCAATAAACTCCGGACAAATAAGATACGATATGCACCTTTATAGACTAACTAAATAAGATATATATGAGAGCTAGGCCTGTGCAAAGCAGCTAGTATTTGCTTCGGATTTTGATTCGGGGGATAGTGATTCAATTAGGTGATTCGAACCACTGTCCCAAACCGATTCAGATGAATCTGATTTTGGAGATTTGGCCGCTGCCAAATCAGCTGAACCTTAAAATTGAACAGGCCCTATCACCCACCCACTCTCTCAGCCCTGTCAATGGCTGCCCCACCCAGCCCCAGCTCCCCACTCTTAAAAAAAAAGTCCGACTCACTGGCTGCTGCCAGGCAGGGTGCAATCCCTGCTGCCCCATGCTGCATGGGGGGATCTGCCATGAGCTCCCAGAAGCCCCAAGGCCAATGTAGCAGCCAGAGAGTGTCGGGCTTTTGGGGTTTTTTTAGGTTTTTGGGGGTTTTTAAAGAGCCAGGAGCTGGGGCCTGGCAGGGCAGCCATGGGGGGGGGAGGGGGAGGGAAGAGCTGGGACAGCAGGCTGGGGCTGCTCAGGGGGGCTGGGAGAGCAGGCAGGGGATGGGACCTAGCAAATTTAGACTTTTGCTGAAATTCAGCAGTGCAGGGAAGACCAACTCATGAACCAAACAGAAACCAATGCAGTAATTTCTGCCTGAATTCCTATCTCTGACAGAAGTGAGGACTCCTTCCACTCATTTCAGTGCACTGTTAACTCTGAGGTTTTATACTGATACTCTGCATGACAATATTGTTAACTATTTCCCTGATACTCACTGTAGAAGACAAAGAAAAGGAAAGTGTTTCTCTACTCTTTTGCATGCCATGTTAGGGGTACAAGTGGTACCTGGTAGGGCTGGTTGAAAATGTTCCATCAAAAATGCCAAGTCAGGCTCCTCAAACAGACTGCTTTTTGCCTTTTCATTAAGGCCATGGACTCAGATGATTCACTTACCTTCCCTCTTCATAAGGATCATTACAAGTATAATTTCCAGGAGACACTGAGGCACCATTTCCAAATTAAAATGGGTCACTTTTTACCTGAAATATTTCAGAATATTTTTTTTTTTTTTTACTTTAAATCAAACTTTTTCATGAGAAATTTGGATTTAAAAGAATTTTTATTTCTGTAGTTTTAATTAACTTCTGATGAACTCTAACAGCTAGCTATTGTGAAATGTTGCTGGGGTGGGACTGCCAAATTCCACACACACCCTTTTCTAATTATAAAATTACTACTTTTCCTTAGGCAAAATGGGGATGGGAAAAGTAAATGAATTTTGTGTTGAAAATGTCAGTAACTTTCTGGTAGTCAAAAAACAAATCAAACTAACCCTTTCTTCCCCCTCCCCCATATGCATACTTTTATGGATGTCACCCCAAGAACCTCTTGCCTAGTTGTCAAAATTCTAGCCTGACCCCAAAAAGAGCTGCAATGGGGTTATATATTTTCAATACAAACAACTACCAGCATATGGAAAACTGATTGTTTCAGGGATGCATTACACAAATTTGCTATCAAACTTATAGAAAAGAGACACAAAAGATCCCGTACAATTTGCATGCTACTGAAGCAACAAAGCATCAGTAAGGTGAAACAGCTTGAGAGGGCACCACCATATATCAAAGACACCTACCACAATTCAAGGGTTCTTGCTATAGGTTGCAGGTCTAAGATGCTGTGCCCTCTTCGCTCACAATGGATGTCTTTCATGCTCTCTTGCAGAGCTGTAGGGAAAGTTGAAGGGCACAGTGCTACGGTCAACATCCAGCCAGAATGGGGTACCAAAATGCCAAAAGAACACGAAAAGGCTTCAGTGAACTGGGGCAGCAGTTGAGGCTGCATCCTGAAATTAGGTCTCAGAGGAGGGGTTCAGTAGAAGGGCTGGGACTGCTGGGGTAGAAATAGAGAATAGTTGGCAAGGGGTAGCTGCAGGATATAAGGCAGAACAGAAGGATAGCACTGAGAGACCTAATGAGGTGCTGTTGCCATTACACCCTATAATTGGCGTAGGGACAATGGGTTGATTTTGTTGCTGCAACTGTCTTTTGCCACAGGCATTTACACCTCTGAATTTTGCTAGCCCCATCCAATAATCCCATATCACATATCTGAAATTAATTGGTATGAACAGGACCAAGAGCACCGGGTTGTACAGCCTAGTACTTAGAGCCCTCAAGCTTAATATACTCATTGAAAAAATGGGAGAGAAGGCAGTTTCTCTGGGAAGCAAAGCTCAAGGCTAGAATGCAAGGCTTACTGCCATGGAGAGGCACAGCCACCTCACTGAGCCATGCACCCTCAGTCTTGCTTATCTCTTCCTGGTTCTAACATACCTCATTCTTGCAGCTGCTCAGGGTCCAGCTTCAAAAAGGTGCACTGGAGGAGGGCCTGAATAATGATTAAGCAGTGGTGGACTAGTTAGAGACCTATGCTTGAAGTCAGATCAGTCCAGGTTCAACTGACCTCCAGGTCAGGTAGGCTTAGAATGTAGGTCTCCTGTTTCTTAGGAAAATGCCCAAGAGCACATTCAAATTTAAAAGAAAAAGCAGCGGGTGCTGATATGACAGCATTTTTTGTTGGAATAATGATTTTTATTCATTGTGAAAATGCATGCAAGCACTTGAATAAACCTTGGAGGGCGCCATGGAGCCTGTGGGTACCATGTTGGGATCCACTGCTCTAGACACTCACTTATTAGCACTAAAACATAGAAGAGCCTCCACCTCCCGAGTATGATATCTGCTAGTCAGGGGTTTTGGGGAGATGCTGCTACATGTCCACAAAGGGTAAAAAGTAGTTAGTCATGTGCATGGCTACTGTGTAGCCTATTTTGCATGCCAAGTTTGTGTGCATAGACATGCACACTTCATTTTCAGATGTCCTGGAACTAAAATGACTACCTGTGCCTAAGAGCCAAAGATGCCATGTAGAGCAGGGATCAAATGCCTACAGCTTGCATAGACGGGGGGCCTCAGCAGACCACAACTGGGCAGCACAAAGAAGCAGCAGTGTTGGCAGCACTTTGGACCTCAACTCCATCATTCCAGCTCACCAAATGAAAACATTGCCAACCACTAATGTCAACCAAAAAACTGTCACTTGCACAACCAAAAAGAAATAGAAATCCACCCATGATACACAAAACGATTACCTGTCAGCTTGAGGGGACTGGAGAATACAGCAGTAGGGTCAAGGATGGTTAAAGAATTATTACGCTTTATATGGGAGTGGCAAAAGGACCCAGGCAGTTGTTCCAGGCAAGGCTCCGCTGGGCTTAGCAATGCATAAACAGAATAATAGATGATCCTTGTCCCAAAACACCAATCTGCACAGAGGTTTAAAAGAAAACAAGAAAAAATATTTACTAGAGGCCTGTTGAAAATGTCTTCAAGACTATTTGCTGAAAATTGTCCTATTTTTCTAAAACTAATATTTTTGCAGAAATGTTTCAGTTTTCAAAATATTCTGATTTTTTGGTTTTCAGCTTTTGAGGTGGTTTGCTCTTTTTTCCCCATTCCTCCTTTACCTTTTGGCTTTTCCCCCTCTCTTAAACACTTTAAATTTTTTCTAAATTTGATCCTGAAATATGGGGAAGTGATAGAGGAAAAGCTACCCCCCTCCCAAATATTGTTCATATTTGGCTTTCATTCTTCTAATTTAAAAAAAGGAAGACACCAACACTTTTCATGAAGAAGTCTCGCTATTTTTGGACCAGCTCCACTTAGCATAAATTATCTCAGTATGAGTCTAATGAACTACTGCGAGCCTTCAATTGAGGTATCCTTTAAACCTATAGCATTATCAAAAATTCAGAATAATACAAAGGGGGGAGTAAATTGCCTAAAGAAGGCCCCAGTCATATAATGAGTGTATTATTTTATAGATATAATCAAAATCATTATAACTAAGTACAGTAGCTGATATGCATACTGTATGCCGTTACAGAGATTATTAACCAATTAAAACAAGCATATAAGAGCATGTCTACACTGTGTTGGATGATGCTAGGGAACAGTACTGTTAAACAATGCCTTCCTCCCATTCCAACTTGGGCCCGCTCTTGGAAGACATATGCCAGAGAAAAAGATGTCACACAGCTGATTTTTGGAGCACACCCAGAGCCACTCTCAGGCTCATGCATGCTCATAAGAGCAGCCTCAGAACCATTCAACTGGCAATCGCATGGTTTGTTTTTTTTTACCTGTAATACAATTGAAGTAGGAGGAACTGGTGGGGTATGTTTTGGCAGAAGTGCTCCCAATTCACCTTAGATACAGCGTAGACACCTAATTTTAAAAATGTTCCAATCAAGCTCTCATAGGGTACATGCACATGTTCCATTCACCATGTGTGGATGTTCACCAGTGCCAGAAGCCACACTGGGAACGTGATCTAAATAAGTTAGTGAGGTGAGGGGGGCAGGCAGGATCAAGAGGGGCTAGTGGGCCCATGGGAGATTGGCAGGTCTATAGGTGAGGGCTAGGGAGCTAAAAAAAAGCCTAGGCAGGGTCAGGGGAAGGCAAGGAAGAGCACAGCCCTGGAGCTAGATCAGCTGGGCTTTCCCAGCCCCAGGGATGTACTCTGAATATGCAGAAATATTTGTTAGATTGGCCTGGCCATTTTTGCCGGACCTCACCTCCCTGAACATCTGTACAGATCAGAACAGAGATCAGCTTAACCCTAATTAAGTCAATCTAAGTGTAACCTCAGCACTATCCATAATGCACAAGCAGTTTGTTCAGTGCTTGCTTTATACTGCTGTCCTTCTTATGACACTACAGTTCCATTTCTAAAACAAGTGCGGTGTCAGGATCAACTGGACCACGGGCAGTCACTTAACAAATTACCATTGGCAGGCTAGGGTCACGTCAAGTATTGATTGCTTTACAAGCCATAAGGCCAAGGGTTGAGGTGGTATCATGGTCAGGGTGGATGCTAGATCAGAGTTGAGAGGTCCAGCTGGGGCTGGAGCCCAGGAAGCACACAGAAAGTAAGAGGGGTTTTATAGTCCCCATCAAGTGGTTCACAGTTCCCATAGGTTCCTCCTGGTCACCTGACTCCTCATCAGTTGTCCCCAGGGGCAGACTAGGCAGGGCTAGAGTGGGTATCTGACCAGCTGCCTGGTAGGGCTACAGATTTTGCTTCTGCCTGCTGGCTTGGCCTCACTGGGTTCCCATCCCAACATTTCTAACACACTAATTCTCCCTACAAGTCAGCTTCCCAGTGGGGCAGGGGCGGGAGATAAATGCTTGTTATCTGGGCATACTTAAGTATAACTTCCTTTATTTATAGAGATACACCAGCCCTGAAACCAAGAGCATGTAGGTATTCCTTTTTCCCCCAGAAATTTTAGCCTCAACCTGATGCTGCAGACCTGAGCCAAGAGCTGATTTCTGCAGATAGCAAAATTAGCTATTGTCTGACTACTCGTGAAAAATCTGGACCACTCAGTAATTGCTCTAATGCAGTTTTTCCCCCATATCCTTTGTCTAGCACTTGTCAGAAAAGATTCCACAAAGCAAGTTATCAAGAATTTTAAAAAATATTTCCCTAACCAGAAGAACATTTCAAATTGGATAAAAAGACTTATAATTTTATCGTAGGTTTTTATTCTCTGAATAGCAGCATACTCCATTACTCGTGCTAGGATCTTGACTTCTTTGTAGGAAATGAGGGATTCAGAAGATGAGTTATGTATGTGGAGCCAGTAAGTTTCAAAAGTTCTCATTCCTCTAGAATATGTCATTTCCAGAGACACTCTACACAGTCAAAAAACAGACTATTTAATAAGGGAGAGCAAAACATTAAGTGTATACTTTGAAAAATTTTAACTTGCCTATGTTAGTGTCTGCTTGGCTTCTGTGAAAATTCAGTATATGACAGAAAAATGTTAAATCCACAGTTATTCTTAAACACCAAATTATTACTGTTATCTGGAGTGTGTAGCAATAATTACATTGGAAAAAGGTCCTTCCATCTCACAACTTCAGCTGTCAGCTGGAACTCAAGTGGAAATCAAAGGACTGGTACCACATTGTGGGGTTTTTTTTCTGATTTTGTTATTTGCTTTCCCCGCCTCACATCCTAAAGCTAATTGGGATTTGATTAGAGCTAATTGAGAATTTTCCATCTATATGACTTTGCAATAGAAAATGTAGTTCCCATGGTGGGGAGGGGGAATGATGTTACCCCTTTTTTTTTGGTTTCCCATTAGGAAATTAAGCACATTATTTTGCTTTTGGTCATCTCAGCTCAAATCAAGTATTTTGGTTTGCTGAAATAAAATGAAATGTCTTTAAATCAGTCCAACAGTTATTTGTTACTGCCTACAGAGACACTGTACCTCAAGGCAGTCATAGTTTGGGTGCCCTGTGCCTCTACTCTCCCTTAAAGCTAGATGCCTTGGCCTTGGTTTTATATTTAATACTGTTTACCTATGCAAAATTAATCTATACACTGGGAAGTAGGTCCTTGTTGGGTCTCACCTGCATGGTGAGAGCTTGGGTGACACAGGGTGCTTCTATATGAGACGTTTACTGCAGAGTAGACTAATTAGCTCTGCAATAAATATCTCATGTCTACAAGTAAGGGTTATTAGGCTGGAGTAAACTAATAAACTCTGCAACAGGGTACTACTTGTAAATACAAGTACTATCCTATCCATCTGAGAAGTTGTTTTTTTTTGTTTTTTTTTACTCTGCAGCAGCACACGTGTACACACTGACACAGCTGGCTGGGGCACAAGGGTGCTTCAGTGCAGGGGCTACCTGCTGACTAGCCCCACACTGGAACAGCTCATGCCACAGCCAGCCCCTCCACAGCATGCTGAGCCAGAGGGAGCAACCCTGACAGTCAGGGCTGCCCCAACCCATCTCAACGTACTGCAGTCCAAGATGCATGTGCAAACAACTCACGCGGGAGCTGCAACATTAGTTTCATAGATTTCATAGACATCAGGGCTGGAAGGGACCTCGGGAGATCATCGAGTCCAGCCCCCTGCCCAAAGGGCAGGAAGTCAGCTGGGGTCATAGGATCCCAGCAAGATAAGCACCCAATTTGCTCTTGAAGGTGTTCAATGTAGGTGCTTGAACCACCTCCGCTGGCAGACTGTTCCAGACCTTGGGGGCTCGGACAGTAAAGAAATTCTTCCTTATGTCCAGCCTGAAACGGTCTTGCAGGAGTTTATGACCGTTCGACCTAGTCATCCCTTGGGGCGCTCTGGTGAACAAACGTTCCCCCAGATCCTGGTGGTCAGCCCTGATAAACTTATAGGTGGCCATCAGATCACCCCTGAGCCTACACTTTTCCAGGCTAAAGAGTCCCATGTCTCTCAGCCTATCATCGTAAGATCTGTTTTCCTGACCTCTGATCATGCGCGTGGCTCTCCTCTGGACTCTCTCAAGCTTCTCCACATCCCCCTTGAACTGCGGAGCCCAAAACCAGACGCAGTTGTCCAGCTGCAGCCTCACCAAGGCCGAGTACAAGGGGAGAATGACGTCCCAGGATTTGCTCAAGAAGCATCTATAGTTGCATGTGCAGACGTGCCCACAGAGTTGGTGTAGCAGCTCCTATTCCAACACTTCACTATTACCAGGAAAAGGAGCACGACAAGGGCTAACAAGTGAAACTTGACCATACCAGTGTCTCCCTTGGGCCACCGATTGCTAATAAAGTCTATTCTAGCCTGATTAAGAACTTTCACAAACTATGGAGATGCAAAGGACTCCACTGCCATCCTCCTGCATCTGCATCTGTCACATTGGAAGATCTATCCTGAACTTTCAAGTGGATTTTTTTCTTATACCATATTTGGAAGTAAAAAAATCCCAATTGCCTCAAATTATAAGCTATGTGAGTCACTAAAAAGAAATTATTAATATTTTCAGACTAGCAGGGGATTAGGACTATATAGATTAAAAGTACTAATGTATATTTTAACATAAAGAACAAGATTAACAATAAATGGAATCCTACAATACCACAGACTATGAAAATCCTGTCTCCATGGTTATTAATTCCATACATTTCAGAAGCACTGAATAAACTATTTTACAAAATGCAAATACAAATATTTACAACACTACTGTATAAAAAGGTTGCACTGAATGCTCAATGTAAACAGTTCAGCACAGTGTTCTCTAAATTATTTTACTGCCTCAAGCCTCTGAAGTCAACATAAAAGAAGGAATGTGGTTAATTGCCATAATTAAGGAATTGCATCATAATAACGAGTTTGCAATTTCAATCATTTTAAGAAACAGTTTTGTGATAGATACCATTAAGCTTCCCAATTTTGTCTAAGTCTTCCATTAAATCCCTATGAATTTAACACTCAGAATGGAACAGGAATGACTCAAACCCACACAGGTTTACTCTTCTAAACCAAAACCTATCTATTTTGCATAATTTCCTCAGGGAAGCAGTAGAAATGTCTTCTTAAAGTATTATATTTTGAGTCTGGAAGCGAGATAGATTTTACACTTAAATAATATATAGGAGCTTATACTTGTGACCTTTTATTTTGATCACCTTCAGCATTTTCATATCGCTATAAGATACACCCTTATAAACACAAGAACAGCACATTTCAGTTATGGTTACCTATTGATTTAGTAACACTCAAATTGATCTTAGATTGTTTCAAGCAACTGTTCTGCACCCAAAACACCACATGAACCACAGAACCTAGATCAATAGATTTTCAAGTGAAATAATTGTTTTCCTTTGTAAGTCCCCATTACTTTTTGAATGAAGAACTGTTTGATTGACCTCCAGGAAAACAGCAGATGTGAATAAGCCAACAACCTCAGGCCTTATCGTTTAAAGTAAGGCCTTGAAAATTACAGGAAAGTACAATGAACATGTGTTAATTTAGCTATGAGAAATAAACCAGCTGGTGAAGCTGCAAAAAGTGTAGTTTACTTTTATAAAACAGAAGCAGCAGTTTGTAAGTGGTCAGAATACATTCACTTGATTAGTTACTCACATTTTAAAAAATATTCTATGAATACAGAAAATAAGTAAATGATACCATGTTGTCTGGTGCTACTTTCAGAGTATCAGTATAATTGAGTTTGTGAAGTTCAACAGAATAATGTCACAGAAGTTCCACTTTGATCTCACTGTCTGTTCTATTATGCAATTTAATTCTCCTATGCTTCTGCATAGAATCATAGGCATAGGCTTGTATTTTCAACTGCTTAAATTGCACTAACTTCAGTGAAAGTGTGCATATGTATCCCAGATGGATACAAATACTTGTGTGTGTGCCTAGGATGACATGCTAAGAGGTCAACACAGAGGTGATAGGTGGACCTCAGGCAATTGTAAGACTTCTCAGTTCTAAACTATTCCAGAAGCTGGAGTGAGCCAGGTACAACTTAGATGGCTCTGGGAGCCAAAGCTACAACGACCTCCCCGAGCTATGTCAAGTTGCAGCATTCATGGAGTGCTGTAGCCCTAACAACATGATTATAAAGAGGTCCTAGTGAGGAAGCCTGAAGACTGGCTTTAAAAATTCTTGCACTAAAGGTATCTTCTCTCAACTGGAACTGGCACCTAAAAACATCTCTGTCAGAAAGGTATTGATAGGTCAAAACTGCAAATGAAAGTTCCTGATGTATATGTGTAGGTTTTAAATATTTATTAAAATATTTAAAGTAATTAAGCCACCATATTTACTGAAAAAGATGATGATCCTGATAAGACAACCCCCCAATAATTTGATTTTATATATAGAAAAATTATAAATTTGTTATAATTTTCCAAGTATAGAATCTAATTATTGGATATTTGTCTTGAATTTGTCCCCCTCCCACTGCTACAGCAGGGAAAATAAATCTGGTGGGAATCAGCTAGCCCTTTGCTCTCTGCTTCCCTGCAATTGCTTCCCCTAGCAGCCCTTCCCCCTCTTCTTACTGTCAGACTCTGCTCTCCCTGAGCACATGAAAGCAAAGAGCAAATCTGAAAACACTAACCTTGAAATTAAACATTGCTATAGCAATTTGCATTTAGTTCCCATGCACTCAGTTTATCCATAATTTATTCATGTTGCCATTTTTTTTTTAAACTGCTGCAAGTTTTAGCATAGGTACTCCATTAACACACTTTTGAGCAGCACTTTGACACTTACTTATACAAAAGAAAATGTAGTAAAAATTTTTTGTTTGCTTGTTTGTTTGTTTTTTACTTTTTTAGGGAAATTGTTTTGTTTTCTAGGCCAAATAGGCTAAATCAATTCCAAATTGGTAGGTCATTCAAGAACCATATATGGCTCTACTACCGGCTAATGTCTTACACCCCAACTGGGGCTTCAGATGTTTCCAAATCATTTGGCAGGTATCCTACACCCAGGCCTAAGCCCAGAGGCTTGGGGTTCAGATGGCCCCAGGCTTCACTTGCTCTCAGCCATATGGCCACAGAAGCAAGCTGGCGAGAAGTCTCCCAGTTCCATAAAGCAGGCATAAAGACAAGTTCTTCCCACTGGAAATGAAAGTGGGAGAGTGATTATACACAACCTCCGCCCAGGTCCTACCCCATGTCAGAAAAGCTGCTATCCTCTACCCCTGGGAAAACCGCCTTAATGGCCACAGTATGCATGATATTAATCCAAAGCCAAAGGTTCATGATTTACCATATAGTTCACTGGATGAGGCCCCCCAAGAGTCAATAGCATTTCAAGCGATAGTCATCCCACAGCTTAGCACTGCTCACATTGTGTACTCCAGATACTCCCACAAAAGATCAAAGGATCCATGTGCTAATTAGCTCTCCCTCATGACTAGAACTGAGTAATCTTGTCACAAATCCTGGGAAATTTATACGCAGATAAGGCTCAGAGCAATCTGGTCCAGCTTCACCTCATGGAGTGTGGGGCCACACTAATCATATGCACTAGGCTGAGAGAGGGGCCAGCAAGGATTCTGAATGAACTGTGGTGGCTCACCATGACTTGAATAAAGAGCTGGCACTGAGAGGGACTGCACTTAATGGGCACTACCATGTGTTTTATTTAGATAGGTTGCTTTTACCTATCCTTGTAGTAGGTTCCCACGAGCATGTT
The DNA here is from genome assembly GCF_001723895.1 of Crocodylus porosus. Classification (NCBI taxonomy): domain Eukaryota; kingdom Metazoa; phylum Chordata; order Crocodylia; family Crocodylidae; genus Crocodylus; species Crocodylus porosus. The sequence goes on from NW_017728943.1 coordinate 44,379,931, forward strand.
TGCTCAGCATGAGCCATGTTTTTTACAGCCAGGCTTAGTATTGGCTGCATCTAATCAATTTCATAGTTGGTTTCCATTGCTGAGCACATGCTGCTTTTGGCAGCAGTTTAATGACAGACAATGTATTTAGTGAAATTTGCTTATATGCAATTATAAGATGAATGGCTTTTTCTCCATGCTAATTGGGGTAAACAACCTTGTCTTGTATTTGAGTTAATACAATGGTATTGTCTCATCCACTAAAACTAAGTGAAACAAAGCAGTGAGGCCTGATTTTTTTTGTGACTTATTTAGTCTCTTATACCTATGCTGAATCTGAACCTGGACTTAGCTACTATTGCACCTATGCAAAGCTAACCTATACACTGGGAATTGAACCCATAGTAGATCTTGCCTACATGCTGAAAGAGGATTAAGTGACTCAGAGCTGGTGTGCAAAGTAGGCATAAAACCATACTAGTTTGATTTGGTAGCATTTACCCCTATAGATGTAAACAATTATACAAAGTGGAAGACAGTGGCAAATATAACTTGTAACATTTAAAGATAGAAATGATCTATTTAGTTCTCTAGTCCATCTCTCCCTATTCAAGGTTGTTCCCTACATTTTTAGTTTTCTTAATTTCATAATATTCATCTCAGCTATACTGTATTTTTAGACTAAATAATCTCCCTCTGAACTGCTGGGGTTATTTGGTTGTTCTTATTGTGTTTTTTAAATTTTTATAACTATCCTTTTAAAGGTCTAAGGTAGCCGTGGCCTCTTCCTCTCTGATTTGATTACAAGCATTGCAGTTATTGGGATTAGGTCTATGCAATACCATAACAAATCAATTGAGAGGAAAGGCACAAATTATAGCTCCTTAGAACCACCGGCTCAAAATCCTGGCAAGGCCAGCTGGGCATTTTTTCCTTTCTATGCTAGCCTTGCACTGGAGCACAACTCATGCTCCGCAACACATTGAGCCAGCCCTGGGCTGGCTGACTGACCCCCCAGGCCTCCTGGCAGTTGGTGCTGCTCCAACCTGGCTCAGTTTGCTGTGATCCTGGGCACAAATGTAAATGCAATGCCTTCACATTAATAGCACATGTAGATGAGCCCCTAAATGCTTTATGTAGAAAATGAGGAGAGCAAGTCACTTTAGAAAGCCCAGACTTGCCCAGAGTTATCCAATTAAAAACATTAAACAGGGGTGTGCCTGACCCTTCTCAGGAGCCTCAGTGTCTCCAGTCACTTAACACTCACTGCAGCTAGTCCCATTTCTGAGGGCAGCTGGTGGTAGCATCTGTGAGCATCTGTGATTTTCGCAGTAATTTAGTGGTTACAGCACTAATGCAGAAAGTAAAAGATCTGGATTCTAGGTCCACTTCATCCTGAAAGGGATTTGAACACCATCTTCCAGGAACATGGGTTTCGTAACAAATAGGCTATAAATAAGATTTCACCGCTCCTGTTGTAGCTGTGCCACTGTACAGGAACAAATTCAAGTAATGGTACCAAAGGGCTGCGTACCTCTGGCTCTGTACACACATTCAAATAATCTGGAAGAATTCTCCCAGGTTTGTTCTCCTGGTAGAAAAACTTACTTGGAATTACCTGAACAGATATTCAAAGCTGATCCATTGAAGAGCAGAGAGCTGGCAGTTCACATCATAATACTTTACTGACTCTCCAGTCCACCCAGATACAGATGGCAGCGGTGTACAAGGCAGCCCTTATTGACTGACCCAGACTGCTCAGAGTCAGTCTATACCTCCTTACAGCATAATGTGGGATTGTGAAAGGAGTGTGTTCTACTCGTAGCTCAGCTGAAGCAGCAAAGTCCAGGAAGTCACACACTGTGTCCTGGGGGAAGAAGGTGGGAGCAAAGCACCCTGAGGTACTAGAGGATTCTGCTGTGGCTTCTCCATTGGTTCATGACTATGGCACTCCCTGAAAAGTAGGAATCCCAAGTTGTGGTAGAAACAGCTACGGTTATTTTGGTTTTTCCACCAATGATTATTAAAAAGTCCAAGCAACAGCAGCTGGAACCCAGGGCTCTCCCTTCCTCTGGGAATACCATAACCACTAGGGTACAGAATCAGGCTCTCTCTTGCTTATTCTCTCTGACCCTGTGGTTACATAGTAATTCAGCTTCAATAGGAGAATATTTAGCTAGTATATCCTACAGACTGGGGGTCTGAATGTGAGATGTGTTCTATACAAACACAGAATGCATCTTCTTTTCATTAGGCATCTGCATAAGTGTTTGGCTGCATTAAAGGTACAGCAGAAGTCTCACATTATTTTTTCAGAAGAGTAACGAAGCAGTTACATTTATCTCTATAGCTTTAGACAACATATCTCTACTCCCACACTTATACTAAGGCCTGGGCCTCCTGACATCAGACATCTGGTCTCCATGCTGCTTAGGTAATGACAATAGGTATTGACAATAGGTCATTTTAGGTAATGACAATAGGTATTTTACGATCAGGTAACACACTGCCTTGACACTGGAGCTGAGGCAGATGTCATCTACTTGGACTTTAAGAAGGTCTTTGATACTGTTTCACATCCTAGTTTCATAAGGAAGATAACAGGCTGTGGAGTGGATGCTTACACAGTCAAGTGGGTGGCAAACTGGCTTAGGGAACACACCCAGAGAGTGGTGGTGGATGGGTCATTTTCAACCTGGAAGGAGGTGAGCAGTGGTGTCCCGCAGAGATCAGTCCTTGGACAGATGTTATTAAATATCTTCATCAGCAATTTGGACAAGGATGTGGAGAGCACCCTGTCCAAGCTCACAGATGACACCAAGTTATGAGGCAAAGATAACACACCGGAGGGCAGGGAGTGGATACAGGCTGATCTGGACAGGTTGGGTCAATGGGCAGAACAAAACAGGATGCAATTCAACAAAGACAAATGCAAGGTACTCCACCTAGGGAGGAGGAATCCCCAGCACACCTATAGGTTGGGGGATGACCTCCTTAGTAGTTCAGCAGCTGAGAGGGATCTTGGAGTCAGAGTTGACTCCAAGATGAACATGATCCAGCAGTGTAACAAGCCATCAACAAAGCCAATTGCACCTTATTGCATTAGCAATAGCATTAGCAATAGCACCTGATCTCATTAGCAACAGATCAAGGGAGGTGATGCTCCCCCTCTATGTGGCATTGGTCAGGCCACAGTTGGAGTACTGTGTCCAGGTCTGGGTACTGAACTTCAAGAGGGATGTGGAGAATCTGGAGAGGGTTCAGAGGAGGGCCACTCATATGATTAGTGGCCTCTGTACAAAATTGTATGAGGGGAGGTTGAGAGTTCTGGATCTCTTCAGCCTGCACAAGAGACGGAGGGGAGACCTTGTAGCAGCCTATAAGTTTATCAAGGGAAGACAACAGAGTTGGAGATGTGCTATTTACCAGGGAATCCCTAGGAGTAACTAGGAATAATGGGTACAAACTAGTGGAGAGTAGATTTAGGTTAGACATTAGAAAGAAATTTTTCACAGTAAGGGTAGCCAGAATCTGGAACGGGCTGCCAAGAGAGGTGGTACTATCACCTAACTTAGAGATCTTCAAGAAGAGGCTAGATAGGCACCTGCCTGGGGTCATCTGACCTTGGTCCTTTTCCTGCCTGGGGCAGGGGAATTGGACACAATGATCCTCTGGAGTCCCTTCTGACTCTACTAACTATGAATAGCATATATGGGTATTTCTACTCTAGACATGGCTACCAAGTAATACAATATCTACATGTGTCTACTAATAAATTGTGGCTCTAATTACTAACTGTATTTTAAGGTAGTAGCATCACTTAACCATAATTAATGCTTCTTTAAAAAGTAAGGAATAGGAAGCAGTTAGAACATTTCTTCTATGGAAAGAAATGAATTTTGTGGCTTTATCACAAAATCTCTCCCCACTATCAATCTAAAAATAGGGGCTGGGGTGGTGTAGGTGCTAAGGAGCACAGTTGACAGCCTAGAAGTCACAAGAGTTCAAGGCCATAGCAGAAGTGCTCACAGCACAGTCCTGTCAGATTATAACATCTATGAATTCTGCTAAATACCTTGTCATAAGGCCACAAAAAGGATGGACTATAAATCTCACTGAAATTTTTTTCTCCTAATTATGTTGCAAATAACTGACACATTTGCATAGCATTTCAGTATATTCTTGTGAGGAAGTCTGAGCTAGCTCTTCATGGATATTAAACTTGACTTCAGGGTTTTAGTCTTTTATGTGTGCAATTAACTGCAAACACCTTGTCATAAACATTTTAAAAGGTCAGAGAGATTGCAACAATTTTGCTAAAGAGATAAATGGTCAAATAAAACATTGAATTGTTAATTCCCAGGTGACAAAAGGCTGTACAAGTCTGATCAATAAGAAGACATACAAAAAGAATTCTGGGATAAAGGGCGGGTCAACCTTGAAGTGTTAATAACTTTCTTATATTATTTTGCTCTGGCATATCATGTGTTTTAGCAGGTAACAGTGCTGTTAACAGCAAATTGATGTTCATAGTCTTACTGAAGACTAGGCACTTCAGATAACTGAAACAGATTTTTTTTTGAGGATTTAGTGAAATTAATAACACCAGAAATACTGGGTGTAAAAAGACAGGTAAGAACAAATATTACTGTTATTTCTGCGTTAATTCAAATAATTTTTGCTACATTTTTCTTTCATTTTGTTGTTGATGCCTTATGATTGTCTTAAAAAGTAAAACTTGTGTATTCATTTATTTAAAAGTATGTTCAACTTTTAAGTGCTGTGTAGGTCTACTTTATGGACAGAACCTATAAAAGAGTAATAAGTTACTTGAATCCATGAGAGCAGATTCTCACCTGATGTCAATTCTCAAAGGCATTTTGATTAAGGCAGGACAATTTACCCCAGCCAGGATCTACCCTATGTAACAGATTTATATTTGTGGAAGACATGTAAATTACCTTCTATGAATTTTGAGGTTCACTGATACCTATGCATTAAAATAAGACTTTTTTGGGGGGAGGTGGGGAACCAACATTCAATGAGGTCTTGGCTTTTTAAATCTAAAGAATACATTAATTCTCTTCTTTTACAATGATGAGTAGAAAATGTTATGAGAACTACTCTACTGACTAATCATTCTTTTTTATTATGAAAGCTGAATCTTTCCTATTTCTATATTGTTCACAATAAATCAACATAAAATAAGTAAAGGTTAAAATTAGCAGGTCACAATTTACAGTGCACACTGAATAAAAGCTAAAAAGAAGAGAAAAGTATCAGTGTGTCACATTTACCATACTATAGTTAAAACAAGAAAATATGTTTTTACTTAAAAGATCTTATTCAATTCTTCAATTCACTCCACTAAATGCAATAATGGAGGGAACACATCAAAACATTATTGACTTTGAATTTGAGCAGTAAAGACTTGCACGTAGAAATCCACTCATTCACTTCATAACTATTTAAATGTGACAGCTGATATTTCTCTTCAATATGTTGAAAACTTCACTTATCACCTGACTATGTGGAACAATGTGAACTGGTTAGAAATGCCAAAATCTGTTATATTTCCCATCACTGACTGAATGACTGTGACTCAGAAAATCAGCTGTTATTTACTGATGAGCCTTACTAGGCTCAAATTTTTAATTTCTTAAAAGTATTAAAGGGCCTCTTAGCCAGAAGAGAAGATATCTACCACCAGCAGAGCTCCGTCCACAAATATAACTTGCTTTTAAAGTTACCTGCAGCCAAAAATAGTAATGTAGTAAAATGAAAAGTTAATGGTTATGAAAACTCTCTCATTATTTAATTGACAAGTCTTTTGAGTAATAAATAGAATTTTTCTAAAGTGGAATAAGCAGCTCATGGAACACAAGGTTAAAAAGAGAAAAAACAAAAAGAAAAGTAAACCCTATCCAGAATCAATAAATACTGACGTCCAATGATAAATATTCCCAGGACCTATCAGAGTGGAAAAGTAAGGAACTAAAACTGTTCCAAGGTATTGTGTAGTGGCATAAAATAAAGACAATGATGTATATATATACTGATTTCAGTCGACACTTGAAACCAATTGAACATTTGAAAGGTCAGTAAATTTTACTTGTGCTTAAATTGAATGCTAGACATTTGCATAAGCCTGAAAGTCCAATTTCAGTGTAAACTGCTGTAGTGATATGTAAAATTTAATCAAGCCATACCTCTATTAGCAACCTCATGTTATATGACATGAATAGTGTAGTGAAATTGCATAATCCCATAAAACAAGCTGAAATAAATGACATTATAGGAATAACATGGAACGATACTACATGGAAAAATCTATTTTGTAGGCTAAATAAATGTCATGAAATTGCATTTTACTCTGAGAGCAATTGTTTAAAGGTTCCATTTACCAGTTACTTAGTGACTTTACAAATGAAGATGTGTTCTTCTTTTCCAGGGTACCTCTGACATATTTAGCAGGATTTATGCAGCCTACAATATAAAGGCTTGTTCCTTTTCTTCTGCAAACAAAAAATCTGATGCAGCAAGTCATCTTTGTAACGTACTGTTTAAAAATTTAAAACTATATAAAGGTATATTAGATTATCTTTAGACAATCTTTTCTCAGAGTATCTTTAAAAATATTGTGTCTAATATAAAAAGCCCTGATCTCAGGTCATTGACACAATGGCAACTTTGAAAACTTATCTACCTTAGGGTATGATCCCACAGTCATTAAAATCAGTGGCATATTTCTTGGGTATGTAAAATTTAAAAGAATTCTAAGAGATTTGAAATGCTCTCATGTAAATTATGATAAAGAATAATCAACATCATCAGTTGACACTTAAAATGGGTTCTGTCCAGAGTACAATAATTCCAAATGAACAAATATATAAAATATAAATACACATTATAAAAACATGATTAAACCTTTACAAAAAAACCAAACTAAAAAACAAAAACTAAGAAAACATAACAGCTAGGAAAGGTCAAAGATAAATTGTACATCATGATATATTTCTTCTTCCATCGGCTCAACTCATCTGTTATATTGTACACGTTTTAACTATCTTAACCTTAACTCTTATGGAAACAAAAACAAAAAAAAGTAAATATAGTTTAGATTCATGGTGTTTTGCTGTCTTGTAGCTACATGTGCATAAACTCCAAATGTTCAGAATTTTGTAAAAGGTATTTTTATTATATTAAAGTCACGGTTATAAATGGAACAGACCAGAACTCCACATAGCTATGAGCTGAAAGGAGAACAGAGAACAGCACATAGATTGCTTAGATCCAGTTTGCAAGGGTACTTTTAATTCCTTTCATGCTGCTAAATGTTGACCATAAAGCATATATGCTGCTGTGAGGGCGTGGGGCCTAGGGGTGGCCGTGTACTCCCTAGCGCCCCCTACCGTCACTCACGGTAATTCAGCACCCTCTGGTTCTCGCCCGCCATGTCTTTGATGACAATTAGTTCAGATGGGAGGCTGCCTTTATCTCCTGGTGAACGGTGTGAGTGTTACTACCCCTACTCCATATGGGGTGCCTTGGTGCACCCCTGCCTTAAGGGCAATGCGTGCCTCCTACCTCCCCTTCAGCACGCCCCAAACCTCGCAGCTGTTCTCTGGACATTGTTTGGGTCCCTTGCCCTTTGGCACCCTCTCCAGCGCTCCTTAGGCTCATCCTGCCCTGGTGCCCCTTTCTGGCACCCCTGGGCTTGTCACCCACCTGGCGCCCCTGGGGCTTGTTACTCCCCAGCGCCCCTCTCCAATCTACCTGGGCCTACCACGCCACTGGCACCCCTCAACCGGCGCCCCTGGGTCGGTCACGTGCCTGTTGCCCCTTTACTGGCGCCCCTGGGCCGGTTAGACAACCTGCACCCTGCTACCGGCACCCCTGGGACGGTTAGACAACTTGCACCCTGCTACCGGAGCCCCTGGGCTTGCCGTGCCCAGGCCTCACCCCACAGGGCCTGTCTCTTGGGTTTTTCCCACCCCCCGCCCCACTCTGGGGCCCTTTGCCGCGCCCCCCGCCCCACTCTGGGGCCCTTTGCCACCCACACGGGCTGGGGTCCGAGACCCTGCTCACCGCGCCTCTCCGGCGCAAACCGCTGTGCCCCACTGGCACCACTCGCTGTGCCCCCCTGGGCACCGGGAACCCCCAAGCTACTGGGGAGCCCCCATGAGGCCTCCTCGCACCCCTACAGCCTCACCCAGTCCTCCGGTATAAGGATGACTAAACCATGAAGCCAAACGGCTCTAACCCACACCAGAAGCCTACCGGCTTACAACAGAATCATAAGCCCTGAGCTTATAAACCCAGCTCCTCTCAATGCTGGCTCTCTCATACCTCTCGCATCATTGCAGCTGGCCAATCCACCACTATTGACTCTGCTGCTCAGCTCTCCCGCAGAGCTTTGGCTCCTGCGGCTGCCAGAGGGGAACTGTTGGTCAGGCTCCGGCCTCGGCTGTTTATAAAGGCCCAGTCCTGCCCCCTTCTGGCCACCTGACCCGCCTGGTCGCCCTGGCAACCGGCACCCGAGCTGCCCTGGTGATTGGCACCTCTGTCAATTTCAATCCCAGTCACGGGGCACCTACGTGACCCCGTGACAGCTGCCCTGTCAGTAAAATGCCATAGTATGTATTCTCCCCTATAGCAGCAAGATGAGAACAACTACTCAGAAAACTTTGGAGCTCTCAAGCCCTGGAAAACAGATGAATCTTCTCTTATCCTGAAGAGGTTTCTGTATCCATGGTACTGAAAGCATACACCAGGCGCAGCCCATAGGCCAGATGTAGTCTACAGAGCTGGGTCATTTGGCCTGCATACTTCACCAGACCCTGGCTGTGTTGGGTGATCTTCCTACAGTGGCAGCCAAGTGTCCGAGCGAGAGCCATAGTGCTAAAGCCCCAGCAGTACCACAGGAACAAGCCTGATGCCACAGCTTCTTCCTATGGCAGTAGCCAATTGCCCTCAATATTGGGCTTGTTCCTGCAGTGCTGGTGGGGCTCTAAAGCCATGGCTCATGTGCTTGGCTGCCAAGCACCCAAGAGAAAGCAGTGGCACTGGAACCCCAGGAGCAACATGGAAAGAAGCCCAGGACTGTGAGCGTCCCACAGCCAAGCACTGGGGGTGTCAGGCTTCTTCCCGCCAGTCCCTGACCAAACAGATCAGGCACCACATGTGGCACCCATTCCTGACCAGCCCTGTACAACAGTGCATGTGGCCCAGTTCCAGACTTGCTGTAGTGGGAAGGGGTAAGCTGAATCAGGCTTCAAAGGGGTAGGAGGGCAAAAGGAAGGGTGGTCTGTGGGCCAGATCTGGCACATGGGACCAGTTCTGTGCCATTCATCCAGTCTGTCGATGGGCCTATACTACTCATGCAGCTCATGAGGCCAGTTGAATTTGGTATCCCTGCCCTACACATTTGGAGACAGAGGATACAGAAGGAAATCCAGATTCAGCCCCTCACAATCTTTGTCCTCCTGGACACAATGCTTGGTTATTCCTAGCCCATTTTTCCACAGCAAAAGTACAGAGCCTCTGTACCTTTAGCTCACCTGTTGCACAATTCTCCCCACTGCCATTATCCCCCAGTCTGTCCACTACCTCCACCCCTCCTTTCCTGAAGATGCTAGAACATGAAGTGTCTATGTGAATGCTGCAGATTGCCCCGCTGACCTGCTACCAGGACCTGTGCTGGAAAGTGCCCATATTCACAGGGACTGTGCCTGCCACCCATGACCCTTGAAAACCAGCAGAACTGGGAGCTTAAGAATCATAGATGTAACTATCAATTTTGGGCAAAATTTGGGGGTAAGTATAGGGGGAAAGTAGGCAGGTGCATGTGCTCCTTTGCTGCATCTGAAGCAGGCCTGTGGCTCCTCCACCCTGGCTGTAGGAGTTGGGTACCCGAACACAGTAAGAGCAGCTTTGCACTGCCAGAATAATAATTCTTACCTGCCCCAGAGACTCTGCTGCCCTTGTCATGTCCCTGCACCTAGCTGCTATGGCCAGGCAGAACAGGCCTGCTCCTACTGTGTCCCAGCACACACCTCCTACTATCCTTTGCCCCAAAGAGTGGAGGAGGATGTCTCTCAAGTTCATTTGCTCTTTTATTGGAAAGATTTCCGAATTGTGGTCCAGGGATTGCTGCTGGACACAGGATGTAGAGCATAGGGAGAAAGAAAAGGGTGTTCCAAACTGCTCTTGGGGCCAAACTGGATAGCCAAAGCTCAGGGAGGAGATGTAAATGCAAGTTTTGATTTGCTTTTCACTCTGTTCTCTGAGCCACCAGCTAAAACTCAGCTTTGTTTGACTCCAGCTCAGGATTCAGCCCTCCACAGTTTAGCTCTGATGTTCACCCTTCAGCAGTATTTTGTAGCATCATAGCAGAAACATTACCTACGTATTCTTCTCCATAACCTTCCCAAAGTACATTTAAATTGATAGTATTTTTATGACATTGTTGCCCCCAATTTTGCCTTATGTATATGACATTCTCTCCTAGTATATATGTTTTCATTATGGATCTTCTACAAAAAAATTACATTTGTATAACTTATTTTCCAATTTAATGGCCTTGTTCTCAAAGATAAAAATATACCCACAGTCCCAGAGACTTAACAGGAATTCAAGAGCCCACCGCATGTTATAGACAATGTTCTTACCTTAAAGGATTTAATCCCTTGGAAAAGCAAATAAAAACCTAGAAAATATTTTTTTAGATCACACTTCCCTACAACAGAATGGATATTTAAGCCAGAGTGCTAACCAGTAACATCAACTCTGAAACAGCACAATACAGATTTTTCTATGTTTTGAATATCCTTCTCATATGAGCCCATTTTAAATAAATATTTTGCTTTTTAAATTAAGGCCTATGTACTCTTTCAAGATAGGCAGGTGCTTTTGTTGAACAGAATTATCAGGGTGTCTCTCTGACTGGATTACATTCATTCTTCCCTGACTTGATGAAAAAGAAGAAATTTATTTATTAGTCTAAAAAAATTCCATGAGGAAATTTACTTTGTCCTATAAGCATAGGTTTTTCAGTATATATACAAAGGTTTCTAAAGGATAAGGAGTAGGAACAGAAACATATAGTAGTTTGCCTAGCAGAGTTCACCTTCCAAGTAGCCCAACATGCTGTAGAAAAGTGCAATTAATTCCTATCCAATTTTATTAATTACATAAAAAGAATCAGATTTTGGCCACAGAATCATGGTCATTTTAAGAGCTAGAGAGACAACTGCTGTGAAAGTGAACGTCTACATATTAGTTAAGCAACTGCCGCACTCCCAGACTTTCTTGTTCCATTACAAGTCTCCTGTATCTCCCCTGAGGCCCCTCTGGCAGCAGTTACAAACAACCCAAACCAGCAGGAATGTGCAAGGAACAGGTGCTCTGGCTTACTGAGGTTGTATTGCCTGCAGAGAAAAGAGAATTAGCAGCTACCGCTGTTGCATACAATGTCTAAAATAGCCAACCACCTGAAGATCTTTACTTTCCCTTACAGATATGTTTTTTAAATGCTGATGCTGTTAGGTTCCATAGCATGCAAATAGTTAACTGCTGGTTATGGTATCCATATTTTTGTAACTAAGTATAGCAAACTGTGCAGAAAACAGTGTAAGCTTTCAAAAATATTTGCGGCAAAATGAAATTAAAACATACAAACAGGGCTCCACAAGTGAAAGAATAGTGTAATAAGCCCCATCATCAATGTGACAGCACATTACAATATTTTGTTGAAGAGATAGTCTGTCCATTGCTGAAACTAAAATAATACAGTGCTAGAAAATTAGTGCTTACACACAAGAAAACCATACCAAGTCATGCAAATAGACAAAAATCAATATATACAAAGTAAATAGAACCCCTTGCACATTTCCTACCCCTACCCTGCTGCCTTCTTTCATTTTGCTTTCCACTTGTGTTATCCCATCCTAACTAAACCCCAATCTACCTACCACCCCCCGCAAAAAATGAAAAAAAAAGATGAAACTAACATGACTTCTGCTACTATCACATTGTTCACTTTGCTTCTGTGTTGTACCATGCTCCCCAGCCCTCTCTTTCACATCTGTTTAGACTGCAAGCTCGTCATGGTTGGGCTGTTTAGTACACTGGGGGATCCTAACTTGCTCCTTACAAACTACTACAGTAATATAGGTATCAAGTTTATTATATTGGTAATGATGATGATGATCATGATGATGATGACGACGACAACGTCGGCAATGATAGTGAAGGTTTAAAATTATTTCTTTGAAATAGTGATGGTATCCTCATAAGATCACCCAGTCTAACTTGCTACAGTACTAATTATAGTTCAAATATTATACAGTAGCTGGTCTCTCTAGGACATAATTATGCCAAAGAGGTATACCTCATAAATATCATGTTTTGTTAATGAAAAGGACTTCTAAAAATGTGGGACTTTTTACATGGTATTTGCTAGATTACATGATAGATTCTGAAAGCTAATATTTTACTGAATTTTATGATAAGAAGAGACAAGTTCAAGAAATGACTATTGCATTCCTAAGCCCTAATTCTGGACTGAGAAATAATTCTACTGTAGTAAATGAAGACACACAGCAGTAAAGCTGCTGTGAGATCAGTATCAGAACAGAACAAAGGAGGTTCTGTAAATAGCCAATAATATTGCATAATGGGGATTTCAAACTGGTAATATAGAAATTGTTATGATTAAAGAGGACAAAGAGGGCAATACAAAATCGTTTCAGAATTTTTCATACTTTGATTTCAGTGAGCCTGATGATCAGCTCCATAACAGATACAGATCAGGAGCCACTCAATGGCCATCAGTGGAGTTAAATTAACATTAGACTAAGTAAGATGATATTTATGTCCATTTATTTCATCTATATATATTTAAACCCAAGACTGGGTATGAACATATATACAATTAGGCACCTATTTTCTTGCCTGATTAGTATTATTGTATATATAATACATATGCCAATGACCAGCTAAACCTAGAGCCAATTTCAAAGCTAGAATGTCCAGAAAGAGTCCAGAAAGCTCTTAGAACATTACAGCAGGAATTCCTCTGCTCTATGCAACACAGTACTAGTATTGAAGGGCTGGCTCCTTTATCAGTCCTACAACTTTTGCTATAGAAAGACTGTGACAGAAGGCTGTTCTAAAATATAACAGGGCTGCAAAAGAACCAACTCCAAAATCAAGGGGCTGTCACCAATTTCCTTGAACACTTGTACACACATGCCTCCAGTTATATTCAACTTTACTACTTCTATAACAAAACTACAGATTATTGTGTTCTGAGATATTGTTATAAACCTATTTTACTAAAATATTCATACACACCCACAAACATTCAGCAAATGTAGGCCAAGTTTGAAACAAGTCTCTTCATAATTAAGATGTAGGACAGAAATAAATTAATGAGACATAAAAATGTCCCTTTGGCAATGTTTTTATAATAGGGCAGGGTGCCATTTCATCTTAGTCAGTAACTCATATTGAATGTTTATCTGTATGAAAATCAAAAGAAATCACAAATGTGTTTCTTTCAAAAAGGGATGAAAGACATGACTTAGGCAACATTTTCAAAACTAAAACTGATCTCATAGTTTATAATATTGTAAGTTATCTCAACATTCTGTCTTTAGCTTTGCTTTCAGATTGAGTTACGCACTTGTTGAAAAGTGTAGATATTTTCTTTGATTTTTTAGTTACAAATTAAAAAACACAGTATTTCCTCCCCTGTGCTTTCAAACCATAGTACCATAGATTTTTTTTAGATTGTGCATCTCTTTAATTTCTTGTGTCAGTGCAGTAAAGTAACTTTTTCAGTAGATTGTAGTATTTTTTCATCAGTGTGTAGTAAATGCATAGATAGAAAAAAAACCACTAAAGCTCTGACAGATGGTACTCAGCGTTTGACTCATGCTGGGCTCAGCAGGACCTATGGTTTAGAAGGTTAGGACTGTCAAAAAGACTCTGCTTATCAAGTGAATAACAAAGTGTAGACTGCCAGTCTGCTTTCTATAGAAAACTAAGATTTTACATGTCATTCTTAGCTATCTTTCTCCTGCTTCAAAAACTTCTGAGAAGAATCAAGTTTCATATCAAGCAGATGCATGCCTTCCTATTTAAGAAACAACTTGGAAACTGAAATCACAGGAGCAGAAGGAGGTACGGTAGGCCTGGTTCTAGGAAGCTCTGCTCTCAGGCTAGTGTCAGTAGCAAGGTTTTGTGACTTCACAAAGGATGAGAGTGCAAAGAGGGAAACTTTTTTTTGTTTTGCAATAAGTGAAATGTAAATCTTTTGTCAAAAGTTAATCTACTGTTAGACATTATGTATTTGGGCACTTTGAGCAAAATAAGCACTAGGAAGGGAGTGAGAAAGGCTGAAAGAGTTGATCATAAGAGAATTCACCATGCTTTTTATTATTATTTACTTTTGAACCTCTATGAACTAGCACTTATCCCAGTATAAGTATCTCCAACCATTAATGTATGAAAGTGTACAAGCATGATGGCAAGTAATGCTGAGATCAGAAGCAATGCAGATAAACCTTTTTTACAGCTAACACCCATGCATACTGGTAAGTCTGAACCTTTAACTTTGTTTCTGGCTTGGAAATAGTTAATAATTAATACTGTAATGTTATGCTGAACTGGAGCCAATCATTAACACAGCACTGTAAACTACAGAATCTTTACCACTGTCCAATAGTTTATTAAATTGATACATTGTTTTAATCATAGTGTAAACTGGGACAAAATTACTAACAGCTGCTCTTCAACAGTCACAGTTAATGGTAAAGTACTAAAAACTATGTATTGTTGTTGACACTAAAGCCTCTGTCATTAACTTGTTGTCTTCTAAGATCGTGAATTATGAAACAAGTGTATGGAACTTTGAAATTTACAGAATATAATTAATTCAGTATGGATTCATTGCTAGGCCTTGGACAAAATGCTATTTTACCAATAAATAAATAAATAAATAAATGTAATCTGTACTGAACAGAAGAAAAATACAATACTGGTTTATTGTGAAGGAGTGTCACAGACATATATAGTCCTGGGGCTGTATATTATTTGTTAAATTTTGGTTACCCTACAGTCTGAAAATGAGATAATAGGAAAGAAAGGACAGGCACAAAATTTTTCTAATTAGCATTAGCCCTTCCCTTTGGCACACTTATTATTTATTGGATGAATATGATTCAGGAAAATGATGACAACTGTGAATTCCCAGATCAGCTAAAACTATATTTCTGATTAATACATCATGTTGTATCTTTGTGCATAATGCTAATAGTTTTTAAAGCTTCTGACACCCTTGTTTGTATATTTCAAACGTGTGCTGAATAAGTCCAAGAACAAATGCTAACTTTTATTTTAAAGTGAACATTTATACTTGGGCATGTTGCTAATCTTATTTAAATGAAACCAAGTATCAAAAATTGAAATGGATCTACCATTACAACTTGTTATTTTCCTTTCTATTCCACACTATCACAGTTCAATTTCTATTCCTGTATTTCAAAGGTCTACTTAATGCATTCATCAGAGGTCATGGGGAAAATGTGCCTGCACAAAAATTAAGACCAGGTTAGGCTTCATGTAGTTTATTCATGATTCTGAAGGAACGAATAATTTGGAAATGTATTTATGATGAGTCCATAAAATCTGGGTTGCATTGTGACCCTTCATGAGAAAGCCTACAAGGCCATGTCTCTGCAGAAACTGGATTTGTCTGCAGGTTTGTCTCTGCAAAAGCTGGATATTTCCAACCATTTAACAAAGAGGAAACACCCAGACCTATACAGATCTCAGGAAATAGGCTGTTTTTCAGATGCTTCTTGCCCTGGTCTGTCATTTAGCCTCAGTTGGCATAGCTTTCCTGGCTGGAATCATGTCTTCAGGGGCCCTCCTACTACAGGTCATTCTGGACCTGTAGGTTGTGACTCATTTATTTAGTGTGGGGCAATGTTTTCAGTTTGGTGGGGGGGAGGATAAGGTGGGGGAGAAAAAGTGATCCAAAGGCTCTTTGCCAGCCCTCTCACTCATCCAAATCTAGAACCTCTGTATTATGATTTTAGATGGGAAGGTATGGCAGAGTAGTTGTCCCTTCTTCCACATGAAGAATGGTGCCCAGGCTGCTAATCCAATTATATGGCCAAGTCAGGAACATAGAAGAAATTAGTATAGTGCACAAGCTCCATTGGGAATCTAAGTGGGTACCTATCAGTGACACTTCAGCATCTTTTTATGTCTAAACTGGTAGACAAATAAAGGGATTAGTGCAGAGTGTTTCTTATTTCTTATTAACTCAATCCTGAGTTTTCCACTAAAAAGACTGAGTCTTCATAACTGACCTAAATGCACCACATTATTTGTAGTAAATTTGTGAGGTAGAATGCCATGAAAACAGGGACTAAG
Source organism: Crocodylus porosus (assembly GCF_001723895.1). Taxonomy (NCBI): domain Eukaryota; kingdom Metazoa; phylum Chordata; order Crocodylia; family Crocodylidae; genus Crocodylus; species Crocodylus porosus. The sequence goes on from NW_017728943.1 coordinate 44,396,356, forward strand.
AGCTAAGAAAAAAGAAGGTCACTTAGAAAAAGAAATATTAAATTTGTCATACATACAATCTTGTCAGAAGGAACTTAAAATAAGGATTAACAACTAAATTATATTTACTAGTATACGGTCAATGTGAATTCCTGCGTGTCTTTGAACAGATTCCACACACTGAAAACATGAATTTTCATACAGGGTCAAAAAACACCATCTGTCAATCTTGGAAAATGCATGGTATTAGTCATAGTTGTGTTCTATTGAATGTTTTACAAATTTCAAACATTCTTTAATATGTTCCATTCACTTCTGGTTACACTGATTCCGTCAACTGTGTCCTTAAATCCTTTATTAACTTATGATTGCTCTAATTTCTTGAAATTTTGCTCATCATCTATAGCTATATGTCTACCTTAGGGATTCCTCCTCATCACCATGTTACTTAAGCTACTGTTGTTCGATTTAAAAAAATCATATAGGAGCTATATAATATAATATAATATAATATAATATAAGGATCCTATAGTTCAACTAAGTTAATTTAAGAACACTGTAGTTGTAAACTGTGTTGTCATATGAAATAGGAATAAAGCTCAAGAATAATTAACATTGAACTGTTCTTTTGCAATAAAAAACATTCAGTAATTAGTTACTAGTCATTATTTTAAAGGCTAAATCTGAAACACTTTGAGGGCAAGTCCCACTTATTCAAACATAGTTATTTGTATGAGTTCGAAGAGTAGGATTTGCCCCTTTGTCTCTAACTTCAAATGTCATTACTTTTTACCACATTTAATAGATGAAAAGTCCCTCTGATAAACAGCATTTGAATTATAGCTTTAATATTATAAGATGCAATGATGTGTGCCTGAGACAAATGGTTTCAGAACTGACATCACAAAGAAAGCATCAGAGTTATCCTGATCAGTTTTATCATAATTTTTTTCAGAGCTGTGAATACAGACATGCCAATTTTGATGCAAATTTTACAGCACAACCATGGTTTAAAGAGCAACTCATATTCAAAACATTATCATGGTATTTTAATAGTTTCTGTGAATTCCATACAGCTAACAGGAGAGGGAGCTCTTTCTTCATTTTCATTATATTATGAAAGGATCTTACTGCATTAAAATGTAACAAAATGTTGTTTGATGTCAAATGTAATGCACTATGATTATTTGTTCCTTTGAAATTGGAGTTTATAACTCTAAAACATATAGAATTATTTGGGGGGAATGCAACTAATTATGAGTTAGAAAAAAACAAACAAAATACTAAAACAGACAAAAAAAACTTTCTTATTATTGGTATAGCAAACAGAATGAGGGTATGTCACACCTTTACAACCTTCTACATGCCTATTTCCTGACATACATACAGCATCAGATGTGTATATTTCTATTTCCTAGTTCCAGATATATATTTACTGAGCTGTTGTGTTTTTTAATTATCATCACCATCATAGTAAAGAATGCTTAAAGAGGGTTTTGTGCTTGTCCTGAAAATGTGCCAAAACAATCTTTCATGGTTGGTATGGCTAAATGCATTTTTTAAAATACACCAACCAACACACTATCTAATTAAAAAGAGAATCCTATGAACAAGTAATTCAGCTCTTCCAATTCAAACAGAGAACCAAAAAATTGCATATAATCAGAAAGAAAATGCCTCTTACTAGCTGCATGTTTTAATCTAGAGTCAGTTGTAATCCTCCCATTAGAATATGATATTAATTCATATTCTGAAAACAGAACTCTGACAGCAGAAATGATTGTATCAACATCTGGCTATAATGCTAAAAAAAAAAAATCAAACCGTGGTTTACATCTGTCTCCTAAATGATATATAATAAGATTTACTTAATCCATTTGAAAGAAAAAATGTTTTTCTCCCCCAATTTGTTACAACATCTGAAAGTTCATGAGGTTATGACCCCTCTTTAAGAAAGCATCTTCCACCACCTGCAAATACCCTAGGAAAGCAGTTTGAAACAATAAAACACGTGCTAGTTAGCTGTTACCAGGGAAACAGTTATGGTTCACCAATAGGAGGTCTTCGGCCCCACAGTGGCTTTGTCTGAAGGAGACATGTGCCAGCTGTTACTGAATAACCATTGTTGTAGATCATCATCAGGAAATAATAGTCAGTGGACAAGCTAGCCCCCTTGTAAGCTTATGTTTTCTTCATCACAAAAGCTAGCTACAATTAAAACAATATCAACCCTCCAGGCATTTTAGGAGATAAGCAATAAAAATTAAGATACCTAAAAATGACCCAATATTAATGCTCTGAAATGGAGGCAAAACTCTAGGTATAGTACATTCTTTTTCATTTTAGGACTTGGATGTTCCTTACCCAGTTCACCCAAGTAGGCGGTTCTAACAACATTTACCACATTAGGAAAATTCAGGTATAATTTGGAGAACTGGGTCACTTTGCCTTGTTTCACTGAAACAAGGTAAACAGTGAGCAAGACAGCTTTTTATCCAAGGGTGTTTGCTGGTGCTGCCAGATACCAGCTTCCCTCACCATTATAAATGTTATGCCTTTGGAGGTTCATGTTGCAGTTGATTTCATCGTCTTGAAAGGTGGTATGCAATCTGTCAACCTCAATCTGTGTTTCTTCTATGCATGAATTTAATTGACTATGTTCCTTCTCAAACAGAGATCAAATAAATACATTTGAGGTGTGTGTTTCCCTGTTCCCTTGGTGTGTGTAAATAGCAGCTTTTCAGCTGTGCAAGTGCCACTTACACATAGGTAGTGATTCTACTTCCGCACTACCCAAGCAGGCATTCACAGCACATGCACAGTAACTTACAAACACTGACCAGGCATGCATGCAGCAACGTACATATATCCCTTGTGGATGCATCCTTGTATCTAAGTCCAGACAAATTAAGCAACCCACGACCAGCAGGTATTACACAGCAGGCAGAGAGGAAAGCCTTCCTATTATGTAGCTCCAAAAACAAAGTAGTTGAGGCACTCCACCAAGGGTCGAAAGACCTGGGTTCTAGAACCCACTCACCCAGATGCAGTAAATGCAGTGGAGGAACCAGGGATGGACAAGCAGGGCCCCCAAAGGATGGGAGGGCTGCCTTAATCCAGGTGTGCTGCTTGCCTCTGCCAGCTGCATAACTCTATGACATACTGCTGGCACAGACAGTAAACGACACAGAGTATAAGGCATTCTGGGAATCATAGTTTTGTAGAATAGCAGTAGTTTGCTACTGGGGAAGAGAACTGATCCCCAATTTTTGCAGCCAAATTCTTCCCCTTGGGAGATTTTTTCCCCTTGGGACATGGACATTGGCAGCAAATAAAAGGAGTGAACATTTCCCCTGAGCAGCAGCAAACTCCATTGCTAGGCCAGAGAACTTCAGTTCCTAGAATGCCGTGTACTCCATGACACCACCAGCTCTCACCCAGCTCTCTACTCTGTTCCTGCAACTGCAATCAAGAACACAGGAGGAAAGATCAGTGCCAGCTGCCCAGGGCACATTTTTCCCAGGCTACACTGCTGGCCAGGTGGGGTAGGAATTGGTGTCTCTCTGGCTTCCCCGCACAGTGCAATAGGGCAGATGTTAGCCATGCCCCCATTTTGGGATTGGCCCCCTAGTTAATGAATAGCAGAAGATATGTGAAGCCAGGAGGACATAAACAAGTGCAACTCAGGGGGCGCTGGCAAAAGTGATATTTGTCACATGATCAGCTCCTTGAAAGTGCTCTACGACCATGCCATGACAGAAGTGCACAGCTGCAGAGTGTTTTAAAAATGGCCAATCACATGACAAATTAACTTTCATCTAATGAACGTGCTTCAAAGTGGCACACCTTAGGGAATTTCTGTCAGTCCCTCATGCTACTGGGGTGGGCTGATGTAACCCAGTCCTGCCCCTGGTGCTGTCTACAGGAAGCGAAGGGGAGAAAGGAGAGGAGGAAACTGTGGGCTGGGTGGATTGAAGCCCTCTCACCTTGCAAGCCCTCCCAGTCCCCTCCCCCTCCAGCTCAGGCTGGGCAAACCCCAGCCCATAGCTCTGTCCCCTCCCTTCCTGCAGACAGCACCAGAGCTGAGGGGGAAGGGTGGGACTAGTGGGGAGAAGCTGCAGCCAGGTTCCTCCTCTGGACTGGCTCAAAGTGGAGCTCAATCCTCCCTCCCCCCACACTCCTCCTCCTGACCCAACAGCTGATCATCTGTTGGATTAGAGAGTTGCTCTAACTCCTGGCACTTTCTGTGAAGCACCATGAGTTAAAGCAAGGGGGACCTGCACATCTGTCAGCACCTAGTGAGACAGGCCCTGTATTCTAGCCCAGACCTTTGCTCCCAGTGGGGCAGAAAGTTGTTCCCATTGCACTACCCTCTAGCTTTTCTATTAAATGCAAAGGGTAGTACCTTACCTCCAAGAGAAGTGGTGCTGGCTCCTACCCTAGGGGTCTTTAAGAGGAGTTACTAGATGAACACCTAGCTGGGGTCATTTGTACTCTTTCCTGCCATGGCAGGGGTTCAGACTCAATGATCTGCTCAGGTCCCTTCCAATCCTACAAACTATGAAACTATGAAACCTTCAAAAGGCATGCTGGAGAATGCAGATAAGCTGCATCTGACCTGTAACATGGTGGGAACTCAGATCTGTATCTGCTTGAGTAGGTTTTTGGTTTCTTGAGCCAGTGGCCTCACCACTCACTATTGGGGGCAAGACCCCAAAAAGGCTGTTCCGCTTGCCCTACATATGCCTGGCTACTGAATAGCCTTACCGTGCGTGATCAGTGTGTATATATTCAGGCCTATATGGCCAAAGGGTTAAATGAAGGCCAATTCTGGCTGGAGAGCTGTCATTTAGACACACAACAGGAACTAGACTTCTGCCTGAGTTCTTTCTCAATTATTTTTTAAACACTGAGGGTGAAATCCTGAGTCTGTTGAAATCAATGGCAAAACCATTCACCAATTACCATGGGATCAAGATTTCATCCTGATATTTTGCAGATGCTTTCTCCTTAGGGTGAACTGATGTCTTTTCTGCTTCAAAAAAGTAAAACAGAAAAATGATTGATTTACACATTTTGCATTTGAAAAACAATCAGTCATTCACTCTCATTAATTCTTTTTTATTATAGTAATGTTCCACTGGGCTTATGCTAGGTCCAAAAGAGTTATAGACTACATGTGATATGCATTATGCACTTCCATTGGTAGTATAATGCCTCCCAAGGAGTAGTTAGGAGAGACACTGAAATAGGTAGAGATGGAACAATATGAACTTGTTCACTGATACATTGAAAGAAAAAACACACAGTGCAAAAGATGCAGTGAAACAGAAGTGCCCAGTATCATCTAAATCTCAATAATTTCTTTTTACAAAATATCAGTTAATTTCTCTGAAATTGCACAGTGTGTAAATACAGGAAGAATGTAACTATGTTTATTTCTCTATTTATTATGTATTGTTGTATGTTATAATTCATATCAGTATGAGATAGTTCAGAAAGAACTATCCCACCTCTCTTGATATTGTACTTAATTATTATGTATCTGGTTTTATTTTATGTTTTGTAAAAGAGGCTTCTTTGTGAATCAGATATCATGCAGGCACTTTTTTGCATGAACTTTTTAATATCTGGTCCAAAATACTCATGCAATATCCTGAAGTATCACCATCACAAGTTAAAGAGAAAAATGGTAGTTAGCTTCTTTCTAAAACATTTCAGCTTCCTCAATTTAATGGTGATCAATGACCTAATCAAATAGCCCATATGTTCCATGGACTGCTATGGTCACATTGATAAAGCTATCAAGCTATTAGTTATTGGTATATACTTTATATAAAGTTATTTGCTTACTGAAACTGAGCAAATGACTCACAGTGAACTAGTCTAAAAGTTTTTCATGATTAAAAATGATCTGCAAACAGATTACAATTTTTTCCACATTCAAATATTTCCAATGAATAATATCTGCTGCTAAAGTTCAGTCTGTAGACTATTCACAAAGAGTTCATTATGAGTATTGCTGAGATCTGAAATTTGAGACATATTAGATACTTTTGTTTAGATAGGTATGCTGTGTGGCATTATTTCTTTTTCATGATTTATCTAAATGTGATACTTAGAAACAAATTACCAGTGTGAATACTAAAGAATTGAAAAGTCAGTTTTTGTATATATTCTCAAATACTCCCTTACAATTTACAATTTCCATGGACATAGCTGTTAGTAATTCCTTTCCACAAGCATTACTTGTGGAACATAAAACAAGAAGTGGAACAAATCTAGGAAGACAAATTCAATTTTCATTCAGTTCAGCCAACTGAAAATGTTGAAGTATTCATCCATCTTCATTTTAATTCCTATTTTTTTGTGATATAAATGTTTTTAATGTTACTACTTGGAATCAGTATAAATTTTAGAAAGCCTATGTTCAATCCCCCTTTTTTTATTGTTATTCCCAAGTTGGTTATTCTATTATTACATTTTAAGTATCTATACAAGCCATTGCTTGTGCCTCAAAAAGACTGCACAATCTAAATTCAACAAGATAGAAATAAGAGTCTAAAACAGAAAAGAACTAAATTAATTTAAAGAACAGATTTAATATCCCCCTCCGTTCTCCTCCTCCCCGCCCCACATAATTGCAGTACTCAAAGAGGAAGATGATGAGAGCCAAGTATAAAATGTGTTCTTTCCTTTCTTCCCCAGCTCTAACAGATAGGACAGAAGAGAAAGGGCACAGTTTAGAACTCTTATAGAAAGAAAAGCAGAAGTGTTTGACAACAGCCAGAATGCAAGTATAGAGAAGAGCCAAAGATGATCCCCAGTTGACAGGGAGAAAGTTGTTGCTGTCAACCAGAATGGAGAAGAGAAATGTAAAGGACTAGGGGAAAAGATAATGATCTCCATTTTAGCCAGTTTGGTTGGATCACTATCATTTCAACCTCAAAATGACAAAGATAAAGAGCCACAAATATTAGGAATACAAACAAATGTTTGAAATAAGAAATTGCTTTCTTTTTTGAATGGGTTTAGAAGTGAACTCTTGCATAATTCTGGGAAATTACATTTGATTCTATGGCAACTGTCTCTTTTTCAAGAACCTGTTAAAAATTCAGTTGAAAAACAGTGAAATTCTGAAGTAATCTATTACGAGATGATCTATTAAAATGACAACATTTCAATTACTCTTTCAACCCTCCTGGATCCAAGTCGCAGACTGGGAAATCTCTGCAGGCAAATGTGATGTCCTTATAGTAATCTCACAATTACCTATAGAGATTCTTCAATCTGGCATCTTCATACACAGTTAACTATAAGTATACAATTCTTCCTAGACAGTACTTCTGGCAAATTGACCTGAACTCAATCCAAATTGCTAAAATTGTAACCTATGACTGACCACAATTTTTTTATTAATAAATTTTATTTTGAGTCACACATCAAATTAAAAAAGCAGGGTTCACAGTTACACCGATACTCTTAATGAACACTGAAAATGTGTTGCTTAAAATTATATACCACTTGATAAAGTTATTACAAGTTATATATGAACTGTGAGACCTTAATATTTCATTAATGAGACCTTAATATTTCATTAACAGACCACATCTATTGCTGAATGAGTCTAAACTAAATCTACATCATTAATGCAGCCCCTGTATGAGTTCAACTTTATGAATATGGCCAGTTTAAAACATGTTTAGTTTACAAGATTTTTAAAATGCAGATTCTGGATAATGTGAGAATGGTGGTAATTTACTCTGAAAAAAAAAATCTTTCCTAGGGCAGATTGGAGGATGAACTCAGCAGATACCTACAAATGAAAAAAGTAACATTTTTACTCTTAAAAGGTCAATAGATCATGCTTATGTGATTTGATACAGCTCTAGCCAGTAAATTCGTGTTTACTTTATAGACTAAGGGAGGCGAAGACTTCTAAGAAGCAACGAGCAGTGGTTTTTGCTGGAATTTGTGTGTACCAGCCTCACACACATTATTAAAGCCCTATTTGTGCATAGATGCTGGCAACTGAAAAACCAGTGGAAGTTGGGGATACAGCAGCCTAAGCCACCTGTAATTTCTTATAGCTGAATGGGGGCAGCTAGATGTGGTTTGCACAGCTTCTCAAGAAAAATAGGGGCAAGTTCAAGATGTGCCCATGCTGCTCAGGACATTAAAAAATTCAAAGTGTCAGTCTATTGTTTTTTCATCCTTTAGGCATCCAATGGGATGTCTAAACTGCATGTTTGGTCATCTAAGCCCAAAAAAAGCCATTTATGACCAGGCTGGCATTCTATTCCTGTGCACATAACCTAAGCACATAGATAATGATGCAGCACACAAACTAATCATGCACAGCAGTGGCCAGAGCACATAAATGCACCCCTTGGAGGGATGCAGCAGCCTGTAACCCAAGTCAACTATACTTAGCCTCAGGAATGGAACAGGGCCATGTGGGTGTGTTTTCATCCTATACCTCAGTGGGGAGGGTACTCTTGGTTTCTAGGCCTTCCTTGCCCAGCAGGCGCTTGAACCAGGACTTTTCTCACTTGCCAGTACAGCACTTGATTCAAGTTATTCTACAAGGTTTTTAAGACCTGGCTGACAAAGCCTTAGCTAGAATGATATAATTAGGGATAGTCCTGCTTTAAGCAGGGGATTAAACTAGATGACCTCCAGAGGACTCTTCCACCCTGGTTTTCTACGATTCCATGACTCTATGATGTCAACCACTGTTTCCTCCACTCTTTGCTTCTTCTTTTGAAGCAGATCACTACCAGCCTTTGGAAAAAAAATGTGTGGAGGCCAGAAGCTTCTACCTTACTAGCAGAAAGAGCCCCAGCAAGATCCCAAGACCTCCTCCCAGTAGCATAACTCAGGAGTGACCAGGGCAATCACTCTGGGTACCAACTTGAGGGGAGTGGAAAAAACCAGCTGCTACTGCAGAGGTCCAATCACACTAGCTCACATCAGCAGCCATAAGTTGCTACTGCCCCTGCATGCCACTGCTGCCTTGGGTGCCCAACTGCATTGTTACACCTCTTCCCCATCCCTTCTAGGTGGGGAACCACCTACCTAAACCACACAATCTCTGGCTTGCTCCCTTCCTGCTGGCCCCCACATCGCCCATAGATCTCAACGCTGCCCAGAGGGGCAGCTTCAAAAAGAGGTCCAGTAAAGGGAAGGATAACTAACAAGCAGTGCAGTGGTTAAAGTGCTCTGCTGGGAAGTCAGAGTTGCAGGGGTGAACCCTCTCTGAGTAAGAGAGACCTAGACTCCATACCTTCTTGTTTCCCAGGTGAGTGTCCTACCCATTGAGCTATACGGGGGGTAGGATAAAATGTCTTTTTTCCCTCCACCCCCTGTTTTTGCTGTTAGAAGACTTAACCAGTCAAGGCACATATATTGCCATACACATGTCTGGGGCAAGTAAAAACAGAATGCCAACTTGTGGGTTTCTTTGTTTTGTTTTGTTTTGTTTTTGCAGGGGTTGGGAGAGAATTAGACAACCATGTGGATGACCAACCAGGTAGTAAAGAAAAACATCCAGAAAAAAATGAAATGATCTCTTCACTGTGTAGCCTGGACAGCTGGACAGCTTCTAGAACTAAAATGCAAGCCCACTGGCCGTATAACAAAAAAAACTCTCCCCACACTATGAGTCAATAATTTTCTCCACAGGCTATACACCCCCCTTAGCTCTCTCCTGGCATCTCTTGTGGACACTGCAGGGAAACTGAGTTCCAATCAGCCCTTCTCTGCAGCCATCCAGCTCAGGAGCAACTCTCTATGCTGCCTGCAGGGCCTAACTGCCCACTTGTTCACAGGCACTGACCTTATGTGCCTCCAAAACCCTGCCCCTTCCTGTCAAGTAGTTCCCCAGCCATCCGCAGGGGTTTCCATTTCAGCATAACAGATAGCCTATAATGTGCCATTTTCCATACCTGGGCACATCCCTGCTATGGCTCATCCCTTAAACTAACAGGATCCCCTGGCTCTGTTACATTACCACTAACAGAAGCTCCGCAAAAGGGCTGCCACAGCATGGATGTCACAGCAGTACCTTTGCAAAGACAGAGTGAGGAGATATGGCACATCCTTGTACTTATGCAATTAAACCTGACCCATCATGGAATCTATAAATAGGCCCAAATCCTGCAGTTCTTCTCTGGCTAAAACTATTTGCTTTCTCTGAAAAAAAGGTATTGAAGTTTGGGCACAAAAATATGTGCACCTTTTTCCCTGACTGATGGGGGGGAAAAAGCAACAACAAATATAGAGCTCAATCTTGCAAAATCTTTTCTCATGTATTTTAGTCACTTAAATAAGTAGTCCGCTATATCAGCTGCATATATAATTATAGATTAAGCATGTGTAAACCCCATAACACAAGATTTATCATACGATTGATCTAAATGGAACCAATTTCTCTCTCAGAGTTCTTATTTCAATGTCTCTTCTACATGAGACAACATTCTATCAATTTATTGTCTTGGCACACAAGTGGGCAAAAGTTGGGTGGGTGACCAATTTACCTTCAGGGGACATGATAAAGGGTCATGCTTAATTGTCCATGTAAGATGAGAAGCAATGGCAATATCCAAATCTTATACAATATGCAGTTCAGACTCATACTTTGATATCTGATCTTCTTCTGAGTTGCCAGTTGACAAGTATCTCATTCAGCCTGAAGTATCTTGCAGTCCTACCATACTTCCATCATTTTGAATTGTCAAGCAGCAAGCTGGGCCTTGGGGATTTCCCTGCAGTGTCTACTCCTAGCCACTTGGAGCAGCTGTGGAGGAACTGTAATCTCCCCTGCTGAATCCAGGATAGACCAGGGCAGTAGAGAAGAGAGAGGATCCGCTTCAATGGCTGCCCGAGGCAGCCCAGTAAAAAGCACAGCAGATGCAGGCAGATGGCAGAGCATGACAGAAGAAAGGATAGGAATAGTGACATAGGCTGAAGAACAGAGAGCAGCCTGTAAGCACAATAGTAGGGTATGGTGTGAAAAGACGCAGAGGAGCAGGGGCAATAAAGGACATAAAGGTTTGGAAGGCTGGAAAGGGTAAGAAGGAATTAGTGTCTTGTGCTCTCATGCCAAACCTGGAGGCACAGAGAAAGCCACAGCTGACTTTCCTGCTATAGTATTACAAAAGGCCTTTTTTTATTATTCTTCTAACGTAAAATTTGTAGATTTACCTTATTATTCCAGCTTCACCATTCACTATTTCTATCCTGCTTATTTCCAGTACACACATGATTATCATGTACAAAGACAATCCCCCACCAGGCTGGTTTCTGTTTCCAGTAAGTGCCCAGCAATCAGACTGAGGCAATACTTCCCTCATGGCTCTATAATTTTTTGCAGAATTTAAGCTTCCATTTTTAAAACCACAACAGGAAACCATGTATAGTTCTTATGGTATAGCAGAAAACAATTAGCTGTGATTATGTAATTGATGTCTTCTAGCATCTGCAGACAGACTGAACCCAGGATCTGTGCTCCCTTTCCATCAAAATACAGTGTTACAAGACCAAATATGGCCAGTTTTGTCATAATTGTGTGCAGTTATAAGGATTGTTGATAATTTTGCATGCAGATAATACAGTAAGATCTACTGTGTGTGCAAATGCATATGTAGGGTGAATGTTGGACCCGCTGCAATCAATGGCAAAGCACTTTGTAACTCACTAGGGTCAGAATTTCACGTTTTTTATGCCCTTAATCTAATTAAGACCTTCAATGTCTTGCAACAGTTTAGTTGGTGATCAGTTTAGCATAGGCATCCAGATGCTCTGGGATTGTGGGTTGCATTTCAGTAGGCACCCGCATGTTTTTGCTAATAAATAATCTTGTGAGAAAAATCAGCCTATTCCCATCCTGTGTTCTGAGAGACAATGAGCCAATAAGGTGTAAAAGGTGCAATGCAATAAGACTTCTGTTGTCTCTTTGTCAACTTAAAAAAAAATCATTCTTGCATCCCCTCCTTTGAAATCCACCTTTAATTACACAATCAGATGAACCCTGCAAAGGCACCAGAATGGTGCCATACATTTTTGAAAATGTTGTTGATGAGTATTACGCAGCCTGCCAACACGGCTAGCTTCATAAAGAAATGCACAGAATTGAAGCTATGCTGGCAAATCAAATCCTGCAGAAGAAAGCAAAGTTTCATTCCCACTAAGCACTGACTGCAAATCAATGCTAGAATCACTCTGGGTTAGTCTCACATTTTGCTGACTGAATTATTAAAAAAATTAATTTCTTGGTATTCTACTTAATCAGACAACCCTGTGGTTCATGTCAGGTATGTTACCTTAAAGAATTTTCTAAATATTTCTGTCTTCTATTATTATTTTGCCTGGATTCCCTGTATGTTTACATCTTTTTTTAAGAAAATTGCCATTATACTGAATAAAATATTGTACAAGGAAAAATAAAGTAGATTTTTCTGAAAGCTTCCAGGTTCTGTCACAATAAACAGAATATCTAGTGGTGTGATCTTTTTAAAGTCTGTGGGAAAAAAATTTGGGCACAATGAGGTCAAAGACCTTTTACCATTGCCTGTAGTGGCAAGGATTTTATTCTTTGTCTTTATGGCTGGGTACAGACATTACACATAAACCAACATAAGTGATCGGAAACTGGTCTTAACCTGTAACAAAACAGAAGGTCAGTGCACATAGACCAGTTTCAAAATGGCAGAACCCAGTCTAAGATATACCTGGATGGATGTAGTAAACTTAATGGGTTTAGGTTAGAGCAGTATCTCTAACTTCTGTCCCAGATCCCATAGTGAATCACCTTAGCTGTCCTCTGGCATCCCAGGCACCCCCCACAGGGTGGCATGCTAGCCTCAGCTGGTGCTCATCTGCTGCAGGTAAGCACTGGGCCAGCCCCACCCCCAGGCTGTCAGAGACAGGAGCCAGAAAAACTCCATCTCCTGCTTGTGCAGCTGGGCAGTGAGGGGATAGGGAAACACAGCCTTGTCACACATTGCCCCAGCCCTGAGTCAATATGGTAGAGGGGACCCACACAGTTGGGGGCTCCATTCCCCCACCTCTCCACCCCTGCCTGACTGTCTCACAGCCACAGCCAGGAGTCATAACTTGGAGCTGCACACCAGTCTGCCACACTGAGAACCAGGGGCAGGGAGGGAGGAAGTGTAGCCACCCACCATGCAGGCCCCCCAAGTTTGCTGGCTCATGGCCAGGGCCTTCATTCCCCTATTCCCTACCCCCTCCCCTCTTGCCCCACCACAGAGGCAGGAAACTCCAAGCAGTGGCTCCTGGCTGCAGCTGCCACTGGGCCAGAAACTGGGTGCAGGGAGGAACGGGAAGCAAAGACCCCTTGCCACACATACTCAGCCTGGTACCTTCCAGATCTGAGCCACCAAGCTGTGGGGAGCCCTGTACAGTGGGAGGCTCTGCTCCCACCCCCACCCACAGTTCCTCATGCAGCAGACAGCCACAGGGTCCTGGACCCTTCCAGACCCTAGCAAGCGTAGCAGGGGAAGACCAACATGATGGAGGATCCATTCCCACCTTCCCTCTCCAGCCCAGCTGCCACTGACAGCTGACAGCTGGTGGGAGGACAGGGCTAGGGCTGCACTAGCCAATCAGGGGTGGCCAACAGGGCTATGCAAAGCTTCAGTCTCTGATTTGATTCAGTGGAGATTTGGCCTGATTTGGTGGCCACATCTACAAATTCAAATTGAATCAGAGGATGCTTTAATCTCTCCAGATTGAATGGGAACCCTCCAAATGGATTCGGAGAAATTTGGAAAGATTTGGACATAGACACAGCTTTAAATGTTTTTTCTACATACCGCTAGGTAGCAGGCAGTTCATGTATGCTGCGATGCTGGGATGGATGGAGCGTTCCACAGGAGTGCTGGGGCTCCACAGCGTGCTTGGCAGCAGACCTGGAAGTGAACCAGATGCACTTCCGATCCACTTCCAGTGCACTGGGCCGCACCCCCCTCTTGCCCCCCAGCTCAGCAACTAATGCCTCCTGGGTCTGGCGGAGGGCACCCAGGGTCTGTCCACAGCTGATCGCTTAGCCAGGAGGGCGTATGGGCCCTCCCCTTGCACACTTCCCGGCTGACCAGGAAGTAGACCAGAAATACTTCTGGTCCACTTCCAGTTTCACTGCTGAACTCGTGGTACACTCCATCCACCCCAGCATCACAGCATTCACAAGCTACCTGATACCTAGAGGTATGCAGAAAAAAAACTTGTAAAGCTGTGTCTACATCTGAATCTCTGATTCTCCAAATAGGTATCAAATCTTCAGATTTGGATCTGGCCAAATCGAATCAGGGACAGGGATCCAAATCAACGAATAGAATCACTGTCCCTGATTCAGGCCAAATCCAAATCAAAGAGGGCCTGCTTCACACACCTCTAGTAGCCAGCTGCTTAACTGGGCTTGAAATTCTCTGGCAGCCTGCAGTGAGTCCACCCAGCCTCCAGGCCTCAGCCAGTGCAGGCCATCTTCATGCCCACCCTCCCCCCAACAAGGGTGAACATGAGTTCTGTTGGTTCACAAACTAATCTAGGTTGCTTTTAAAAAGTCACAGAAGTTACTGCAAACCTGCTTCAGGCTTTTTGAACCTCTGTACCTAGCCTATATCTTTAATCTATTATCTATTTTTACTTCTTCCATGTTTTATTCACTTATATTGGCAAATAAGGCATAAGAGTTATACCACCAAATATTTTCTGCACTTATTAATAATAAAGTTGTAGAACTAGAAATACTAATCCCATGGAACTACAGAGACTAGTAAGTACTGCCAACTAAAACACAAATCCTCACTTAAACGTGTGGCTACTATTTCTAGGGGATCCACTAATGAGAACAAATTAAATCTTAACGATAGTACACATAATTTTTCCAGTGCAGCTGCCTGAGTTTCAAACAGCAAACTAAGGGCATCTACGACTTAATGCCTTTTTGATGTCCTTATTTTTATTGACAATATATTTTGGGATCAAACTTAATATTAATCCAACTCTGAGTGTAAGCAAAATCTTTGAGGTGTGGGTGGTGCTGGAGGACTGTGTTCTCATCTGAGAAAAGCCACAGCATATATAGCAGGGGTGGGCAAAATATGGTCCACATAGCAGGTTCTGCCCACCAGGCAATTTCATCTGGCCTGCAGGATCCCTCCATAAGCCCTGGCCTGGGGCTGCCCCTCTGCAAGCCAGAGTATCTCTGCAGGAGGTGCAGCTCTTATTGCTAAGCAACCATGCCCCACCCCAGCCTGGCCTGACACACCCCCAGCCCCAAGCCAGGGGACACTAGAGTCTTGAAGCCTTGGGCTTGGCAGAAGCTTTTGCTGGTGACCCCAAGGCTGTTTCCAGCCTCCCTGCCAGTGAGAGTGTGGGAATCCATGTATGGGCCCCATGGGGCCAGCATCAGGGACTCTCACTGGGGGAGAGGGGTGGGAGTGCAGAGAGTCATACATTATGGGGCTGGGTCAGGCTGGCCCCACATCCTGCCACCACTTGCAGCCAGGGACTGGGATGGGAGCACAGAAGTACAGCTATGGGGCCAGACTGAGCAGCCCCCCGTACCCTGACACCACATGCAGCCGGGAACTAGGGTGGGGGGTACCATGGGACGAGGCTGGGCTGGCACCACATGCTGCTGCCACTTGTGGCCAGGGACTTGGGCAGGAGCTGCATGTCATGGAACTGGGTGGGGCTGACCATGCACACTGCCACCACATGCAGATCCAGGGACTGGCACACAGCAGGGATTCCAAGAACCTCCCCCTCCACACACACACACACACACACACACAGACCCACTCACCCCCAACAGCCACCCACCCCCTCTACCCCCCAACATACCCCAAAGCACACCCACCCCTTCCCACAACCCCCACATACACTCCCATGCCCTCCACCCCCACCATACCCACACACACAGCCCCCACCCCAATCACATACTCCACACACCTCCACACTCAGTCCCCACCCTCCCCCACCATACCCTCATCACCACACACCCCCACTCCCCAACCACACATCCCCACATACACTCCCTTATTCCCCCACACACAGTATACAAGAGTGAGACTGTATTTTAAACTATTATGCAATCATCTCTAGATACACTAGGCAAACGTACATATATCAGGACTTTTTGTAAATATAATTTTAAATAACTTATAGTAGATATTTGATTTTTTTTTTTTAGTATATGATTTGTATTTTTTCTGGGTTCAAGATGGCAACACCCTCTATCCCAAAAGGAGTACTTCCAGAGCAAGGGGAAGGACTTCTGGTGTCACAGGTCAGGGAGTGGGGGAAACTTCCGATCCCAAGATGGCAACCAGGGGGGCAGGGCACCACTCAAGGGACAGGGATACCCTTGCAGCCCTCAACAGCTCACCAAAATTTATTACGTGGTCCTCCAACCAAAATAATTGCCCCTCCCTGATATACAGACATTTGCTCTTCCGGGAGAAACTCTCCTGAGAGTGATTTTTTTCCTGGTTGTTCCTAGGTTAGTTTTCTCCTGGAACAACCATTTTTACCTTAGCAGAAAAAGTCTGAAGATCTGTATACTCATGGTTTCTCCTTGGAGAGCCACAACTTTCCCAGGAAAATACTGAATGTCTGTATGAGGCCCTAGGAAATGCCAGAATTAAGGCTGCCCATGTGTTCTTATTTTGACCTTCTTGTGCATATTCACTATGAAATAATCTTTCATTACTTAATTATGTACTTTACAAGAAATAATGTTATTGTAAAATAAGATTATTTTTATGCAATATAAAAGAGAGTTGGTCCATTCATATAGTTCATATCTGGGGCTCTGTATCAACTAGTTTCCTTTGTCCAGCAATGGTTGCTGAATTGTCTGAACAAAGAGACAGTTGCCTGAGCAAATGAAACCATTCAGTCCATCAATTCTACTTTGGTTTTATACCTGTACAAAGAAGATGACTAGATTTTCTACATTACTCTCCTGCCATCCTGTCAGTATTCTTCAAGGCTACCTTATACACATTATCCCCCACAGAGAAAAATCAGTAGCTCTATATTAGGGTGTGCACCTAAAATTGTGCATGTACAATATAACTTCCAATGTTATCAGGTAAGGTAAGGAAAATGGGTTAACCTTGCCAGAATATCTGATCCCAGGTATTCTGTCACTGCTGTTCACTCAAGCCTTATCTACAGCCATTTGGTCCCTGAAACCCAAATGTACATCTGTTTCAGGGATGTCCAACTTCTACATGACCAGGGGCCAAATGCCCTGTAGGCCACACCAATGGGGTCTGCATGCCCACAGGCCTTCCAGGATGATCCCTAGGCTCCCCTAGCTATCATGTTACACAGATCCCCCCTCCTCCTGCCTCACTGCACTGCACAAGCCAAGCCAAACTGCACTGTCCTGCCCTGTGGGGTCAGGGCAGGCAGCAAAAGCTGTAGGTGGGAGGGAGGGCCCTGAGACCTTGGGTGCCATTACAGCCAGAGCAATGGGTGGAGTGGCAGCCAGGCAGGCACTTGGTGGGGACACAACTTAACCCCATGGACTGCCAGTTAGACAGCCTTGATTTACTCTACTGCTGCTTTCTATCTTTTCGCAGTGTCACTAAGGACTAGTCCTTCAAAGCAGCTATGTTTCATAGATTTCATAGACATTAGGGCTGGAAGGGACCTGGCGAGATCATTGGGTCCAGCCCCCAGCCTAAGTCAGCTGAGGTCAAATCATTCTAATAAGAGAAGCATCCAGGCGTTTCTTAAAAGTTATCCAGAGTAGATGCTTGCACCACTTCTGGGGGGAGTCTATTCCAGACTCTGGAGACACAGACGGTAAAAAAGTTTTTCCTTTTGTCCTGTCTAAACACTATTCCAGAAGTTTGTGACCACTAGACCTTGTCTTCCCTTGGGGTGCTCTGGTGAACAGATGTTCTCCCAGTTCCTGATGCACACTCCTTATATACTTACAGGCTGCCACGAAGTCACCCCTGAGCCTTCGCTTCTCCAGGCTGAAGAGTCCCATGTCTCTCAGCCTCTCCTCATAAGGCCTGTTCTCTTGACCTGTAATCATGTGCATGGCTTCCCTCTAGACTCTCTCAAGCCTCTCCACATCCTTTCTAAAGTGTGGAGCCCAGAATTGGATGTAGTACTCCAGCTGTGGCCTCACCAAGGTTCAGTAAAACAGAAGGATGACTTCTTGGGTCTTGCTTGAGATGCATTAGTAGATGCAAGCCAGAGTTTTATTTACTTTGCCAGCTGTGGCATCACATTGGCAGCTCATGTTCATTTTGTAGTCAATCATGACCCCCAAGTCTCTTTCAGTTGTGGCACTAGTAACTGTAGCACTGCCGAGCCTACGAGTACAATGTGAGTTTTTGTCCTCAATTCCCATAGCCAGTTTGAGTTCAGTTTCAGCCCTGGCTTTTCTGGTTCACTCCCTACAGGTGTGGGCCAGTGCTGCATAATACTTCTTAGTGGTAGCTCCCAACTTCCATCCCTTATAACCTTTTCAGATTCAGGAGGTCCATGAGTCCCCTATTAAGCCAAGGCGGTCTCCCAGTCCTTTTGCTACCTTTCCTATGGGCCAAAATGGACTTCCCTTGTGCTTTTTAGGATCACGTCCTTAAGGAACAACCACTTATTGTGGACTCCCATCCCTGTCAAATCATGGTCTCTCAGGGCCTCAACAGCCAACCTCCTGAGCTTGTGAAAGTCAGCTTTCCTAAAGTCGAGGATTTCTGCATTGCTGACTGATTTGCCAGCCTTGTGATGGATAGAGAAAGTGATCAACTCATGATCATTGTCACCAATGATCCTTCCCTTGGATCCTCAGGTCGCTGACTAGATCATCCCCTTTGGCCAGTACCAGCTCCAGCAGCGCCTTACCTCTTGTCAGCCCATAGATTTCTTGAGTCAAATAGAACTCATCAATGCAAGTGAGGAAGCTTCGCAACCAATCAGATTTGGCTGACTCCTCTTCCCATGAAATGTCAGGGTGGTTGAAGTCACCCCTGACAACCGTGCACTGGAAACATGCAGCCTCTGCCAATTCCCTAGTGAATTCATTGTCAAGCTCCTCCTCCTGGTTAGGAGGTCTGTAATAGACTCCTACAGTTCTAACCCAGAGGATCTCAAGTCACCCTCCTTGGGTGCCAATCTCTGCTTGTAGGGAAGTGTACTGCTCCTTCACATAGAGAGTTACACCCCCTGCCCTTCCTTGCATCATGATCTCTCCTATACAAGGTATAGCCATCAATACCTGTGGTCCAGTTGGAGGTGAAGTCCCACCCAGTCTCCATTATCCTTATGTGTTCATATTCATTTTGCTTAGCAGAAGGGCCAGTTCATCCTGTTTGATCCCCATGCTCCTGGCATTTGTGTACATACAGTGGACATGTTAAGTGGACATGCTATGCACATTTAATATAACCTGGCATAATTTACAGCCAGGCTGTGCCTAGTCTAAATGTGCAATGCACGGCAGGCACTTTGAATGTCTTCTACCAGTTAAACTATATCCACAGTTTAGACATTGAAAATTAAATTTCTCTTTTCTGATATATTTTGCTTCTGCAAATGTTGTGAAACAAAAAGGTGAAATGATCATGAACCAAGGCAAATTATCATTCTTTTTTGGGTTTTTTTACAAAGAGTAAGGCTCCTGGAATATGTTGCATTTGTCACATGCTATATGCAAGTAGAGTGACAAGCTGTAATATGCCAATTGGGCTCAGGTTAAATCACTGCAGGATACTTCTGCACCACCAAGAAGTTGCTCTTCAATGAGTAAATTCTTTATTGCTCATCCACCATTTTATCCAGGGATAAACCAGTTTAATGTCTGGCATGTTACAATTTTCCACTCACATATAACACAACAAATGTAACATCACCCAGGCGTCTAAGTTATCACTTTCAGAAAATCTCCTCATATGTTACATCTCCCTTTAGATAACTTTTATCTGGCCCTTATTCAAATATCTGTCTCACAGGGCATATGGTTTTTTCTTATAAATGAATCAAATGTCACCAGTACATCTTTCTCTCTCTCTCTTCATAAACTCATATCTGTTTACAATCACTGCATAAATATTTAGCATATAAATATGTAATTATACTCTGCGGTTTTGCTAGTGGCTTCCTAGTGAACATAAAATATAAATGCAGATTTTATCCCTAGTTCTGGTTGCTAGTCTTGGCACGGTACTGCCGTTTAAGTATACTGACATCAGTAGAATTACACCAGCATAAAGAGGTAAGTGTAACGAAGTGGAGAACCAGGCTCTTCATTTCTAGCTCCCTAACTTAAATGTTTTCCATGTCCATCAGTTTAACAGCTCCCTGGAATATAAATTTTATTGTATTCCTCATTACACAAGATAAACTAAATTAGGTGCTAGCTGAACCAGAAAGAACAAGTCAGAGTTATTCTGTAATAATTTTACATGCCTATTAGGATATGCCAGATAGCACTGAACAAGGTTTCAGTTCAGCAGAGGGACTTGCTTGATAATATTTTCTGAGAAGAGACTCTAAATGTTTTAGTGACAGATCTTCATAGTACCAAGTGTTATCTGTGGAATGGTGCCATTTTTCCTATCTAAGGCATTTAGGGAAGGAACTTAGCTGACATGATTCCACTTGCAGGCCTAACCTGGATGGCTGTGAATTGGCATAATCTCAGCTGGCAACTGTGAGCAGTTCATAAATTCTCTCACAGTTGTATCTGGGATTATGCTAAACATAGCAATTTCTTTGCTCTAATGGATCAATAGACCTGCATGACCACTTAAATTACAGCACCAAGTGATACAGTTGTAATACCAAAAACCACATGCACACAAGTTTAACCACACCCGCTCTTTCAACTATTCAACGCACATTTTGAATTTCAGGATCCCACTGCTACTAACACATCATTCCATGTGTCACTGTTACAGCATCCTGGAGAAGCACGACAATCTATGAGTTAACACATTCTTACTATAGTAAAACGACTGAAAATGACACATGGTAGAAATGCATATCTGTTGTGCCTTTCCATAGGAGGGTTACACTATTTCTTTTTCACTAGATCCTTAACAATTCTAAATGGCATAATCCTCTACTATCGTCTTTATCTGTTTCATTGCACATCAGTTCCTGATTTGTCACAAGTTAAGTGAGTCGTTTACCATCATAAACATTCATCTACCTTGAATGATGCAAGTAGTAGCTACTGTATTAACCAAAACAACTGTAACCAGATTTTGCGGAGCCTATTACTTTGATAGTGTGTCAACTCTAACCAATTTCTGGAGGCTTTTTGCTAAGCGATGTCAAATCTTCATGCATTATGACAGAAAGATGCTAATCCACCATACAAAGACACAGAACTTCCTTATCTGCATCCTCATTAATAGAAGCAGGGGTTAATGTGCTGCTTAAAAATTAGGATTGTGAGAGCTGTCACTTAAAAGATATGCCCAAATTACCAGATCATCTAGTGTATATGACATATCCCTGTATAAGTCTCTCCTCCCAAAAAAAGAAAAAAATGTGAGGGAAAAAATAACTTTATTGAAATTCAGTCACCTTCTATTACAACAATTTCAATTGTTTTTGTTATATAACCTTGGCATATAAAACACACCTTAATTGTACACCTCCTTTTTCCCAGGGGAAAAAATACAGGTCTCACATACTGGAAAAATACAGCAAACGTCTCAAATTAAACAGACACGAGCAATTCTTCTCTGGTTTTAATAGAGATACTGGAGATACCATTTGAAAAAACTGCAATGTAAAACAGCATTCTCAGTCTCCAGACTGCCTCCATTAATCAAAGAGTCATGAAGGTATGCTGCAAATTCAGGGTGGATATCAGAATTCATTAGAAATATCTAGCTACCAAGCAGTCAAAGAAGCATGCTTTCACTGGTGGTAAAGACAATGGTTCTTTCTTTTCTCCCATCTACCAGCTGCCACCTCAACCATGATAAGAAAAAGTCATTTTTTTAAAGGCTGCCAACATGCATATTGCAAGGTTATCATTTTATAATTTGTAACTTGTAATACTAGTGGCTTACATACAAGGGTCTGATCCAAGGATAATTGAAGTTAATGGCAAATCTCCTCTCAACTTTAATAGGCTTTAGATCAGGTCTGTCTGTAAACATCAAGGATTTTGGAATATTCTCAATATTTAATACTTATAAAGATAAATATGTTCAAGCCCTTACTTTTACCAGGCTTTTAAAGATGCCAAAACTAGCAGGGATATCAGCAGAGATTTCTTCCTTATTTTATTTTTGTGTAATTGCCCAGAACATATCTATATTCTGCCAGAATTAACTCATATAACATTCATATACTGTCCAAGGGTGTGTACAGAAATTGCTTTTTTCACCATTTAAAACGCTTTATTTCTGTGACTTAACTGAGGTGTATGACTTTACAGCACTTTAAAAATGGGTACAGCACTTTAAATTAACCCTTGTTAAATGCATTATTAAATTTGAAGCACTGTATTTTACATCATTTTAGCAACCTACAATGCTTAAATAACTTCTATAGGCTGCTTAAATTTCTGACCAATGGAGAAGCCCCAGGAGGCTACAGAATTCCCTCTGCCTCCTACCCTGGGAAGTGTAGGGAGGCCCAGAGGTCCCCCAAATTCAAATACACACACACACACTGTACTTCTATCATGTTTAAGAGCACTGTAACTTTATAGTGCTAGAAAAAGGGCTGTAAATTACAGTACTTTAAAATGTGCATGGAGCACTTCTGTACACACACCAAAATAGCAACTAGATCAAAGGCACTGTGATAAACAGGGATCCTAGAAATCCATTTGCTATGGAAAAATGCAGAAAAAAAATAGTATTTGTGTTATTACAGAGAATCTTCTGGGAAAAAAAACAACGTCATAAAAATAAAATGCTAGCTCCTCAGTGGGAGTCAGCAGTTCTCACAGCCACTAAGGCAGCCCTCTGGGGGAGAGAAGCTGTCAACACACATGGAAGCAGCCAAGATAGCAGCTGTATCCTCCTTCCTCCACCACTGAGTAGCTACCTATCATGTGACCCTGCCCCTCTCCACCAATCAGTGACAAGAGGTGGGGCCACATGAACAGCAACCCTCTCAGCCAATAAGGGCCAGGGCTGCCTGAAGGGCAGCCTTCTTGGCCAATCAGCAGCAAGGAGCAAGGCCATGGCCAGGGCCCCTCAGCCCATCAGTATTGGGGGCAGGGAAGTTGCCATGGAAAAATGTGGATTTTTATGTATTTTTATCTAAGAATTTTGGGGGGTTTATCACAGAAAACTAGGAACCCTTGTGATAAGGGTAGGGATGTAGGGGAGTCCTTTTGTACCAGCACCAGATGGCAGTTAGCACAGGCATAGACTATCCTAATCTGCACCCAACTGCTGGGCAGAACAGCTAGGACATCAATTTGTCCTGGCCACAATCTATCCCTTCCTTCATCCATCCCACCATAAAATGATCACTGCACCTCAAGCTGCTGCAGAGGTGACACAGAAGTGGCACCTCCTGCACCAGGGGCTGATCCACAGAACTGCATCAACCTATCTGGTACAAAGAGTGTAAAGGGAAGCAGTACCCAAGTTGTGGGGGTACACTCTGCTTTCAAAAGGCTGAAAGGCACCATCAGCCAGAAAAGCTGGGTCCCAGTAGTGATAAATATTAAATGGTGGATACTAGAAACATTGCCTACCAGCCCACAGCCTTCTGTCTTTTCTGGTGTTAGTTGTGCTCCAATACGCATGGGATTATTTCATCCTAGACCCATTCACATGAAATGCTAAAAGCAGCTAATTCAGCTGCAAAGTAAGACATACCCTTCACCACACTCTTTTTATCAGTGGTACATATGGAAGCAGATATCTTTGAGGTTGCTGTTAATGGCCACTTTTTGCTTATCATAGACATGTTTTTGTCTCTCAGCATAGCAAACACTTATTATACTTATTATCAAAGCTATACTCGGCACGTTTCTGTGCCCTGGAAACATATAGGCTGGCTACTGCAACCATAGTCTCCAACCTGATTATTTATTTTAACAGAAGCGTTCTTGTTTGGTCCAGCAATTGTTTATGAAAAAGGATCATAACATAAGGTCTGCAACTGTCTTTGCCAGGAGACTACCTATAAAAAGCTCGTACACACTGTCATTAAGATACAATTCCACATGAGTTTCACCATTAGAAAGCTGACTGGATTTGCAAAACCCCCTTACTGGAAACCTATATAATTTCCTGCTTTATGGTTACAGCATTTTAGGGTAGCAAAACACTTGCTGGCTAATTTGTCTTAAACTATTCTACCCACACACAACAGCTAGGGAAAAATAAACCTTGCCACTGAATAAGCCTTGCAGGGACTGCTGTTTAAAATATAATTTTGCAATAAACTGTCCATTCTGTTTTAAGAAAAGCAATCTCATTCCTTACAAATGGGTAGGCATATGCAGTTTCCCCACTCTTTATTTTCAAGTATTTGTAAAGTTTAAAAGCAACAACAAAATATTAAATGAGAGGATGTGCATCTCAAAATCTAGGGTACAGCCTAAGCCACTCCAGAGTTTTTGATGTCGCAGATACTGCATCAGGAACTGATTGGATAATAATCAGTCACCATCAGTTCCTAATGCATTGCCTTCAGCATCTAAACAAGCATCTGTGAATGTATGATATTATCAGAAAGAGCTAGCATATTGTAAGAACTATGTATTTGCCATATTTTAACCCACCTCAAAACCTGACAGGTGTCTGTTAAAAGTAAAGCATTACCTCTGAGGGGAGTTGCCTTGGACACCTGCCTGCAGTGGATCAGTGCATTAAAATGGCATTGGGAAGAGCAAAGAGTTATTTGAGGATGGTACTCTTTAGTTTGTCTTCTTGCATAAGGTAGAATCTTCAGTAATATATTCTTGTCATAAAATACTTGTGAGAAGAACCCACAATATCTGGGTAAAGGCAATTATAATAGCGTCTTGTAGTTATATTTCATAGATTTCATAGACATTAAGGACTGAAAGGGACCTCGCAAGATCATCAAGTCCAGCCCCCCTGCCATAGGCAGGAAGTCTGTTGCGGTCAAATGATCCCAGCAAGATAAGCAACCAAGCACCTTTTGAATGAGTCCAGAGTAAAGTGCTTGCACTACCTCTGGGGGGTGTCTGTTCCGGAACCTGGACACTCAGACTGTAAAGAAGTTTTTCCTTGAGGACAGTTTAAATTGGCCTTCCAGATGTTTGTGACTGTTGGACCTTGTTATCCCTTGGGAAGCCCTAGTGAACAACTGTTCTCCCAGATCCTGGTGCACATCCCTTATAGACTGCTATCAAGTCCCCCCTGAGCCTTTTCTTCTCCAGGCTGAAGCGTCCCATGTCCCTCAGCCTCTTTGCATAAGGCTTGCTCTCTTGGCCTTTGATCATGTGGGTGGCTCTCCTTTGAACTCTCTCAAGTTTATCCATGTCCCTCCTGAAGTGGGGGGCCCAAAACTAGACACAGTACTCCAGCTGTGGCCTCACTAAGGCCAAGTAAAGCAAGAGGATGACATCCCTGGTTTTGCTTGAGATGCATGGGTGGATGCATTCCAGAGTTTGGTTGGCTTTGCCGGCTACAGCATCACATTGGTGGCTCATGTTCATCTCGTGGTCAATCAAGACTTCCAAGTCTCTTTCGGTTGTGGTGCTAGCAAGCATAGATAAGTATGATGCTGGTTTTGCCCCAGATCATTAATGAAAATGTTGAAGAGTACTGGCCTCAGTACTGAGCCCTGAGGGACACAACTGGTCACCTTAAGCCATGTCGATTTGTTCCCATCAACTAATACTCTTCTGGCCCTACCCTGGAGCCAATTCCCCAGACACTGGACCATGAGATGGTTGAGGCCACAGTTCTCCAGCTTAACCATGAGTACATCGTGGGAGACCAAGTCAAAGGCTTTCTTTAAATCCAGGTATATTACATCAATCTCGTCTCCCTTGTCCAGGCAATGTATCACCTGGTCATATAAGGAGACAAGGTTGGTCAGGCAAGACCTTCCAGTAACAAAGCCATGTTGGCTGGCACTCGGGAAGTTATCTTTCATTAGCCTGATGCTGATGGAACCCTCCTTGATTTTCTCCAACATCGTTCCAAGGATGGATGTCAGACTGATTGACCTGTAATTCTCTGGATCTTCCTTCCTTCCTTTCTTGAAGATCGGGACCATGTTGGCTCTTTTCCAGTCTTTCGGTACCAGAGCTCCACAAGTTCCCTATTGAGCCAAGAAGGTACCCCAGCCCGCTGACTGCGTTTCCTGCAGGACAGAATGGACCTTCCTTGTGCTTCGAAGATTACGTTCTTAAGGAACAACCATTCCTCGTGGACTCCCCTTTCTAAAGGGCCATGGTCTCTTAATGCCTGACTGACCAGTCTCCTGAGTTTGTGAAAGTCAGCCTTCCCAAATATTGTGCATCTCATTTAAAAAAAAATCACAAGCTTTATGTTACTATATATATTCCATATATAAAATAAGCATATTTCATGAGGAATTTAATTCTGTGTGCATGTTTATTTTATTTTTTTATTTTATAAATAAAATAACATGCACACAAGAATTTCATTCTTCACTAAATACAAACCTGTGAGGTAGAAAACAGCAAATGACACCACCACCCAACAGTTTCATAAAAGAATTGGAATTGAAGAATATTGTATTTATTTGTCTTCACAAAGATGTACAGATGATTAATTACCCAAACTGCAATTTGACATAACATCAGGGCTTCTTTGTTATGGGTTCTTAAATCACCACACATGATAGGAACCTTGGTTTTGGTCTATTCATACCACAACAACTCATTAGTTCAGCACCACTCAAAGGAAAAGAGACCCAAAGAACTGAATAATCCAGTCAATGTGTTTTCTTTAGACATGTCTACAATCCATATTTTAATACATACTTAGTAGAGTAGCAAGAGGGATTTTAAACTCTTAATGAGGGGTCAACAAAAAGCGGTGGCTGGTGGCTGCCAAGTGTTCACATTCATGATCATAGCAGCAACCAGAAGTCATCATTTTCACTTTGCTTTAGGCGCCCAGCCACATACATTGCTACAGCTATGAACCTACTGTATTTATCTGAATATGATGAGGGATTTTCTCCAGTCAGCATGGGGAAAAAAGCCCCTTGTCTTACATGGACATACCATAACTCCCCCCACCCCCAATTAAATACACTGACTAGCATTAAACAACTGCTAGAAGCTACATGTGTGCAGTCATGGAAGTAGCTATGAAGTTGTTTGAATGTAACCCATACTGAGCATGTCCCTGAAACACATGGCCCATACTGGGCAACCACTTTTTTTTTTTGGTAACATTTTACACTAATGGTAACTTACCACAAGTCTAAGTTAGCACAGCCCATTGGTCCCCATTGTGCTCAGGCTGCATCAGTGCCGACTCTTTTCCAAGTCATGGTGAACCACTACCTCAAATACATTTCAATTTCCTCTTCACTCCCACAGGTGAGCAGCACCTTTCTTTCTTGCTTCCAATTATTCCTGCTTCTTCACCAACCTTATATGTCCAGCAAACAGCACCAAGCTTCTATATAGGAGAGAAGTTTTGTCATGCCCTCTATCTACCCATCACATGTGATTAGTGTGGCCCTGCCCTCCATGGAATGCAGCCACACCAGGCAGCCTCATGCCTCATTGCATATAAAATTTCGGAGATTCCCAAGACTCATGACAAGAACACCTGGTTCTAGTCACAAGTGGGGGCTAATTCACATGTGGATCCTCTGTTGGTGGTATCTGGAGTACACACACATGCTAAGCAGTGCTGGGCTCTGGGTCACCATGGCTTAAAATGCTGTTGATTCTGCTGGAGCCCAGCCAAATGAACTATAGGATAAATCATAAGCCTTGTTGTTTTGGACTATTATCAGGCATAGTTTATACGGTGTATAATAGAGATATAAAAGTGCTGCTCAAAAGTGTGTTTATAGAGTACTTGTGCTGAAACTTGCAGAAGTACACAAGAAGTTGAAATGCATCAAATCTGGATTAACTAAGTCTGGAATAATTGCATATATGCAAATTACTAAGGTCATGTTTATTTCAAAGTCAGTGTTTCAAATTAACAAGGTTTTTCTAGGCAAAGTGTCATGGGGGGCAGGCAGGTGCTGTAGGTCTGCAGCAGGAGCAGAGTCAGACCCGCAGCAGCCTCCTGCCCCACAACTGCTTGCCTTCTGCAGCTTCTGCCTCTGTCTCCTGCCCCTTTCTCCCCTTATTGTCACATGCAGCTCTCATGTTATGCTTGGGGAGGGAACAGATCTCAGCAGGGACTGACAGTAAGGATGCAGAGACTGCAGGGGTAGGAAGGCTGCAGGGGGATTAAGTGGAGGGGCAAAGCAGAGGACAAGGGGGCTTCTTACTTCCCTTCCCTGGTCTAGCCCCCAGTGGCTGACCCTCCCAGCCACTATTTTCCCTAGCAGTGGGAGAAAGATAAATTCAAGACAACTGTCTGATAATTATTATATTGTATACATGGAAAATGATAACAAATTTATACATTTTCTATATATAAAATCTAATTATTGGGGAGTCATCTTACATTCAGGGTCACCTTAGATTGAAGTCAACAAGGTAATTACAGTGCATTTGACATTTCTTTCACCTATTACTTTTTACTCAATACTGAAGCTCAAAAATGGTAAATAGAACTTCCTAACTGTATTCCCATGAGTGCCTACTACATTTGTATAGAGAGCAGCTTGGCCACTAAATTTGGATCAGTTTGTGAATCTTGAATTTATCTCCATCTTACAAAGTGGGATCAGAGGTTATATTTCAGCCCATTATACAGAAAGAGGACAAGATTCAGATTCAGATCCAAAGTTCCTTCATTTTAATATCTAGAGGTTTGGTTCAAGCCCAATCCTTGTAAGTCCACAAAAATTCGTGTTTTCTACTCAGAAAAAATGCACAGCAAAAATATTTCAAGCATGCAGCTATTCCATGCATAAATTCTGGACAATTTCTGGGAGTTAGAAAACACTTTGTGGCAAAGGTAATTTTAGGGATATTGCAAGAAGCCTAATCAGATAGATTTCACCTAGTGAAAGCAGGAAGGTAAATATCAACTCTTCAACACTGTTTCTCTGACACACTCACAGCTTGTTCTGGCCCTCTCTGCAGGTGCTGTGTGCATGTAAAGTGTTCTTCCCTTCTGTGTTGGTGAGTATTCATGCCTACGTAAAACACCAATAG
Organism: Crocodylus porosus; assembly: GCF_001723895.1. NCBI lineage: Eukaryota > Metazoa > Chordata > Crocodylia > Crocodylidae > Crocodylus > Crocodylus porosus. The sequence continues at coordinate 44,425,613 of NW_017728943.1, forward strand.
CTGTTCTCATAACCTGAGACTCCTATAGAAATCATACTACTAGGGGCAAGGCAGATCTGATAACCAATGTGGACCACCAGATCTTCAGGTGCCATCCCCCCAAATTTAAAAGACCCTCAAGGATTTTCTCTTGCGATATGTAACCATGGAAGGACTAAACTTTGCTCCTAGAGATTAAAACTTTTTTCAAAGTGGAAAACTGTTTCAAGCATACCAACCTTGAAACACTGATCCATCATTTATCTTGCTAATTTTTCTTGCCCAGTTGGCTTTGCTTTTAAAAAAGTTCTATTAAAGTAGCAATCCACCAGACATTATTATTATTTTATTACTAATTAAATGCCAAAAATGTTGGCAATGCATTACAAGTAAACAAAAGTCCCCATCTCCAGAAGCCTGCACTCACAGGCAAAATATAATGAATGAATACAACCGAAAGGGGCTAGAGCTACAAAAAAGATAATGGGCCCAATTCATCATGCTAGTTAGCTCCACCAGCACTGTGTTACATCTTCAGGAAGCCTGTCAGAAGGAAATATTCTGAAGTAAGCTCTGCCGGACGTGGACAAGTTGTGGACAAGGTGGCAGAAAAAAAGCCAGGTTGGGATAATCCTATGACCTGGAAATTCTGCACCTGTTCAAATCTCTACACTGGCTACTACAACTGGAGCTCCTACAGCCTCTGGCAGCTTCCAAACAGAAGAGGCATAAGCTACTTGCCTAGGGTGCAAACAAGCATTCAGAAGTTTAGGCGATTTAGTTTACGCTGCCTACACCTGAAATAGCTCTATATTGCAATTATTCAACCAGACAGCTAAAGGCAAGCAAGTTAGGGAGTGCTGGGGAGCGCCTGGCAGGATATGGGGAGCTGGTGGGTCTCTTTTGTGGGCTGGTGGGTCTGGAAGTGTGCTGGTTGTGGGGGGAAGGACTTGTACATTCCCTTAGTGTCCAGCCACCAGAACCGAGACAGGGCTAAATCTGCTCCAGCGATAATTACAGCAATCAGAGCATGCGGCTTCTTTATTTTAACTGCTTTAATGTGGGGGGTTGAGTGTTAAACTGTAGATTGTATTAAATATTAGTAGCCACAATGATCTTAAAATTCATAGAGCTAGCTGACAATGATTCTACTAATTGCTCTTACAAGTAACAACTGAGACCCTTTTCCTGTAACTGACTTCACTGCCTTCAGCAGTAACCAGTTAAGATTACAATATAAAAGCAAGAGGAGGAGAAAAAACATGAGTATTACTGTTTTAGTCCTACCAAAAACAGTGAGTTCTCCCTTTTGTTGTGGGCCTTTCATGCAGCAAAAAAGGAAAGAGAAACATTTTCTTTGAAATCAGAAAATGTGGTTGGAAAACTGCAACATGTTGCAGAGGATGCAGACCAGGTACTGTAACTGCTTTTAATTATTTTTAACTGACTACATTTCAGGTTGACAGTGTTCTTTCTTTCTGGATCTGGACATCCCCAGAATTCAGGGAAACTTGGATCAAAGTTTGACCTTTGGCCTGCCATAGAAAGGAAGTAATCTGTGCAGTCTAGATATACTGTAAGCTTCACAGGGGTGGAGTTGGGAATTTTACCCAAAGTGGGACAAGCATGATATGCCTAATCGGCTACCAAGGAAACAGCATGATATCAGAGGTAAGTGCCATTTTCCAGGCACGCATCTCAGGCAGGAATACTGTGAGTGAATGGATTTAACAGCTGGAAGGCTGGTACCACTGAACTCATATTTTAATCCAATTCTAGATTGTTTTAGGGCCTCTCATCTAATCCTCTTCTTTTCTTCCTATTTCTAGGGGAAAAAAGAACTCCACCCCATTTACCAGCTCCCTGGAAATGTAGCATTTGCTTCAGAATAGAGAAGCCACGTGTGCTGCAGCTCCTGCTGCAAACAACATCAGTCAAAGAGTATCTCCAACCTGTTCAAGTGGAGAAGAATGAAGCATCTCAGGCTTTCCTGTAAAAAACCCAACTGGTTCTGGGAGGCAGGAAGGGAAACACGACTGAAGTGCTTCTTCTTACATGATGCCAGACCACTGAGCCCCAACCCTGTGCCCCTCTCCACCCCTCCCCCTGCAAAGCCCCACAAGAGTCCATGCAACCTGCAAGGTCTGGCCTATTTCAATTAAAAGCACAATTATACATAGATTTAAGGAAACTTTGGGCATGGAGCTTCACATAAAAATGTGAAATGCAGGGGCCATGAAGCTCTCATTTCCTATGTCTGCCCCCTTCATATAGCTTAGTTTTCTACTCCTTCACCTCCGCTCTGCTGAAAGCTTATGGTCAAATCCTGCACTCCCTGCTGAAGTCACTGGGCTCTGTTCTGAAGTAAGTGTGCAGAATGGGACTGTCTACTTTTTCCCAGCTTCTTGTTTATTTCAGCCTGGGTTCCACACTTTCCTCCCAACCCAGCCCACCTTTATGGTAAAAAAACAGGGAAAGAAATGCCCTTCCTTAATTAGATTATGTTTATGCCAAAGAACCAAAATAGTGTACTGCAATGTGCAGTCACAATGAAGATGGTCCCCACACCAGGGATCACAACCATGCAGTCTATTCCTCCACTTTCTGGTCCAAGCTCTGTAATTAACATTACCCATGAAGACTGCAAAAATACAAGAATGGAGTTCTCCATCCCCTAAAAAGGGGAGCACCCAGCCAATCTACAGCAAGGGATTTAGGGGAGGAGCTGGAAAAGAGTGGGGAAATATCAGTTTTCCTTGATTACATGTTAGGGTGCTACATCTCTGTTCCTGTTTCTGTTCCTGTTCCTACTGCCCTTAGTAGATAGGAAAATCTAACCTGTTATTTCCCAGAGATTTATATACATGAATAGTAGTTTCCAGCAAGGAGGTACTCCTGTTTCACACATGTGGTAACACTTGGCTGTGATCCACCTTAATGAACAGAGTTCTTAAGAGAAAGACTGTTGATCTCCCACATTCTCCCACCATTGCTGCTACTAAAGAAGGTGAACACAATTTACCTGAAAAGCTGAGATCCCCATAGAGGAAGTCTGAATGAATTCAGGCAAAAGTGGAGGGGAAAAAGGAGATTGCTTTCAATAGCACATGGGGTTCCTGAGGAAACTGGTTACTACATCACAAAAGGGGATCCATCAAGAAAAATTAGCAATCCCTAGTTTATGGAAACAAAGAAATTCTCTAGAAATGTTACAAATTTGCTGCATTTCTGCCTCAAGATCTTATAAAAAGTATCTAAGATCTAGTTAGCTAATTGAAAGATGTTTTAACTAACAGCCTTCCTACTGACTGCATAGCTAAGGATGTTAGCATGCAATATTTATTCCATCAACTGTATGAAATAAGTTACACCCAGGACAGTTTTTCCTCCGATGTCCATTTTAGACAGTTGGTCTGAGTAACAAGCATGTAGGTCTACGACCTCCACAGTTTTGGTCATTCCACCTCCCACTTAGATTATTTAGCAATACAAAAAGAGAAGACACATAGCTGTCCACCCTTTTTGATGACTGTACAATCCTGAAGGAGCAACAACTTGGTGCATAGGCTACAGTTAACCACCCACACACATTGGTTAATGCAATTTTTGATGATTCACATGTACAGATCTAAAGGCAAAAATCAAGCCATTTGGTCATTATTTTGGAATGGAACATCAGCTCACATTTTTTACAAATGACAGTTAAGGCAAAATCCTAGATTGAAGTCTGTAGCTTATCTAAAAAGAATTTTAGCTACACCCCTTAAAATAAAGCAAAATCTATTAAAAGAAATATAGAAAATCCTGTAATCATAATTCTAGAGCAGTGATTCTCAACCAGTGTGCCATGAGATCCTTTTAAGGGTGCCACACAATATTAGCGCCAGTAGATATGCAAACACCTCCACAAGTCGCTGGATGAACCCATTGATTTCAAGTAGGAATCCATAGTCTGAAAGCATTCTGACATGTTACGGATTTTCTAATTCTTTGCAAGAAAAACATTCTGTATTATTTTTCTGTAGTCAAGAAATGAGTAAAAGCTAAGAGCTGGCATTTTGCAAGGGATGCCTCAAGTCTAGTATGATTGAACATCACTGGTCAGAGCTTTCAGTCAGATTCTGTGGGCTAAGTTATTCTGTCTAGGTACTGCAAGGGTCTCCTAACCACCAAATCAGTTTAGTGTGCTGCAGAATTCTAGGCACTGTGGACTAGTTAAAATGAATTTTAATATCCTTAACTGCAAAATCTTCAGCTTTTGAGTTTAGCTTTAACAGCATAGCATTAGCAACATAGCTTTTAAGTTAAATTATCCTTTTAACAGTTGCAAACATTACAGTTGAGAAATATAGATGAATAATAAGCTTGTAAAGTATGAGTTAAATTTAATCAAATAATGAAAACATGAGGAAAGTTTTATGTATCTATAGTGTTGACAAAATTAACTTTAGTGTCATGCACATCAAGTCCAATTTTCAATTCACAAGGGATCTGCCCTCACTCCTTCCAGCAATTCAATCCACTCGCTAATTATGAAAGAGAGAATGAGCTGCCAACCAAAAAAGAAGATTCACAACTGCCAATTGACTTTACTATTAATATAATGGGAAAAACATGTGTAAAATAGCCACCCAGAAGAAGACTGCCCACAGAATTTGGAAGAGAGAGTTACGTCAGAATAGAAGATGGTCACAGAAGATTACATAATTGGCACACAAGTGAAGTAATCTAATGCACAGAGTGAGACAGAGAAAGAAAAACTATTGACACAAAAGGCTGCCCTGACACAAATATATATTGCTGTACTACCTTCACTAGAGAAGGAGAAAGATTAACAACCCATGTGTCAGCCAATGAAGGACAGATCTTTCTGTGGGACATATTACCAGGATTTTTCATATCACTAATCATTCTCTTTCCCTTCCTTCACAACTCTCCTACATATGACAGTAGAATATACCAGCAATACACCTATCATTTGAAAAAATAACAGAAGAGGAGGAATAAAAGACAAAGGCAACTAGTTAATAGCCAGTGACTAAATCAGAAGCTTAAGAAAAAAGTTCTTGATTCTCTTTTTGCCTGGGGAAAAAGAGAAACAATAGAATTCCTGTCATTTCTACCAGACACAATTCTGCATGCATCTATCTAGATATATAAATATAATACAAAGGTTCACATATATAACATGCTATTGCAACATTGCATTTGCACAGTTACAAAACCTAAGTTCAAACACATGAACTGTATTTTATAATATACGCAGTAAGTACAAAGCTACTCATTTAAAGGCCAGTCCTGAAACTGGCTTTTCACCCATAAAGATTCCACTGCAAGATCAGTACCTTAGCAAGGGAACAGAAATAGAAAGTTTGGAAGAAAGCAGGCATATAGTCGTAATACATACGATTTTCACAAATGCACAATGCAGCTTAATTAATGCTGTTTTATTTTTCACAGAGCAAGTTAAACATTGCATTAGAATAGTTTGCACAGCAAGTTCTTATCATAGCATCAGAAAATCAGAAAAGTAGGTCTGGGAGAGCCTAGGAAGATCATCTAATCCAACTACATGCTTGAGGGCTACTCTTATCTAAACCATCCCTCACAAATCCTTATCTAACCTATTACTAAAACTGCATAATCAACCTTTTTGCACAAGTACAAAGCATAGCACACTAACCTGCCAAGGTAAGGCAGGGAGACAATGGTAATCTGTCATTTGTTGCTGAAATGGTTGCTAAAATGCCCTTGAGAGATCCAAGGAAGAGGGCCATGACCCCCTACAGAGAAAGCAAAAACCCCTACAGTCCATACTGGTCTGACCATGGGGTAAAATTACTTCCTGATCCTAAACTAGTGATCAAGCTGACCTTAAATAGAGAAGCGAGACACTCCAGCCATGAACCTCTGAGTTTTAGTCCCAACAAAGCGTTGGCAAACTCCAGTCAAAATCCCCATATTTCCAAATCGCCAATACCTGATGATTCTAAGGAAGGCATATAAAAAAAAAACCCTTGACATCTGTAAACAACAGGAGAGGAAAAATAATCCTTCCCAGCTACATTGAGCAACAAGCAAAGCCCAGAAGCCTGGCCTAGCCTGCCCCATGCAGATCCAAGGACACACGCCCACTCCCATGCCCTTCCAGATCAGAGGTGCATGGCACCACGGAGTGACAGGAATCCAAATCCCCAAGTCCCACCCCTCCACCCCAGCTGGGCAGCTTGTCCCAGCCCCAGCCCCAATCCCTCCCTCACTGTGGGGGCATTTATCTGCTCCCCTTACCATGCCCCTTTCCTCCCCTCTCCACCCACCACACCAGATGTACCAGCTGGAGGCAGCAGTGTCCAGCATGGTGAGGACTGCTGCCTGTTTAGTCTATAACCAAATCTCCGAATTGGTGCCGAATCTTTGGATCCAAATTGGCCAAATTGAATCAGGACAGTGATTCAAATCACCAAATCAAATCACTGGCTCTCTGAATTGGCCAAATCCAAATCCAAAGCAAATACTTGCTGCTTCACAAAGTCCTAAAAATTATCTCAAATATCCGCCTGCTTTTAAGTTTCAGAGCAAATTATCTCCTAATACTTTTTTAATATTAATAGTTTTTTAATATTAATAAATATAAAAAATATCTCCAGGGGTATGAGGGGGACTCCTGGGTTTCTAATTGTTGCTCTTCAGAAAGCACTCCAGGCATAGCTACTCCTAGAACATCCCTGACAAATGTTCATCCAGCCTTTTCTTGAATACCTCCAGTGATGGAGAATCCACAGTTTCCCTAGGAAGTCTATTCCACTGCCTCACTGTTTTAACAGGAAAGAGTTCCTGCTGGTATCCAATCTAAACCTACTTTGCTGCAACTTCAAGCCATTGGTCTATGTCCTGCCCCCTTATGCAATGAAAAAAAGGTGTTCTCCCTCCTCTTTATGTTAATCCTTCAGATATTTAAAGACTGCCATTGTGTCCCCTCTTAAGCATTTTTTTCCACAAGCTGAACATGCCTAGCTCTTTCAGCCTCTCCAAATATGGCTTGCCTTCTGAGCCCTTTTGTCATTTTTATAAAAAGAAAAAAAGACTAAGATGATAAAACCTGGTTAACAAACATTAGAAATGCCAACATTTAAGCTGCCTTAAAATGAAATAAATACCAAAGCTATCATGAGTTGATACAAGTCAAAATAAACACATATATTGCTTGAAGTCATTAAAATGGCATAAGCATTTAAAACCAGTTTACACCTATAACCAGGGTTTATAGAGTGTACAAATCTGTGAAGCCACCCTGGACAAATGTAATGTGTTAGAGCTGTTTTGTGTGGTCCATATTTCATACCCAGTTTTTCCTAAATTCCTAACAGCATTTTCAATCAATAGTTTCAAACTTACTTGTAGACATATGGCATATTCAGGCATATGTACACAACAAGTTCCATGATTCAGCTTTTGAGTTATCTATTGTGGGGGAAGCATATGGCTTTTTTAATACAGGTAAAATTATACTTCATACATCTTCAGAAAAACAGTTTCCTAGAACATTTCACCCCTGAATGGAGACCAAGCTCGTAAAATTTGATCTAGGAAAGTATAGTTCTTATCAAATTAAGAGTGGATGAAAACAGGAGGATCATAACCAAAGCCATTATGCATACCTAAGTGTTGGCAAATGGATGACAATGTTCACATATCTCAATAATGGGCTAGATTGAGACTTACACCCAAATCCTAAAACTGGGTGTGTGTGGACAGATTTCAGCACCCACAAAAACCTTGTCAGCTTCAATTGGCCTGTGTAAGGGTTACAGCAGATCATTCATGCACTGTGGACTGGAGCCTTGGTCTACATTTCCACAGAGGTAAGCAACATAGGCCCCTTTCCCCTTATACCTGTGCAGGCTAAACTCAAATCCGGCGTACGGAGGATGTAGGGAGTATATTTTTTCTCTAAATCGTGTTGAAGGGTTACAGTATCTCCCATGGATACTTTTCGGTCTTGTGGCGTAGGCATGAGTTATCATCAAGGCTCCACCTGAAGACAGTCTAATTTGTTGTTATTACTACTATCTACTAGCAAATTGCCTGTCAAGAATGATGGGGGAAAGAGGGTGGCGGGGAAGGAGCCAAGCGTTCAGCCTTGCACCCCCATTTTCCCCCCCATGCTAGTCCAGCTCCGCCCCCTTCAGGCCTGACCCTGTCTCATCCCTCCCCACCGCAAGTCTGGGCTCAGGCCAGGGCTGCTCCTCCTCCTTCCTCCCACTCCACCATGGGCCTGACCCCAATGGCCCCCACCCCCGCTTTGGCAGCCCAGACGCAGCTTTGGGGCCAGGTCCACTCCCCCACCCTTGCCCCCACCACTTCAGCCATTCCCCCCATCTCCCCACCACGCCAGGGCTGGGCCTATGTCTGCCCCCTCTACCTGCAACTTTGGGTCCTGGGCCTGTCCCTGCCCCCCCACCCCACACAGCTTTGGGTCCAGACCTGCTCCCCCCAGTGGCCGCTGCTGCCCTGTGCCTGCAGGCCCAGCTGTGGCCACAGGCCCCACGTCAGCTGCAGGCCCAGCTGTGGCAGTGGGCGGTGGGCCTGGGCCCAGTAGGGTGGCTATGGGCGTGTACCTGGTGTGGCAGCTATGGACACAGGGTAGCAGCCGTGGGGTGGTAGCCACGGCTACCAGTAACCACCTCCTCCCCTCCCTGCCAGCTCTTGTTGGGGAGTGGGGGGGGGCGTGATCCGGCCCCTGGCTCCAAGGAACAGATCAAGGGGGGCAAGGCCAACACTGCTGGCCTCACCCCCCAGCTCCATCCCCACGTTATCGCAGAGCTCCAGTCCCTGCCATCCCCCTCTGCCTCCAAGGAAGGGGGGGGGCCAGGCCATCTCCATTGGCATGCCCCCCACTTCCAGCCCCTCAGTCTCCACTGACATGGCAGTGCTCCCCCGCCTGTCCTATCTGTCTACAGTCAATCAGAGCATGAATGAAGCATTATGGACAAACAGACAGACAGACAGACTAAGGCTTTTATAATATTAAAATAAGCTAGGATCAGTGATTACCAAACTGAAAAGCTGACCAAAGTATACTATACATGGCTGTTGACAGTGTTCATCTAGCTTTAGTCTGCCAGAAGGGATTGGGGGGAGGTTTCTTCTGGGTTTGTTTTTTTTTTTGTTAAAAGTTTTATATAAAGAGAGGCAGTTAGCTATGTTAGTCAGGCAGAAGGTAGGGCAGAGTGGCACATTATAGGGCAACTAACTTCCCTGGTCTAGGGAAGTTCAGGGAACAGTGCATCTCTTCTTCACTCCCCTCCCAGGTTAGACTGGGAGGGAAACATACAGACATTCACACTTGCAAGAGAAACTTGCAGGTTGACACTTGGAAGATCTCCTCCTGGAAAGGGCATGTCTTCCCCTGGAGAAATTGAGTGGAAACTTCTACACTTGTCATTTCTACAGGGAGAATGGCGATTCTCCCAATAGAAATGTAACACCTGTACATGGCCCGAATCACTCTCATGATCACTCTGGTTTAAGTGTTACAATAAGGTCTTATCTTAGAACAGAAACTGCTCCTGAGATCTTATCCCTGCTATCTTATTCCAAGTCTGACTAGGTGAAGACATCAAAAAGCAGAGACAAAATGATAACAAAGATTATTCTGAAAACACTGTAAGTGACCATGACAGCATTTCCTGAACTTAGAACTTCGAGACAAATCACTAGGTCACACAGCAAAAAAGTTCCTTCTGTAAAGTCCAATTGTAATTTACTTTTCCCTTTCTTAAACTAAAAATCTTTCCTCTTTTCATTTGAAAAATGGCATGTATGGATCTTGGCAGAGAAGGATTTTCTAGGGAAAGCTGGCAGATTTCTGTCATCTAAATTCTTTTGTTCAGGATTGTCAGAATTCATGTTATAAAGTCCAGCTTCCACTAGATGATAACTCCTGGTTCTTCTTCATTTCAGGACACATACAGCTATCCAACTCTGCCAGAAACTGGTAAAATTTATAATCTCCATAAATCATTAATTTCAAGGTCCATAAAATGTACAAGGACTTTTAGCAACATGGTTGATTGTATGTTACCCCTGAAATTCAGGGCTCCTGTGGTTTAGTATCTCTTACAGTAAACTGACAGACTTTAAATCTCAAAAATATTTTATCCCAGGGCTCAGTAAGCTTGCAGCCTTTGCCTAGAAACCAGCAGGATTTGAAACTCATACAAGTCTTGTGCATTAACTTTGCTGGCAAAACATGTGACTGCCATAAACTAGAGTTAAATGCAGATTCAAAAGGAGCACAAATTTCATGAAAAAATAACTAGGATTCATGAAACTCAAACACATTTCTAGTTCAACCAGTATAGTTAGCACTGTAGTACTTACTGGGTGCACCTGAACATGCAATTAAGGTGAACAATAAACTCCAGCACAATTCGCACCAGAATCAACTGCTCCCAGGCTCAGCATCTACACCTGCTCCTCGGACTGCCACGTGTTGAGCCAGGGTGGAGCAACCCCAGGCAGGCAGGAGCCTGAAGAGGCAGCCCTTCGCTCTGGGTGGCAGCACTGGGCAGCACAGGGGCTGACTGGGGGAACGAGGGTGCTAAAGTGTGAGGCTAAGCAACAGCTGCCTCACACTTTAGCACCCCCATGCCCCAGCCAGCCCATCACTGTCTACACGTGTAATTCAGTATATGTAAGTACTCCGCCATAAGATAGTACTGTCCCCATAGTACTATCTTACAGCAGAGTTAATTAATTTACTGGACTCTAATACCAGCTCACGTGTAGATGATGATACTTTTACAGCGGAGCTAATTAATCTACTCCGTCGTAAAGCGTACATGTAGATGCACCCACTGGAACTTGCCAACTTTGCTGGCAGGGCAGTCACATCTTATAACTTTCATGAGAACCGTAACTAGGTTCAAGAAACTTCCAAGCTCCCAGGGGCTGCTAGGGGAACTTGTAAATTCAGTTAGACAAATACCTAGTGTTCATGGAAATTTGCCAACTCATTTGAGAAGACAAGTCTCAGTTCATTTGTGCTTAGAGTTTTGTTTTTTATTATTATTATTATTACTACTCTGGAACTAAAGTGAGGTCCATAGCAGAGGTTACACTTTCCACTGAGTGCCTTAAAGAGCATGTGGCTTTTGCTGGGAATCTCGTGCAAGTTATATTTTTGGCAGTATACATGATGGAGAATATAAACTTCCTCAGAGATCTCAAGCACTGCAATTTCTACCACATGCCTGAAGGATATTGTAAACCCCACTGAGGGAACTCATACAACTTATTTTCCACAAGTAGCCTGAAGAAAACTGCAACTTGTGTTGGGGATATCACAGAAGGTGTAATAGACTCTAGGGAACAGAACAGCTGTTCAGGGGGAATATACCCCCTAGTCACTGATGAGACCCTTTTTTGCTGATCCTTTCAATTACAAATACTAAATTAAAGCCATCTTCTCCCTATTCATAGCAAAGGGAGCTGACCCCTTGGAAATACTGAGAGAGAAGGGAAAGACCAAAACAGAGAAAAACTGGAAGAAAAAGTAGAAACTATTTTATATGGAAGGATAGATATGGAAACTTAACAAAGTATTTCTTCATTCTCAAATGCTAATTTTATCACTGCAATTTTCTAATACCATTGTTTTGAACAACTAGATATTTGCTTAAAGATTCAACTGTCATTTAACTGGAATCCAGACATCCAAGTCTTAGGACTTATGTTTCATGTGTAATATGCTTAAAAGATCATGCCATAAATTTTACTTTCAGAAAAACAAAGATGAATGGTTTTACAGATCAGCAGGTAATACATAAGTTAACACTAGCATTGAGAATTATCTGATGTTCCAAACATAGGTCTTTGGTGCAAATCAAAGCTGGGTTACTCGTCACAGAACTCTACCATCTGATGCCTGTCATGTGGTCTTTGTAAAATTAACTGATCATCATACCACAAAACCATTAGGTAGTACTAATAGCACTTCTTTTGGTAACCTCAGGAGTAGCCAAGGATCACAGAACCACAGAAACTGAACTAATAATATAAGACCAAATTGTCCATTCTTGCATTAAAAGCCATGGTAGGGGTCTTTGGAAGGAGGATATCTCCATAAAGATTTCACCACAGGAATTTACCAACATCACCAAATCAGAGAGAGAGAAAGAGTTTGTTCCATTTGAGGAAAAGATGTGTGGATCCATAGGGAGGTAGAAGCCTCTCAGCAGAGTTACGTGACACCTTGTAAACCATGTAAGACCCTATAGATCCATCCCTACCAGTTCAGCTTCTTTAAATACATGTTAACAGGAATTTCCTCGGCCATAAAAGACACTAAAACAGCTTAGAGCTATATTTCCTTTCCATCATGGCCCATGGAGTACAGAGGGAAAGGAATGCATAATACCCAAATTAGTTTGCTGACCCCAAACCACAAATCTGATCCCCCCCATACAGTGTGAAAGCTAGACTAGATGTAAGGCAAACAGCATAACGAAAACTACCTGAAGCCTGTCTGTGTGTCTGTGTATGCGCATGTGTACATGTTCAGTATGGACTTTTGTGCCCATGTTACCCCAAGATCTTTCATAAACATTAAATTATTAGAGAAAAAAAATTAGGTGAGTATAAAACAAAGAATTAAAGAAGAGGAAGCACCCAGTAAGTATGTATGGACAAAAAAGTGACTGAGCAGCACTCTTACTTTATTTTTCTTGATAGATATTATCCCTTATTTTAATGTTTTGAAGATTTTATAGTCAGTAAAAAGGTTAACTATTATTATTGATTGTTTAATTAATATTCTCTTTATTTCCTGCCCTATTTTGCCTGCTACTTTTTATAATCAATACTCACTTTAATAGATACAAGAAATGGATAATGTTTAACTACTCAGAAAGAGTCTTTCATACTCTTCTCTCTCTCACCCACACACATGCATGTGCACACACATTCCTTGTCATCTTAAAAATACACTGAACAATGCAACCACTCCCAAATTCCCTGTTGGTGTACCCTTAGTGACCTAAAATATTTTGTTATTCCCAGAACCTGAACCTTAAGACAAATCTTTGGACACAGGGCTCCTGACCCTGCCAAGTTGGGAAGGATTCAGATTTTCTTCTGAATCATTCATCCTACCCAACCTTCTGTTTAACCAAACTTTGCAACAAAAATCACATTTAGCACAGGATGTATAAATACTGCAGCAGCTTCAGAAAATACCAAGCAAACCCAGGGACATTCCAATTGTATCAGTTAGCCCCAAGGCAGCTTTCTAATGCTAAATGGAATTATATCTTTCATTAAGATCATAAGAATTGAATATATGTCTTTAGTAACTAACATATAGGACTAGTCAATGGTTCTGATGCAGTAATGAACAAAACTACATAGTAGCTTATTGCAACATTTATATCTCCCAAATGACTGACTGATTCCTGTCATTTATGCCAATTTTAGATGGGTAAACTACCTTAAAAAGAGTTATTCCCTATTAACACCACTTTAAAAGAAAAATAGGGCTCACTGCATGCAGTATGTTATACAATGTGGCTGCTACAAAGAAGAAACTATCTTCCTTTCTAGCTCAACCTGTTCCAAGCATCACAAAGTTCTGGCTCCTTCCATCCATGAAGGCTCCTTTTTCAGTCACCTAGAATACTGTTCACAGATCCACACAAATTGGAGATGAAGAGGACTTCCTAGATACCCTAACTTGTTCTTCTGCCATGAAAAGATTGTTCCATGTGGTAAAAACTGATCAAAAAACTAATTGGTCTTAACTCCTAACTCTTAATTTAACTCCCAAAATTCAGATCTGAAGCTGGTTCACAGTTGGTCCTTCTGTCGCAAATGAGCTGAATCAACCAACCAAACTCAGATCCAAGCATCCCTCAACTTTGGGGAATTCTGGATCTGATTTAGATCCAAGATTGCAGTTTGGACTGTCTACCTTTGCTCACTGCCCAGAAGGTACCTTAATATCCAGGAAAAATAATTCCTTTCATTGATTTTCTCCCAATAAAATGTTCACCCTAGTATGTTTCTCACAAATGCTTCTGTTAACCATTCTTTGATCATCATAAGATACTGACTGTAGAACTCTTCTGTACAGCACAAGACATGAAAATTCTGAAATACAGCTTCCCCCTACGATAATCTGCCTGTGCTCTGTATTTAATGTTTTTACTTGAGGATTGTTACTTTGAGATTTGAACTATTACTGTTTACTTCTTATTAAAGTCTTTACAATTTTTCCTTTGTTTTGCAACATGTCTTCACTTTTAGGATCCAAAGACAGGCAGTACTTCCATTTTGCCACTAGAGGTCGGCTATAACTTTTCTATATCCTATATAATAACATAGGATATAATAAGAGTAGAGCATTTCATATTATCCCTTGCATGCTCCCCATCCCCACCCTTGTCTAGTAGCTCAGGGTGGGGAGGGCGGTGAAAAAGAACAAAACAAAACAAAAAGCCCACCTGATATTATCCCTAATAAACCTGAACATACATATGGGGCTCTTTAATCCAAAAAATCTCTAATACTAAGATTCAGCTTTTGACAGAAAAAATGCCCTGATGGCCACTGGGACTTGGGACATGGATTACTCTTCCATATCTCAGGAGACACTTGTAAGATCCCACACATGGAAAATGGAAAATACAGTTTTTATATATAGAAATCAGAAATAACTATGGTGATTGACTTTTAATGGCAAACACTGAACTAAGGACACTACTCCATTGTTTTTTGCAGGATTCTACTTATTTTTGCTTGATTTTACATTCTTTTCCTCTCCATCATTGTGACATATTTGATCCTTCTTAAGGACAGATCTAAAATGAAAACAATGATGACATCAAAAACCACTTCGAGGTTTTAAAGGTAGGCATTCCTTCAATAGGCGCTTTCATTTAAAACTCCAGATCTATTTTAGCCAATATAACCCCACCAGAGCAGGACCATCCGGTTCAACTTGTGCTGCTATTCTGTTCTGCTGTCAAGTCCCCTGCCATTTGTGTAGATCATGACCAGAATCAGATGATGCCCTCAATCAACACTTTTATTTAGGTTGATTTGTTTTTAGTTTTTTCATTTAAGGCTCTACCATCCTTAGCCAACAAATCAGCTTGCTGTCAATCAACTTGCAAGAGCTCTCCCACACCTTGAGTGCAAGGACACTGACATCATACTTAGCTGTGTCCCTTATATAAGCATAAGGGTATGGCAGGCTTCATAGAAGTTGAGGATGTTGTTGAAGAGAAGTCAGAGCTACAGTGAGCTCCAGCCACAGAACTTTGTGGGCATAAATAGAAACAATCCTTCAAGTAAGCCTCACTGAGGTTTTGTGGTCACATCAATTGTAATCTTTTTTTGAACTGACTCAATTGATAATATACTCTACTACCACATCTGTAGTTCCCTTTAACTGAGAAATTCCCCTTATTTTGGTCTCTCAGTCCTTGGGGATTTTTTGCCCTTAAAAACAGTTCTTTATCTGAAAACAGAGTGACCACAGCAGTGATCCAAAATGAACTAACATCATCATAACAAACTTAGTCATGTACTGGAGGAGGCAGTTAGGCCCCCTGCAGCCAGCCAGTAATAGTATGCCACAAAACCAAAGGGGAGATGATTGCCCTCCCTCTTCCTGATGACCCAAACCTCATTCTTCCTCCTCCTCCAAAACATTTAGACCCCCACGCTCAGAATTTATCATAAGCTAAAGGATGCAGGGGTGAATTTCATGAGAGAACCTCATTAAAATATTAATAGCCCATCGCTGCTAATAACATTATGCTGTACAAGTTGCTTATTTTGATAGAGCCCCCTATGAGTGAAATTGCTAATACTTTATCTGGATGTCTTCCAATGATGAATGGAAAAGTTTATTTTAAAAGACATAAATCAGGTCACTTCCAGATTAGACCAGATTGAATTTTCCTCACATTTTGTGAAGCTCTTCAGTAGAAGTTGCACAGCATTCCACAGTCTCGCTGGCAAAAAAACAAAATATACTATATAGAGTTTGCATATACAAAGGGCTGAACACTTCTTTTTAGAAAATACCAACCTACAATAACAAATCTATTTGCTATTCACAAGAGAATCACTGAGTATTGCAAAACCTGATAATTACTGATTCATGACAGATTTAGGAAAAACATCAGCTTAAGTAATCAGGTCAGGGCACTGCTGTTGACCACAGTGTTGGCAAGAGAAGCAGTTTCTTTCCTCATATCTTTCATTAATGTTTAACATTTCACAAAATTTACTGGACTGGATCAATGAATTTTAGCACTTCATTGATCCAGTCCAGTAAACAATTGGTAGCTTGAAACCTCAAAATTACCTATGAGCAAATACCTATATTTGGTAGTAGGTTTTACTTAAATCATGCCTTTCGGGCACTCTTTCATTTGAATTATTAAATTACTGAAGCTCTCTAATTGTTCTGGAATGAATTTATTTTAGAAAATTTCCATTGGAAAATGAGAAGGTTATTAACTCTTCACATACTCTGTAACAAAAGGTGTATTATGTTAACAACTGGCAATAAATATTTCATTCTGGTTTAAAGCTATTCATATGGGAAATAAAACTACATTTCTATGAAGGAAATGTTTGTTTGATCTTTATTTCCTTCTGGAAAAATCAGCAGCTTTTCTCTGGTAAAAGTTATTGCAAACAAATCCTTTTTTACATTCTTCTGTACCTGCAGGATTTGGCTTGACTGACATTAGGAAACCATAGTGCTAATACAATAATTCAAAGAAAGAAAATTTTCTTGACTCTAAGATGATATATTGTCATGGCACCTATTCAACTAAAGGAGATAGACACTAACATTATCTCCTGAAACTGAGCAGTTCTTGGTCTGCTCCAGAAAAATATCTGTTCTTGTCATAATGCAGTGCTAATCTTAGCTCTGCATAATTGTATTCAAATGTGGCTTACACTACAAATAAAATGCATTTTTATTATTTAAATTCTTCCCCAAGGAAACAGTTTTTAAGCAACACAAAACTACTGTATGTTAAGAATCAATTATAATCCCTGCTGAATAGATGCCCAACAGTAATGGAATAATAGCTTTGTTGTGTATGATGATTAAGATCCACTGGCAGAACTGTGCTGTAAAACTGGAGTAACATCTATCCACACAGCACCTTCAACAGCACTAACATTTTTCATAGCTATCAGACATAATATATTTTCAATCTATAAACTAATCTGATATCCATATATTTGTATACAAACATTAATGCTCTGTGAATAGGGTGCCAACTTGGCATTATTGCTACCTTTAAAGAATGTTGTACAGCTACTTGACCTCCAAGGACACTGACATTACATTTTCTGCTCAATTAGGTCCCAAAAAGTACTGTACAGCTGTAACATACCAAATATTCATGGCTGCAGAGAGCTTTTTAAATGACTGATCAAGTGAGAAAGTAACCCTCACATTATGAAGTATCAGACAGAGCCACTCTAAGGCAGAGCATCATTTGTGCGTGGGTTAATTTCAGGTGATTCTGCCCACATCATATGAGACTTTGTGGAGCTGGGCTTGTGCTTGTGTGGGCAAACACCAGCTCTGCCCCTGGGCTGTTACAAAGAGGAGACAAGTCTTCTTCCTGCACAGCATGGGAGAGGGGGAGAAGGTACCCCTGCTAGGCAGGCCACCCCCACCCTCAACAGGATCATTTTGCTGACTGCCTGCTGGCTCTGCATGGTGGGTCCCCACTAGAGAGAGTTCCCCCACACAGAAGAATGCCCAGGAGAGAGAATGCTCTCTACACGGAAAGAGGGTCCCATCAGGCAGAGCTGGTAGACAACTGGGAAAATCGTGATGAGGAGATAGTGGTTCCCTGCCTGGCTTCCCCAGATAGGGCACAGGGAAAACTCCAGCTTCCCCACTGCTACCAGCAGGGAAGCCAGGCAGGCCACCTTCACTCCCCACAGGATGGCTGCCGGCTATCTCTGCAGAGTGGGTATGTCGCCTCCCAGAGAAAGTCACCCCCCCACAAAATGGGGAAGTCCTGGGAAATAGAGAATGCCCTCTCTGGGGGAAGGGGACCCACCAGGCAGAGCTGGTAGACAGTCACAATATGGGGGGTGGGTGTGCCCAGACCAGCTTCTCTGAAGAAGGCATAGGAAAGACTGCAGCCTTCCTGCCAGCACTGACCAGAAAGCTGGGGTTACAGGTAGCCCCTTCTTGGCACCGTCTTCCACAGCCCGAGGAGCCTGCAGAGCATGCTGTGAGGCATGCAACCAGACCCCCTGGCTGCAGCTGGTGCATGGAGGCTCTCAGTTCCCACCATCAAACACTGAACTTTAATAGATGTTCAATCATGCTGTAACTTTAAGTGCTTTGTGTAAAGCACAAAAGTTACCACACAATCGGAAGTATCTTCTGATCACTTGTGTAAGCACCCCAAAATGTATTTTCCCAAAGCAAGTATCCTCAGACAAGAGTTATGCATTTTCTTACTACAATGTCCAGTAGTTAAAGAAAAAGATGGCATAATTGTGGGCTTCAGCAACACTAGTATGAGTTGTGATATTACTGAGGTGAGCATGCCTGCATGTCCATGCCACCAGATATGTCCAGGCTTACAGACCATTTCTCTGCTCTGGCTATTGGCTCAGGTCCGAACACAGGAGTATACAGTTCAGGCAGCATAGTTCCTAGTTGCCTGCAAGGAGGAACACTGCCAAATGAGCTTCTTTGAAGAGAATTCCAATACCCATCGAGGGGGCTGACTTTGAGGCAACACAGGAAAAAGGCTCTAAAGCCATCCCAAAGACAGCTTCTGCCAGGGAAGAAAGCTGTAGAGCATCCTCAAGTGAATTACATGTTACAGGGTTTCCAAGGGCTTATGGGAGCACATAAATATGAAAAACCCGGGGAGGGGGGAGAAGAGATGGCCAGGAAAGAATGGGGGAAAATTTAGGAAACAAAAAGAGCACCGAACATAAAACAGGGGGAGAACAGTGGTCAACAGGAAAGAAAGAAAGCAATTCCTAATGTCATAACAAGGGCATAGTCAGAGATCTCTAATGGTCATTCTAGTTACAGTATTACTGACCACAAGTTCAATTTGTGTTATACTATCCAGAATCCTTAACAAAAAAAATTATGCGTATGTGGCAAGCCTCAGCCTTTCAAAAGTCTGCACCCAGAGAAATGAAAAAAACAAAAGCAGGAGATAGCAAAAGAAATGAGAGAGAGGCAAAAATGGGTAAGGAAGAGAAACAGCTTTAGGAAAAATAATTTTTTTTTCCTTTAGAAACAGACAACTTTAGGAACAATAATTGTATCTATTTATGTTCCCAAAAGTTACCGTGCAGATTAAGAACAGCTCATGTTCTGATACCTGTGTACCCTTCCACAAGCTAAAGGATTCTGCCCAACCTGTGCTGGACCCGTGTGGCTCAGCTGATGTGGAGGGGCTGTAACTGCTTTTGCACATTACAAGTCTGGTGTTGCAGCCAGGGTGGGAACTGTATTTTGGGCCAAAATTGTAAAGAGGGCTTTTTTACCTTTCACTGCATAGAGTCCAAATACTTGTTCTTTATGTAGAGAGAGTTGAACAGACCTGATGAGTTGGAGAGCAAGTTCTGACTCAAACAGCTTAGTGGTACATTTTGAAAATGGAAAGAAGCAAGAGATTAAAAGGATGCTTTGTACCTCACCTGGTGACTAGTCACACTGAGCTCTGTAAGAGTATTAGGGTGTAAGCAGCTACTTAGTATGAATAAGAGGAGTTGGCAATAGGTGAGGACACAAATTTGAACACAAGCCCCTCTGCCTCCATTTCAGAGTCCATCCCTAACCTGCTATAAGTCTCGTCTACATATTCAACAGCTGATGCAGGTAGGATTTGGGAAGCTAGGAGGAGTTGGACAATAATCCCCAATCCATCCTGCAGTGACAGGGAGCACCATTCAGAGACCCACTGTGTAGTGTGGACATGGCATTCAGAAACCTACTTCAACTCCTCTAAACAAAATCTCTGGACCTAGCCCAGCATTTGCATACTTATCTTCAAATCTATGTTTAAGTCCTGGTAATTTTAAGGGGACTTAGAGTAAGCACGTTGCTAAGGAAGAATAGATTTACTCATGTGCCTCATTACTTTGATGAACTAGGACCATAAACCTATGGGATCATAGGATCAGAGGAAACTAGGGCTGGAAGGGACCTCACAAGGTCATCTAGTCCAGCCTCACTGCTCAAAGAAGGATCTTCCCTCAATTTGAATATAGTATTTTGAATGCCTGGAATCAGATCATCTGGACCACAGCTCCAAACTGTTAGATGATTTATGATTACATTAAATTAATTATAGTCATGCTAGAAAGCTATGTGTGTTTTTCTGTCTTTATAGTACAATCTACATGTCATTCCATTTAATAAGAATGACATGTAGGAAAGTGAATCTTTAGTGGCAAAGAACCATTGGATGGTTTTATACATTGTAGAAAGACAAACAGAATGCCATTGCTATACATGGTCTAGATTTACCCACATACGCACCTGCTTTGGTTTCTTCTCAATACAAGAATATTTACAGTTTTTATCTTTGAGATAAAGTTTTATTTCAAAACATACCATTTTGGGTAGCTTTATTTCTCAGTGTTTAGACAACTCTTTCACTAAAACACCAGAGCAGCTGGCAATAATTGCCACCTTTGTTGGCTTTCTCAGCAAAGGAGCTAGATCAGTGACATAAACTGAACTTCCCATTCATCTCTGGAAGGTTATGTAAGAATCAAGGCATGTTAATAGAGCAGTACTTTATGCCATCAGTGCCCAGGCTGTACCTGTTTGGTGAAAAATAGAGGATTTCACACTACAGATCTCATTATATCCTGGAGTTCACACACACACACACACACGTGAGTGACAGTGTGAGAATCTCCAACCTCTAATTTCCAGCTTAAATTTCTTCAAACTGCAGAGGAAGAAATTTAGGTTGCAGATTAGCAGGAACTCTGACTAGGAGGGTAGTTCAGCATTACAACAAGATACCTAGATATGTTGTGGACTCTCCAGCCTTAGACATTTTCAGAAGCAGCTTAGATGGACTAGTGATTTGAAACTTCCTTAGACCCAAGGCATTTTGTTGAACTGAAGGCACCCCTCAGAAAGTACCAGCTCTTAATTTTTGCACAATGTTTGACTCCAGAAAAATAACAGAGCAATTCTTATGTTGCAAAGACCAGAAAAGGTCAGAATGTTTTTAACATTCTGAATTCCTATTTGAAATCTCAAAGTTTTATTGTGTGAATCAGGTTTGCATACCTAATAGTACTAACATTGCATGGCACCTTGTGGTACCATTGAAGAGATCTCAAGACACCCCAAAGAACTGTGGCATCCTGGTTGAGAATCACTGCGCGTGTCTACATGTGCACTTTAATGCATGTTATCCCATTTTAATGCACAATTAAAGTGTCGCCAAAAATGCACTTTCATTAACGCGCATTAAAATAGGCTAATGCGCGTTAAGGTGTCGCTAAAAACGGTGTTCTTTAGGTAATGCACATTAAGCTGGGCTAATGTACATTTTCCTAGTACCTCACAATGGAGGCCATTTTTACACATGCTACAGGACTGGATGGGGGCACTTTAATTAGAGCAGCTCTGAGAACCACTCTAATTAAAGTGCCCACAGTGTCTCATGCATCGGTGTCCCTGAGCTTCAAAATGGCAGTGGGGTGCTTTAATTAAAGTTTGTCAAATGAGCTATAGTTAAAGTGTCCCCGCCACCATTTTGAAGTGTGTAGACGCTGACACATGAGATGTGAAGGCTGGCTAGAGTGTGCTAAGCGCACTCCAGCAGACTTGATTAGTCAAGTCTGCTCTGACACGCTGTAATTACAGCATGTTGGAACAGCCTCCAGGCACATCTACGAGCACCCAGAGGTACACATTAACTAAAGCGTGTTAATGGACATGTAGACACACTGAGACAGACACTTGCCTGAAATGGTTTAGTCAGAGATGATCCTGCCTTCAGCAGGGGGCTGGACTAGAGGACCTCGTGAGGTGTCCTCCAGCTCTACTTTCCTATGATCCTATGTGCACACACACAATTATGCTTTATTTCCACAGCTAACCAGGAGAGCATATAGTAATCCTTGTCAAGTGCCAAGCTTAAGAATCCTAACACTTTCTGGAAAATATTTTGTATCATTGTTCCGCTGAATTATATTGTAGTCTTAAAGGACTCTTTAGTCCTCTGCCAGTTTACTTGCTTTCTGTCAGCATGAATAAAAGCAATGGGTAGCAGAGACAAAAGGTGCTGTTACAGTGCTTTGCCACTAAGTGGCAAGGACTCTGGAAATAGCTTGTTTGCATTA
Source organism: Crocodylus porosus (assembly GCF_001723895.1). Classification (NCBI taxonomy): domain Eukaryota; kingdom Metazoa; phylum Chordata; order Crocodylia; family Crocodylidae; genus Crocodylus; species Crocodylus porosus. Next base: position 44,447,987 of record NW_017728943.1, read on the forward strand.
AGCATACCAAGTTACCCCAACAAAGAAGCAAACATATAACATCTACATTGATGTAACTTACACCAATAGTAATAGTAATAGTAGTAGTTTAACTTCTAATTTTTCCCAGAGTAAGGGCATGTCTACACGAGCTGTTTACTGCACAACAGAATAACTAGCTCCGCGGTAAACTTCTCGGCATCTACACGTGGCTCTATTTGTCCACAGGAAAGTAGTAAACTCCATAGCAGGTTATTACTTGTAAATACAAGTACTATCCTGCTGCGTATTATTTTCTTGTACAGCAGCACATGTGTAGATACTGACCCAGCTGGCTAGGGCACAAAGGTGCTTCAGTACAGGGGCTGCCTGCAAGGTGGCCCCATACTGGAGCATCCTCATGACCCACCCAGTCTCCCTGAAGTATGTTGAATCAGGTTGAAGCAGCCCTGGGCTGGCAGACTGACCCCCACCCCCCGCCCCCAGCCCTGCCAGCCAGGGCTGCTCCAATCCAGCTAAATATGCTACGGTCCTGGGCACATGTGTAAACATGGTGTCCAGGAGCAATAAACTCCAGCATGATACACACCAGAGTTTATTGCTGGGTATTAATATGCATGCACAAATGCACCCTAAGTCTAATAAGTTAACTGGTATAGGGCTATATTTTGTGTATCCGCTTGTGTTTACACTGGCACAAAGCTGTTGTATTGGTGCTTGGTATACACAGCACAGAGTTTAATTGGACAGTCCTTAATTGGAAGACCTCAAGGAACATATTTTAAACATGTGTACTTTAAATGTCTTCTTGAAAGATTCATAATTTCCTATCAGATCATTAATCACTAAGCCACAACTTGCTGACAAAATGTTGAACCAGGATATCTCTACATTTTAAGAAAGCACAGCCAATCTCAATCAGTTATGCCTCTCTGACTCTAACATTCTTCTTCAGAGGTTTAATTTATTTGGTGTCCCCTGCTTTTTCTGAGAGATGTGCATTTGAGAAATAATAGATTAATATGAACCAAGGTGGCCAAGACTCAAAAACCCAACATGCTCATATTATTGCTTCTAGAAGTGGAAATTCCTGTTGAATACAGCTCATAATTTTAACGCATTGTCAAAAATTACAGAGAAGAAGGTATTTTCAGGTATGAGGTATTTTCAGGTATGAAAAAGTAAATAATCATTACAGCAAAGAAGTTTAAAGGATACTTTAAGTAATAAAGAGGCTCAGAGAAGGATGTGACACCTCCTACTACATTTTGTCCTTTTGGACCATGATGTGGTTTTTCCAAATACCGTCTGGCTCTTTGTTATTTCTTCATAAATCTGTGAGAAAGTAGCAGAGAACACAGATGGTTTGGTGCCTCAATTATAACCTGTGCTGCATAAAGGATTTATAGTTTTCAAAGCAAGCAATGTTCCTTTACTCATATCGGGAATGTCAAACTCACTTTGTAACCCAGGCCAGATCCAGACTGGGGAGCTTCTCACAGGCTGGATCTGGCCTGAGGTACAGTGCGGTGGTCCCTTCAGAGGCACTGGTGATGGTGGTGATGGCCATGGCGGTGGCGATGGCCACTGTGGCCACCGACCAGGTGGCTATTTGTCATAGTGAATGTAACACAAGCAGTACTGGGCCAAGCAGCAGTGGGGCAAGTGAGGGCTGTATGGGCAGAGCCCTCATGCCACAACAGGTTTTGCTCCCTCTCCCAAGGCCTTGGATTCTGTGGCAGGCCATGCCCCCTGCTGGCCATAAACCCAAACTATGGCTCAGCAGTAGTCTGCTGGGCTGGATGGGGTAGTTCTGCAAACCAGAACCAGCTCACCAGCCGTATGTTTGACACCCCTGAATTATATGGATTGAGTTTGCATTTAACAGACAAGCTGTATTACCAGCTTTGTGGAGACTTCTGGGGAGCTAAAGGCACAATTCCAACATATAAAATACTCCCTAGCTAACATAGGAAATGATGGCTATGTCAGCCAAGGAAGAGCAAATCCACATGTTAAGACATCCTTGAGTAAACTCCATATGGTCACCTGACATCATTGGGAGTTTCCAGATTGCCTTCAAGGCAGGGTGGAATGCCTAAGGCGTTGTTCTGCAGCCACCAAAGAGGGTCATTTTAATACCTTAATCTCCTGAACTGTATTTACGACCTGCAGCTGTGGGACCAAAGAGGCCCACAGTTAGGCACACACTGAGCCTATTGTTGGCAGAACAGAGCTCTGGGTCATTTTGAGTGACATCAGCAAGTTAACTGAACTGCATTACGCTGCTTGTGACTGGGAGCTGTTTGTTTTTCTTTGATGCAATCAGTTTATTTTGGGCCTTTATCATTTTTAGTGCAGCACTCATTTTTTTTAAAGTTTTAATATCCCTTAAAGTATGCTGGGTGTGATTGAATAGGAACTGATTTCTAGCTTTCAGGCTTTCATGAAAAAACATTAAATTGCTCAAGATTGAAAGGATGCCTACATTTAAAATAATGAAGTTCTAATTCAACTAGAAAAAAGGGCATATATTGTAAGTCAAACATTACTTCCTTTTAAAGTGTGTAGCTTGAAATAAAGATGTTCTACAGGTTTGCTTAATTTGCTAGTTGGCAAACCCTGAAAAATATTTTTATTTTCTTTTTAAAACTTCTGACAGAATTTTATTACCCTTTGTGTGCTTACATGGCAATTTTCCAGTCACATAAGTAGCATTTTTGGCACTTATGCACAATTTGCAAATCTAGTCCCCCTGCAGCTTGTGTGGGTAAGCAGCTGCATGTACATCGAGCATACTCAGCAGATTGTGCATTGGTCTACATATGTGTACCTACTGAAGGTGTGTAATGCACAGAAGTGTTGCCGGACGAAACCTACCCAATTGCTAGCTGTCTAGGCAAGTGCCATAACCTCTCCATCACCAGGGCTGAAACAGGGGTTCTCAACCTTGTTAGACTCAAGACACCCCTAGGAAAATGCCAGCTCTTAATTTTCAGTTGTTTCTTGACTACAGAAAAATAACAGCAATTCTTCCTTTGCAAAGAACCCAGAAAGGCCACAACAGATGAGAATGTTTTTGACAGGGATTTCTACTTGAAATTTCTGGGTTTATCTTGTGAATCATGTATAGGTCTTTGCAAGCTTAGCATTGTGCAACACACTTAAAAGAATCTCACGGCATCCCAGGGTGCTATCACTCTCAGGTTTAAAACCACTAGGAACTCATGCTCAGGTATGCACACCAGTGCCTAGCCAATGTGTACCCTAATGCACAAGCTTAGTCTACACACACACTTACACATTCACCCTGAATTGTCAACTATGTGCAAGTGTGAAAAAAGCTTCTAACACAGCTAGAAAACTCCTGTTAAGGTCAAAGGGTAATAGGAGTCCGCCCTTTGTTCTCTCTTGAGCCCTGGATCTCAAGGCTATGTTCTACACCAGAGGTAGCTAACCTGCAGCGCAAGTGGCACCGGCAGCCTCTCAGTGTGGCACACTTCTATCAGGTAAGGAATAGGTCAGCACTGCAGCAAATAAGGCAAACACAGAAGGCAGAGCAAGAGATTAGGCAGAGAGCACAGAGTAGGGAGCAGAAAGCAGAGCAGCAGACTGGGCAGAGGAAGGGGATCTCAGCATAGCAGTTGAGGAGGATGTGGGGCTAATTTGTGGCATACCTGATGAGAAGTTTGCCCCCATTCTACACTAATGCACCTACTAATTTCTGATAAAACTAAGAATTATTAGAGGAATAAAACTCTTACTTATCTTCTGCTGGCAACACCAGCAACTTACTTGATAATTCTTGTTATAAGAAACGTATTTCTTCAAATTCAAGTAACAATATCATGTGCTTTTCTAATATTTACTTTGTATGAACAAATATCCATTTACCTATTTTTTTAAATAACCATTATTGCTTATGTTATTGTTTAGTATGGGTAGATTTTTAAAAGCACTCAGTGTTGCCTTAAGCTTTGGCCTTTGTTTAAAGTTGACAACCAGAATTAGGTCAATACTGTGTGTTTTTCCTGATCTCACCCTAAACGTTTTTACAAAAGCATAATCAAACCGTACAATAAATAAAACAATATATTAATAAATTGAAAAGACTTATTTTTAATAATCTGACTCCTCTGATAAAATGAAGCTTCAGTTTAATGAGAGAGAATTCCACCAAAAGGAAATGAGATGGAAAAAAATTCTGATATTCATGTAAGACAGAAACCAGAAAAAGGCAGATTTCAAAGAGGTGTACAACTCAGAAATTCCAGGTGAACAAAAATTAAATAATTTAAAATACAGCAACACATCAAAATGGCTCGCCATCAAGCACTTTTTATAATCTAGTCTTTGGGCTGGTGAGGGTCATTTACAGTAGAGTGAAATCTAAAAGCAAATAGAATGTATCCAGGAAGGAGAGGAAGTACTGTGAAATCAAAATGAAGACATTCAAGGATTTCACTCCATTTAACATAAAACAATGCTTTTTGATTTGCTGATGCTGATGGCTTCCCCCACCCCCAAAAGGGAAACAAAAAAAAGCTCACCAAGTTCAGAAAGTGTTCATGAAACTGAATTAAATCTTTTTAAATGTTTTGTGTTGCTGTAATATATGGCTAAGTACAGATGTTCAAAAGCCCCTGGTGGAAGCACTCAAACTATTATACTTTACCTAAAGCACTATAAGTTAGAGCTGGGATGAACTGAATAGATGTTTACTGTTTGGTAGGGGGGAGTCAGAGCCTGCCCACACTGGCTAAGGCCACATGCCTCACAGGAAGCTGCCAGAGCAACCCCTCTCCTAAGCCCTGCCTCCTCACCAGCTGGCAACTGGGGGTAGTGGGTAGAGGGAGCTCCTGTGCTGTGGTGCCCCCCCGCCATGATTGCTGGGTTGGGTATTGTGGGGGCTGGGCCAGGTCCATATAGCAGGGGGCTCTCTTCCCCTACCCCCATTCCTGGCACAGCCAAAAACTGGGCTGAGCAGTCTTGTGCTGCAGCTGTGAAGAGGCTGGGTGGAGGAGAGAGCCCCTCTGCCATGCAGCCTGTGGAAGGAAGCCACCTTTGTTTCTCCCCAAAATCTCTGCTCTGTGACAATTTGATTAGGATGGGCCCAGCAGAGGAGACACACCTTTACCCTATCTCCTTAGGTAACCTGAGATGGATACATTCCTGAGGGAGGGGGGAAACCTGCTCCCTCTGCCTACATGACTGATATTACCTACCTGGGTGAGGAGCTTCTACCTGACGGGCTACAGTCTGCCTGGCAACTAGTGATGTATTTCAAATTGGTTGGCCAACAGCCAACAGGTGCTGGCCTTCATTGGACCAGGTGAACGAAGTCACAGGGGCTATATAAGTTAAGACTGCCCAGGAGGAGAGGGCAGCAGCTATGTAGGGGACTCAGACTTAGAGAGGAGCTTTACCATCTGAAATGGGCTCCCTCCCCCATAGCTCATGAGCTAGGAATGGCTTGTCTCCAGAGGGAATCTCCAACAGCCTCTGGATGATGCTTGTGAGTAACTCGAGATGTGATTAGATATATAGCTGGCAGTAACTCAGATGAGTGATCAAAAGGCTACCTTATCCAGACTGTTGCTCTTTGGGATTTCTATGATATTACTCCATCTTGTACCCTATTTTTACTCTACCCCTTGTAATCAATGAAGTTTTTCTTTGTGACTGGTGTAGGAGACTTTTATTAAAGGGTGGATCTAAATTATGCCTAAGAGGCCCCTTAAGTCTGCAGACTAAAAGACATTCTCTTTTTTGGCCCCCAATTTGGGGAAGTGCCCCAAGTGCCTGTACTGAGTCGAGTATACATAGGACTATTAGGCCTGTGTTTTCCTGAGGATACAAGGCCGAGAGAGTCCCTTCTCAGGGTGGTGGCAGCTTACGTTACCCCCAGGCTAGTGAGTGTCCTCCAGGAAGGGTGTCAGCTGGATGCAAAGCACCCCTAGGGAGGCACTCAGAACCTGGAAGGTGGTTGGGTGCAGTGAGGTGGGTGGCTCAGTGCAGGAGCACCCCCACTGGCCTACCACACAGCCCTCCCTCTGCTGCCCCCCCCCTCCCCCCCACTCCCCCAAATGCCAAGTATTGTTTTCATGTCTGTTCTACAGACAACGGCTGCAGGTAGAGATGAAGTTTCCTATTTCTGCCAGGGGTCACAAGCTTCCAGCCTCCTGGGAGTCCATATCCTCTCTCTTCTTTAAGGCTGCCTCTAGTGGTTCTTCCTCCACGGTCCCTGAGGTCATCTCCAGCATCGAATTGATGAACTCCTCGCAGAGGATTCTTCAGAGCCTCATTACCTCCTCCCACAGCTCTCTTGCCTGTCCCGAGAGACACCACCAGGAGGCGCTGCTCACACCACAGGAATCCCAACATGGCCATCACTAGAAAGAACCTGCAAGCCGTGGTCCCCACAGCACCAAACTTGAATGCAGGGGCAACGCATAGGGGGTGCACATGGGTGCACATACAACCCCTGCAAAAAAGTACTGCTGACACTGCCAGCGGTGCCTGTGGGTGACCGCCACCCAATGGTTAGTGCTCACCAACCCTCCCCCCCCCCGGATGCTGGTGGCATCTGTGAGAGCTCACTAGCAGTGGGTTCCTGCCACCACTGGTGCAGTCAAGCCCCCCCAGCCACTAGGGCACACACCATTCATGCCTGGACGTAGCTCGAAGCCTCAATGGTGAGCAGTCCTGCTTGGACAGAAGCCTCACAGGTGAAAGCAGAGGCCATGGTAGTGCCTCTGGCATTATGACATCCTCCAGCCATTTCCCTGGGTCTTTTAATCTGCCTTCTCTCTTACTGCCCTTCTTCTAAGGATGCTTTCCATGGCAAACTCACCTGGAAGCTGGCCTGTTGACTGCTCATTGGCCCTCAAAGTTTCCTTTTTTTCCTGCTTCCTCACACCAAGCTTACAGACACTCCCCTTGAAGAGGGAGGCATGTCAAACTGACTTGTGAATTGACCTGCAAATTGCTTACCCTGCTTGCAACCCCTGTTTGCTGGCTCCCTGGTTGTTCAGGGAATGCTGGCCTGGACTAGCTGCACCCCCTTGTTAGGGCTTCTGTCAGGCCCAGGTAGCAACCGCTCAGTAAACAGCAACCACTCAGCCAGCAATACCCTGAGCTTCTCAGCACATGCCCCAAACACACATAGCCAACCAAAGGCATAAGCAGCTCTGGATCACTTACCTTCCCTGGGCAGGATCCGATGCCTGGTGCCTGGCTTCTCTTCCCCTTGCTCCCAGCAAACTGCCTGCATGACAACAGTCCACCAGGGAGCAGTGCCTCCTGAAATACTGAAGGACTGCACATTGGTGGTTTTATCTCAGGTGAGCACCTAGAAATAAATTTAACTCAAGCTAGGTAACCTAGCTTAAAGATAAATCCTGGCCAGAAGTGTTGTAACTTCAAGATGCCTAAAGGGCATTTAGCACTAATTAATGAGCCATAACTTGTGATCATTCAAGTGTTAGGTGCTCTTAACGTGATCTAATTATAATGTGTAACCTCACCCTAACTTAAGTGTTCAGGGCATATAGAACCATATAGTGAGTAAATTACAGAAGAACAAGTTGTATGGTTGATGTAGCACTTCTGATTTAAAAAAAAAAATAATGGATAACTTCACTGTGCTTGTTATCCAAAAGCATCACTAGTTCTTCAGAATGTAATCAATAAGGAAGCTAAAAGCGATAGTACACTTCAGCCTAGCAGATGAATGCAACTCCCATTCACTAAATGTCTTTAATAAGAGATTACCAAGGGTACAATCCTGGCCCATTCAAGTCATAAAGTTTCTTGACACTGACTTCAAAGTATCCAGAATTACACTCTTACCTCTTCCTTTTTTCTTTCTTTTATTTTTGGCGGTGGGAAGAGAGGAAGAAAGGGGGTTTCACAAAAAAAAAAAAAATGTCAGAGCCTCTTCTCCCTCTCCCACAAATTGTTTTGTTTTCTTGCCATAGATTACAAGGTATATGAAGCAGGGACACTTTCTATGAACTTGTGTAGTGTCTAGTTCAATGCCCAATCTTGGCCTCTAGTCAAACTAATGAAAGTGAATTACAATAATAAAATTATCTGATTAATTTTAATGTGAGACTGAAAAGGAGAACATATTTCTGTTCCCCACTACCACCCTTCTGCTGTATTTGTATAATGCTAGTGTCTATGATCAGAAATTTTATAGAAAAATTCTTGCCTCTTACTAGTCCCTGGTTTCCTCTAAAATCAAAAGCAATTTGCAACTACAGTTACTTTTTATAAATCAAATAGATTTATAACAATGTATGCAATGTGTAGAGCATCATATTTTAATATGTTTACAATATTTCCCTTGAAGTATCCATAAAACTGTAATCTCTTCCCTCAAACAGTTCAAAATTTATCATATTTAATCAGCAATAAAATTATAAATATAATTCCTTATAATATATCCTTCCTTCATCAACATACTCTAAATTCCAAATAAAAATGTGAAACAAATTGAATGGTTTCAGACAATACAACAGAAAGGCAGCTTGCCATGTTATCAGAATAATTTATGTTAAAAAAATTCTAATGTGTCCAAAATGAAAATAATACCTCCATTCCAACTCTTAGTTTAGACAACTCCACTGTTACTTCATATGACATGACAAAGAGAAGATATCATCTTAAACTGATGCTGACAGTCCCCTGAGTTGACAAATACAAGTTACTTAAATTCACTATATGCTTGATTTTTCTGTTTTGGTAAACTATGTTTCCAAAAAGAAAAGACGGTAAGGCTAGAGACATAAAGGAGATTAAACCACTATTGTATTTTTCCTTGTCCTTAGGCCAAACTCTAGAATCACTCTTTTAGGTACTCTAAAACTATACCCATCTGTCTGTAGCCCCCAGAGACGCCTCCAGCAGCCAGAATTACCTGGAGTGCTATGGCACCTTGACCACACAGACTCTTTCCTTAGACATTATTTTCTACCTTCCACCATTGTTAGAGGGGGCTTACTTTAATTAAAGAAATAAATAACCATGCTCAAAATGATGCAACCAAAACAAGGTAGCATACTGCATACAACATTTTCCTCTTAGAAACAGAATCTGCAGCAGATGCTAGTCACAGTGCTTGGTCCATTATAGGAAGGGGTTTGGATACATTAGTGATGAAGGTGGATTAACAATTTAAAGAGAACAGACCAGAATTACACTAGCTCTCCAACACACACAGCTCTCCCCATGCCAAGGAGCTCCCCAGTGGCTTGATCCCCTCATTTACTGCCCCTCTACATCACCACAGAAGCAGAAAGGGGCTAGAAGTCAGTCTGACCTCTATACTTGGAAAGATTATGGAGTGTGTCATCAAGGAATCTATTCCAAAACACCTCAAGGATAACAAGGTGATTAGGAACAGCCAACGTGAATTCATTGACAATTACCAAATTTACACATGACACCAAACTGGATGGACTTGCAAATGCTTCAGCGGATAGGAGCAGGATTCAGAATAGCCCTGGATAAACTTGAAAAATGATCCAAAAATAATTGAAGGAAATTAAATAAGGACAAATGCAAAGTTCTATACTTGGGACAGAACAAATGCAAAATGGAGAAAGACTGGATAGGCTTAAGTATTGCAGAAAACAACCCCGTAGTTATAGTGGACCACAGATGGAATATGAGGCAAAAGTTTGCTGTTGTTGCAAACAAATTAATAATATACAACAGGGGTTGGCAACCTATGGCCCATGGGCCAGATCCAGCTCACAGAGCCATTCAATCCTGCCAATCTGTGGCTTTGACAGCATTCAGTAGCAAGAGCTCTTGACAGCATTGGGCGAAAGGGGCTTTGTCTCACTGCACTGTGCCACACTGTAGCCAGGTGGCTGGGCAGCAGGCAGCTTTCCATGCCATGCTGCAGCTGAGCATCAGGGAAAAGTGGTGGCAGGGAGAAGCAATGGTGACAGCTGTGTCCTTCCACCAATCCAGGTATGACCTAAGCTTGGCCATCCTGCCCCACAAATTCACCACAGAATGTTGATGACCACTGGCACACTAAGTTAGCTTAATAGAAGTGTTACCTACAAGTCAAGGGAAGTGATTTTTCCACTCTATTCAGTACTGATGAGGCCTCTGCCCAGTCTTGGAACCGAACTTCAAGAAAGATGTAGACAAATGGTAAGGAGTCCAGTGGAAATCAACCAAAATGATTAGAGGATGGGGAAATATGACTGGCATGGAAAGGCTGGAGGAACTGGGATGATTAATCTGGAGAAGAGAAGCCTAAGAGGGTTGGTTTGATAATACCTTTCAAATACCTGAAACATTGTTTTAAAGAGGATGGTGATAGAGCATAATAATGGTCCTAATTGCAACAAGAGAAATGTAGATCAGATGGTATGAAGCACTTCCTAATTCTGAGGGCAGTTAAGCATTAACAGAAATTCCTAGAGAAGTTGTAGAATCTCCATCCTTGGAAAATTTTAAGAGAAAATTAGACAAACACTAGGATGAGATGGTTTAGAGATGGATCATCTTTTCTTGAGCAGGGCATTGGATAACCAGATAACCTCCTAATCGGACTTTTTTTTAATAATTGAATGCATCTGCTTCCCCAATTCCCTTATGGGTTACATTATGTTTCATAGTTTCATAGTAGCTAGAGTCGGAAGGGACCTAGGTAGATCATCTAGTCCGACCCCCTGCCTTAGCAGGAAAGAGCACCGGGGTCAGATGACCCCGGCAAGGTGCTCATCTAACTTCCTTTTAAAAATCCCCAGGC
>NW_017728943.1:44458842-44474125 GCF_001723895.1 Crocodylus porosus
GACTAGTGCACAGTTGCAATATCCCAGCAGGAGATCCCGGAAGCTTTATGCTTCAGGCAGGAACAATGTCTGTGAGAGCACAGCTGCTGATCTATCCATTGGCCAGGGTATCCATTAGCCCCCTGTACAGACGGAGTCCTTTTGTGTGCACATCACCACTTCCTAAATGAGCCGGGGTCTCAGTTATTTCCTTAACACTGCTTCCCACCACTCTGTGAATTCCATATAAGCTTCTCATTTGCTGTATTATGGGAGAAAGCCAAAACTAATAAGGATGGGAGAGGAGTGCAGAGGTCATGGATGATACACAGTTGAAGCCTATGGAGATTCTCCATTAACAATAGTATAGCCCAGGATCATGCTATCTTTTTAATAGACCTTAGCCTCAGACTGGAAGGTTGCAGAGAACACAGTGCCATTCTTTCCTATTCACTTGGGGAACTCAGTGCTATTAGAATTAAGGAGCCCTTGTATTCAGGGATGCATAAGGACCATCTTCTTCATCTCGCTCTCTCCACTACCTTGTATTTGAGCAAAGATGGAGTATAACTGAATCCTATATATGAATCTGTTCCATTGTCCTCTCAAAGGAAAAATATACTTGTGAGAGTATCTAAATCTGTGCCTTTGGAATAACATGCCCATCAGACTTTCTACTGGCTAAAGAAATCATATTTATACCTAATATTTCAGATAGATATTATAAAATAATGATTTTTCAACTTTCCAGGGTGGAAGGAACATTTTGAGCTTCCCTGTTAACAGTTTTTGATTGATATCAGAAGGGAAAATGACGTTCCTGCCTTGACTAATATTCTTATCTGACATTGATTACTGCAACCTTGCACATTTAAAGCCTGTTCATCTTTCTTGATCAACACTCTGTCGTTCCCCTCTCTAATTCTTTTCACTGTCTCCTCTTCAATTGTACATCAGATACAAGTTTCCTGGTTGGTATTTTCAAAAAGCTAAAAAGATTAACAAACACAACTTCAATCAACTTTTGAAAATTCCATATCTCTAATGATACTTGCCGCTCACGGGTAGGTAGGTGATGAACTATGACTACCCTTTTTCAATTCACTTCCCAAGTTTTCCCCCATACTTTTAATGACTTCTTTGGTCCTTTCAGTGCTCCCCTACTTCTATCCCATAGTAAAATGCAAAAGCAAAACTGACAACAAACATATATCAAAACTCTGCCAATTTTTTACCATATCCATTGGCTTTTATGTTAGGTCCTCAACCCCTCACTCTATTCAGTGTTGGTTCTTGTACCACACTCTATTCAGTACTGATGAGGCCTTATTTGGAATTCTGTGTCCAATCTTGGGAACTGTACTTCAAGAAAGAGGCGGACAAATGGGAAAGAGTCCAGGGGGAAAAAACTAACATGATTAGAGGCCTGGGAAACATGACTTACAAAAGAAGGCTGGAAGAACTGTCTGGAAGAACTGGAGGACAGAAGCTTTGTGTGAGGAGGAGGGGTTTGTTAACAACTTCTGAATACCTACCACCCTCACCATTCAGGGCCTTTTAGTTGCCCGTGTCCTTCGGCCATTTTCTGTACTTCCCACTCACTCCTGCCTTTTGTCAAGCCAAATCCTGCAAGTACTTACCCTGTAAGTACATTACACATGCTAGTTTTGATCCTGAAAACAAGCACGCGCAAACCCACATCGTGCCCACTGTTCCAATATAGCCAGTGGGACTACCCCATGGACTGATCTAGAATTTTGAAAGGGGATGGGTGCAGATAGTGAGGTGAATCAACACGTAGTTTTCTCCAGTTAAAAAGAAACTAGAAGTGTTCCTAATACATTAGGGACCTAGGGCTAAACTAGTCCATTTAAAATGGAAGAAAAAAACAAATATAACATCATTAGAATGAGTCAAAAACTATCTGCAGGGCTGTGAAATAGGAGCTTCATTCCCCAGGAGCAGCTAACAGACAGCAGAACTGCAGAAGAAAGGAGAGCTTGACTGATGGAACATCAAAACCATTAAAAAGAAGAGAGGGCCATGAACGCTTCAGGCATTTAAGAGGGAAAATGATAGCAGTCTCCAAATCCTTGAAGGGCAGCCATAAAGAAGAGGGAAAGCACCTTTTCTCTCACTGCAGAGAGGAGGACATGAACTAATGGCTTGAAGTGGCAGCAAAGTAAGTTTAGATTGGATATGTGGAAAAACTTCTTCACTGCAATGCAGTGGAACAGACTGTCTTAAAAAGTTGTGGACTCTCCATCACTGGAGATGTTCAAAAAGAGGTTGGACAGCCACTGGTCAGGGACAATCTAGATATAGCTAGATCTATTTTTTACCATAGATATTTTCCATGCTTCTGCCCCTGTGCCCCCTCCCCTTCTGCTATTTATGTCAGGGGGGTTTTAAGCCTTCCCAGAAGCATTGGGTGTTGGCTACAGCCAAGGCTGGGGCCTTTGATTGTGGTGTTCTGCTGAGAACAAAGCCAGAGGTTCCTGGCTAGAGGGTCTTGCCCCTATGCTTAGAGTCAGACCATTCACCATATTTGCAATCAGGAAAGAATTTTCCCCTGTACTCAGATTGGGATGCCGGGGCGGGGTGGGTGTTCCTTCGTCTGTAGCACGCGGTGTGGCCCTCTACCCTGGAATTACATTGAATCAACATTTTATATAATCAGGACATTGGCTGCCGTGGTTCTCCTGCTTTACCTGTGGCAAGTTTGGGTGTTACCTCTTGTTGTGTCAGGGTTGCAAGCATCTCTGTTGAGTTTAGATTCTGGAGCATTCAGGATGATTTGGCTAGGGATGACCCTGCCTCAGGCAGGAGGGTTGGCATAAATCAGCATTTCTCAACCTGTGGGTCACAATCCAAAGCGGGTCACAGGAATATTTGAAAGGGTCACAAGGAAACTTTAAAAATGAATCAGTAAACTTTAAAAATGGATTCTCCTTTAAAGGAAAAATGTGGGAAATTGTGGCTTTTCCCTTGCAGGTTGGTGGAGTCCCAGCCTGTGAGGGGCTGCTTGGGGATCCCCATGCCCCACACACATACCCTCTGCCCAAGGCTGGTCCAACCATTAGGCAAACTAGGTGGTCACCTAGGGTGCCAAAATTTGGGGGATGCCAAAATTATATGCAAAACAAAATAACAGGAACATCATTCTAAATAATAGCCCTGGCCAGCTTGTATAATTGTGTTAGGGTTAATGACAAGTGTGAAACAGTCAATGATCAAGATATATCATATCAATAATAAACCATCAATAAATAATAAACAATAAACAATGGTAATGAACAATAAAACAATAAATAATAAACAAACAATAATAACAATCAAGATCCTGCTCCTGCCTTTGTTTCCAAGTAATTTGCATTATCACAGGTCCTCACAGGAGGTGAGAGGCTCCATACCGGCTATGAACTGACTGCCCAGAGGCGTTCTCTATCCTCTATTAAATCCTATGAAATATGAACTTTCATTTCTACCCAGGAGAACTTTCATAATCTTTCCTCCAATGGTAGAAAGATGAAGGGTGTTTGTGTCCAAAAGCTTGCAATTAAAGACATGTTTTTGCAATAATCTTGGTGGTCTAATAAAAGATATCATCTCTACTACCAGTCCTGATTGCCTCCAAACAATGAATAAGAATTTTTTGTTTTTATTGTTTTATTGTTCATTTTGAATACCAAATAAGTACATGTAAATGTTCATTCTAGACTTCTTATTTTCCTCTATATTGGAAGTGGTAGGGGCATCAAGGTACACAGTTTGCCTAGGGTACCAATTACACTTGGACCGGCCCCTGCCCCATACACTGGGGGCAGAGCTGACCCAAGCAGGGTGTGGGTCCATGGCAAATCAGCCCATGTGAGACCCCGCCCCGATCCTAAGTCCCCCAGATTCGAAAAAGCTGCCATGGCCAGCAACAGGGGGGAGACGGGTAGTGAGCGTCTAGATGTGGCCCCCCAAAGCGTGAGGCTTGGGGCGGTTGCCCTGATCTGGCCCCCCTCAAGGGATGGCCCTGACTGGGGGCCTGGGAGCAGCAGGTTGGATGTGAGGGGCACTGAGTCAAGACTCCCCATCAGGGCCGGCCCAACCTATCCTGCAGAACCTGTGGCTGTAGGGGCCTTGCAGCCCTGAACATTAGCAATCAGGGCTGTGGCAAGTGGTGGGGTAGGCAGTTGCCACCAGTCCGTGTTGTTGCTGGCTCCCTCCCTGCCACTGCCAATGCCGCCATCGGCTTCTTCGCATCAGGGGACCCCAAGAAAATGGACTGGACAAGGACATGGCTGGGGTCGTCTAACCGCAGTGCTCTTTCCTGCCCAGGGCTAGGGGTCGGACTCGATGAGGTCCCTTCTGACCCTACATCTATGAATCTATGCTCCCCATCGGTGTTGACAAATGGGTCCTGGTGCAAAAAAAAGGGTGAGACTCACTGGCCTAGATGACCTCTGTGACTGATACCTGCGCAAGGAGGAGTTTAGAAAGGAACAGGTGGGTTACCACAAGCCATGAAGCCAAGCCCTACCTGGCTGGCCATGCTGCACCCCTGTCAGGCAGGCACTTGCTTGGGAACTGCAGAGCGGTGGCGCGGGGCGGCCCCCTCAGAGGGCGCTGCCCGGGCCGGCGGCGGGGGGTGCCGCGCGGCGGGAGGCGGCGGCGGGAGGGGTTACGCGCGCGCGGGTCGGCAGGGGGCGTGCGGCACATGAGGCGCGAGAGGGGAGCGCGTTATTTAGCCCCGGAGCGGAACGGAGCGGGGCAGAGCAGAGCAGAGCGGAGGCAGTGCGAGCGAGCCAGCGCTGGCACCGGAGTGGGGCTGTGCCGTGCAGTGCTGCCCGCAGGTAAGCCGCCCCTTGCCCTGCCCGGGGGCCGCTTCCCGCCCGCCTGCTCGGAGGATGCCCCGTGCCCGCGCCGCTGGGAGCAGGGGCTGCGGGGGAAAACGGGAGGGAACCGGAGCGCGGTGTTGAGCTCCGCTCCCGGCCCGGGAGGAAGGGAGTTTCCAAGCCAGCAGGGCCTGGGCTTGGGGCTGAGATGCTGCCAAGTGTGTGCCCCAGCGCAAGACTACCTGCCCGCCTGTCTGCGAGTGCCAGGCATGAGCCCTGCCCTGCGCTCGGGATGTGCCCGCTGGACCCTACCGGTCTGCCCTCCCCCCGCTCTTGTAGAAACCTCGGGGCCTTGTGTGCTGGGGGGGGGGTGCTGAGTCCCCCCATAAGAGATCAGAGATGATTGATGTGTTGTGAGTCAAGACAAGAGTGTCCAGAGTGTTGTTGCTGAACTAATGACAGCCCCCCCCTCCTTGATTTGAAAAGCATAACCTTGAGGATCTCTACTAAGGCATTGTGATGGGTGGTTCAATTTTTTTTTCTTTGCAGAGACCCCCCTCCCCCTTCCAAAAAGAAAGCAAAGTGTCATTTGAACCCTGCTTGCATGTAGCCCTCTCCCTGGCAGGGGAGATGCCCTGATCACCATGGCAGAGGTCGGATCAGTCCAGGTGGTTTCCCAGTACCTGGAAAGGGAGATCCTCTTCCCCCTGACATGTGATGGCTTTGAGTAGTTGAGGGATGGCACCACAGAAAGGCCCTGCTAGGAGAGTCTACTCTAGTCTCCCAATAGGAGGATCTTAGCTACACACTTTATATTATGAAGATGGGGCATTTCTCCCTTTCTTGCCCCTTGAGCTTTCTGGCTAGGGGCAAGTGAGACTCAGGCGTGTGAACCCCAAGACCTCCGGACTTGGGGCTTGCACATAGGATGCCTGCCATGGATTTGGGAGGATATGAAGCTCCAGGCTGAAGAGTCTGGGGGGTAAGATACTTGCTAGTGGTAACACCATACAGACTTGAGTCAGTGAGATCTGCTTGGTTGATGGGATTTGGAACCGATCTAGCGAATCTGGCCCGAGACGGACTTTTTTTTTTTTTTTAATATCACAAGTAACTAGATGCTGGTCACTACTTGTGCTCTGTTGTCTTGCACTAGTCTTTGTCTGTTTGCCTGTGCTTTTAAATTATTAGCTGTGTAGGGCAAGGATCACACGCCTTCCTTTGCACAACACCTAACACCAGATTTGGTGCTATCAGAAACTATAGTAAAATGGCTTAAAAATAGCACTTCTCTATGTACAGTCATGTTAAAGAGAGTCTGAATGTTTTTATAACTGCACCACAGCAGGCTAGGCAGTTGCCTGGCTGGTGGATTAGTCAGAGGTCCTGCCTTGAGCAGAGGGCTGGACTTGATGACTTTCTAAAGTCCCTTCCAGCCCTACTTAGGATTCTAACACCTTTTGACTGTAGTAGCAGCAGCACCACACAACAGACTGGTGCCAAAATGCATGGGTGAAGGTAGGGAAATGCCTGGAAGGGAAGGCTCACAAATGCTTGTATGGTAAACATGTGATTTGGCAAGGGTTGTTCAGTGCCAAACCCAGGCAGCTTCAGTTGCTGGATGCATGGGTTTTGCGATTCTGTTGCACTCAGCTAACCTGGAATCCACATGATCACGGTGAGCTAACAATGATGCCTATGTGCTCAATTTAGATGGTGAGACTAGAGATAAGGCAGCTTGCCAGATCTGGTGGAGTGCAGGTGCCAAAGGAGTTGTTTGCAGTCTTCTTGTACCAGGAAGTGAAAGGTTGCAATTGTTTTGATGGAATAAGAAACATGAAACTTCCTCTAATAATCTCCTGGCTTAGGCAGGTCTAGCAAGATCTTATTTTTAATCGGACATCTTGTGTTGTCACTGTAGTGAAGTGTCTCAAGCTCTACATCTTCAGGTTGCAACAGGCATAAATAAATGATAAGAAGCATGGGATGTGGGTGCCACATCTGGGCTCTTTTTGCACTGTTGTGTGAGAGTCCTGGGTTTTCCAGCACAGTAAGTAAGGCTACATTTGATCTATATTTGGATGATACAGCTTGCAAGTTGTTTATAAGAACTGGCACAATCTAAGTAAATCCTGTTTCCATCTTTTCCCCTTTTTCTTTTGCTTATTAGAGATTTCTGTGTATATGTGCACGTCTCGGTCGCACGCTTGTGGTTGAACGTATAGTTACTGGAAAATTAACTTACAAACCAAAACAGACAATTATCAGGAAGTTTTATGTATAGGGTACTTGAGTAACACTGTTTTTGGAGAACAGAAGTCAAGTATTTTTCAGCATTAATTGTTGCATTATTTTAACATGGGTGGGTCTTGGTTGAGTTAAGACGGGCTTGTAACATTGTTAAACTTCAGCACTTCCCTCACTAATATAAAAAAGACCCCCGTCCTGGCTTCCTTTTATTGACTAAAGTGGAAGTCTTACCTTAACAAGGTGGGCAGAACCAACCCCCATTGCTGGAAATTCTGAGTTTACATCAAACAAATGCTAAAAAAAAAATCCTGTTTTGTTTCTTTCAAGATTCATGATGTTGACAGTTACATTCTTGGCTGCTTTTGTTCTTACTACAGTAAGTTCACAGGAAACTGAGGAAACCATAACATACACGGTAAGTTTTAACAGAGTCTGAGATAATTATTACTTAGCAGAGATTCTTTCCTAAATGACCCTGCAGAGAAACTGTGGTCTCTACCAATATACAGTGCTCAGTTAAAAGTCCTGTGACATTATATGTTAATCTTAGACTAAACTGCTTCTGTAGTGAAACTGTGTCTTAGGTTTTTAAACTTTGCAGGATTCAGCAGTTAGTTTTTCATTTTGAAAGGGGTTTTTTTGTTTTGTTTTGGGTTTGGTTGTTTGTTTGAGGTACTGAACTGAGTTTATAAACTTAGGCTTTATATCTAACTTTCACAAGGTTCTGAACACTTTGAAAGAAGTTTTGTTCTGACTTATGGGTGGAGAAAAATAGAGAGGCTAAAAACATAAGTGTAAAACAAAGTAGTATCATCCGTAACAGACAATCTATTTTGACGCATGCATTTCCTAATTCTAGGAAATAAGACCCTCAGAGCCTAAATAAAATTTATATACACACGCGCACACGCACCCATTTAGTAATTTTGTCTTAAGTAAATATGTGAAACACCATGTAGTTTAGGAATTGGGTCAGTTGTTTTGCTCCATTTCTCTTGGGAGGTTTCAACATGTTTTGACACCATGTATGTACTCTGACATGTTAGCCTTAAAATGTAATGAACTGTGTGAGCTTTTTCTAGTAGGTCTGTTTTTAAAAAAAAAAAAAAAAAAGCAGCATTGGTAATATTGTTAAGCAGTCATTTGTGAGCTCACAACCAAATTCAAACAGATACTAGAAATACGTTTTGTTTCCCAAAATTTGATGTGATTTCTTTTTTTTAGAATGGAGGTAGGGCAGGGTGGTAGGTTGCTTTTCCATCTATGGTTGCTCACTAGCCTGTATAATAAAAGGCCTGGGGAAAGCTGGCATTGATATTAACGTGGATCAAAGAGGGAAAATCCCATATTATCATATTTGATCCCTATGAGAAGCAAAGGTCCCTGCCCTGAAACTTTTGCCATATGGATGGACTCTTGTTCCTGTACAGAGCCCCATTGAAATCAGTAGAAATCCAAATAAGCACAGAGCATGCAGCAAGTTGTAGGATCATGGCTGAAAAGCCTGAAGTCATGCAGTTACAGCTTGCACAAGTAGTCTCATTTGAACTCAGTCAGATGGTTTGCCCGAGTAAGTATTCCAGGATCAATCTATGTATTATTGAGGGTTTTAAGGTGTATAAGAGTTAGAGTTCAAAAGATGATTAGGCATCTGTGTCCTGTGGATTTCAATAGTTTAAATGCATACAGTAAAATCCATGGGAGTTAAACCTGGGCCCAAATACCTAGTATGCAGATATCTTGCATACACACACCAATACCTCCCCCCTTTCTTTTTGTATTCACTAAAAATTCTAGCATCCTCCTTGTAATCCTGCCTAATTTTGTTTTGACCTAATGTAAAATTCCAAAAAGTCCCTGAAAATGTTACACTCTCTTAATATTTTTAAATTCATATGACACAATATATACTGAATCCTGGTTTCACTAAGAGTCAAAGACAAAATTCCCAATTACTTCAGTAGGAGCAGAATTGGCTCAGCACTGTGTAGTTGATACTATTTCTATTGTGCATTAACAGGAATTGGGTGATTCAGTAAATACATGCATTTGCTGTTTTCCTGTGGGCTTGGGTTTTCATAGCTACAGTAACTTTGGTGGTGTCAACTCAGCATGTAGTCATTCCTTTAGAGAGCTAGAATTATAATACAATTAGCTGTGCTTTTACCCCTTCATAGCACTGGAGACTACTCTAGTTCAGTGCTGCATTTTTGGCAGATTACTAGTGTGACTAAACAAAATGTTTTAGCTTCTACTACTGATTCAACCTGCAATAGTAACACGTTTCACAAAACAACTTCAAAATAGCATAGCAATATTGTGTCAAATTCACCTCTGGAGTAGCTCTGCTAAAGTGGAGAAATTATACCAAGAATTAAATTTTATTCACCATTTTTGGTTGACTAATGTACTCAACTTTCTTACTGTAATGTTAGGGGAACAATATGCTAATCAGAACAGACACACACACTACACAGCTTAGTTGATCCATTGATTCAGACCACATTTAATTGCATAATACTGTTCATTCATGTAATTTCAGTTGATAATTGGCTATTACATTCTGGAAATGAATGCTTTTGAATAGACAGAAAATGTAGGTGCCTTCTTAATTTCTGGGGCTCATCACCTTAATCTCTCACGTTTGTAGAGCATGTTGACTGTAGTCTCATTGGCTTTGACAACCATATTCATAGTCCCAGCAATAAGAGTTTTAACACCCTCAATTTTACTGCAAGTCTTGCAATATTTAGTGTTGCATAATTATTTTAGGAAAAACACCATCAGTATCCCTTTATCCTGAAAGTGGTTTGTAGTCATCGCATTTGATGGAAAAGCTTGAGAAAATGGATCTTAACAGCTTAAAATGAAAGGCAAATAAAGAACCCCCAAATGATTTTTTTTATATATAATTTTTTTTTTTTTTTTTTTTAAATAATTCTTATCCTGTAGTCTTATTCATGACTTCTGAGCTGGCAGTGTTGTAGTACTGTTGAAGTCAAAACAAGCGTTCATGAGAAATGGTTGGCAGGATCACCACCTTCAGCTGTAATGGGTTAAAGTACTTGGCACCATCTTCTCTCACTGAGTTCTGGAGGCATTGAAGGTGCTCACTGCTCAGGATGCACTGAGCACTTGGGAGCAAAATTTACAAAAGGATCGTTCATTTCCCACATAACTTGCATTTAAACTTGTTGCACAGCAATATTGCGATAACTGTTTTTGGTTTTGCCCTCAATATATAAACAACATAAGCCTGACTCTTTCTCTTTTGTATGATTTAAGTTTTCTTAATTTGTGTTGCTGGACAATGTTTATAGCAGTAGCGAGTACATACTGATTTGTTTGGGTTTTTTTGTTTGAAGTATTAATTCACTTTTTCCTGCGTTTCCTTTTTCTGCAGCAATGTACAGATGGCTATGAATGGGATCCCTATAGGCAGCAGTGTAAAGGTACTGTAAGTCATTATAAAAGAAAGGCTACTTAATGATATTTTTAGTAGTTGCTAGTGTATTATCTTCCAAATATCTCAAATGATTTTGGACAGTAGAACCATGCTTGCATGCCTTGCTATGTTACTTGTATTTTAAATCTCAAAGATTACGTATTAAAAGCATGACTTCTGTTGTTGCTAACCACAGATATTGATGAATGTGAAATTGTCCCAGATGCATGTAAAGGTGGAATGAAATGTGTTAACCACTATGGAGGATACCTCTGTCTACCTAGAACAGCCCAAATTATTGTAAATGAGCAAGATGCAGCAACTGCTGATTCCGCTGGTGGACGGAACAGTGTAATTCGACGAACCCCTGTGGATGTTCAGCAAGGACCTCCAAATCCAACTCATCAAATACAATGTGCAACTGGGTATGAGCAAAGTGAACATAATGTATGCCAAGGTAAGCAAGTTGTCTCATGTATACTTTGAGCAGAAATATATTTTCTGTGTTGGAAAAATCAATGGTACACCTAGAGAGAGCATAGGAGTTTCATCTGTCAGCAGCTGCATTGCTGCATCATTGTATACTTACATAGTTTCTTAGAATGTCCTTCAGAATTTGTCACTCATATTTTACCATCATGGGACATGACAGTGTTTTTCAGTTTTCTGCACATTTACCAACTGTGTCTCTTCTTGCTATGGAGGCTAATTAACAGAATATGTCCTCCTGTTTGTCCATCTTTATGTAACAACTTGTTTTTATGTAACAACATATCTTTATGAAAACAGACTTGTTTGTCGAGCATTTTGGGTTAAATTAAATGTGTTTTAAAGATGTACTGTCTTGAAGAGAGTCCGGAATTTAATATGTGAAAAGCAGCAAAGGATATCCCTTCAACTTCAGATTTGCTTAATTTCCCTAAATCTCTTCAATTTCAAAGAAGCCAACATACT
Organism: Crocodylus porosus; assembly: GCF_001723895.1. Lineage (NCBI taxonomy): Eukaryota > Metazoa > Chordata > Crocodylia > Crocodylidae > Crocodylus > Crocodylus porosus. Next base: position 44,470,297 of record NW_017728943.1, read on the forward strand.
CTGAGAATGGGTGGACTGGTCTCAACTGAGACAAGTAGGTTAGGAGGGGAAAGGGAGTCCAAAAAAAGATGATATTGGTAGTGCAAGAATATGCTTTATGAAGAAAAGAAAGGGAAATGCAGCAAGAGATTGACTACCTAAATGGCAAACTCTTCAATGAGTTACAATTCAAGAATGAATCTTAAACAAAGTTTCCACTTTTCTTATTACTAGGGAAAAGTATAAGAATACTTCATGGGCACACAGGGAAAAGGCCAATGCATGAACTGAGACACTTCTAACATACTTGTAAAATGGTTTTTTTGCTATTTTATGCCCTTTGGTAGCTGTAAGAGGAAGACTTAGGAAAGCATTAGGTCCCTTACTGAAAGATAATCTAATAATGGATGATGCAAAGAAGGGAGAGGTATTTAGTGTCTTTTTACTTCAGTCTTCCTGAATAAGGTTTAGTTATCAGATGACAAGCATAGTTTAGCAGTAACACTAGGGATGGAGATAATCAACCTAGATCTAGAGAAGCCGTGGTGACGTAGGCTCAGCAGGCACAAACCATGATATTGATGCTACATTGCTCTAGCGATGAGCTGCCTCACTATGGTGACTTAGTGTCTAAAAAATAATGTGCACTGCTGGGACAGCATGGTAATGGCTGTTACTGCACCATTAGTTAGTACTTCCTCGGTACTAAACAACAGCACAGTACCAACTGCACCATGGGGGGTGGAGGGGCATATGTGGATGTGCCCAATAGGCTGGAAATTACTTGGCCAATCTGGGCTCAATGAGATATATCCTAGAGGACTAAAGAATTCACTGAAGTGATTGCAGAGCCATTGACTTCAGAACTTGTAGCAGTCGGATGAGGTTCCACATGACAGAGAGAGGCAAATGAAGTACCCATCTTTTTAAAAGGACAAAGTGCATCCCAAGAATGATATCCCTGTCAGTTTGAAGCACCTGGAGCATCTTGTATCAGATTCCCCATGCTAAAAAAATGGCTGCAGGGGTGTTTTTAACTAAAGCTTGTTGAATGAGCTTTAGTTCAAGTGCTCCTGTTGCCATTTTTCATCATTGAGACAGGCTAGAGTGCAGTAATTACCATGCTTCAGCAGACTCAATCAAGCCTGCTTTGACATGCTATAATTGTAGCCTTACTGTGTATGTATAGGCACCCATAGAAAATTAGGGTTGGAAGGGACCTCAGGAGGTCACCTAGTCTAACCTCCTGTTCAAAGCAGGACCAGACCCAACTAGATCATCCCAGCCAACGCTCTGTCTACCTGTATCTTAAAATTACACCAGCTCTCTGGGTAGCCTCTCCCAGTGCTTTATAATGCTCCCTGTGAGTTCTTTCTCATCTACCCAGATGTCCCTTGCTGCACCTTGAAACCATTGCTCCTGGTCACGTTATCTGCCATCACTGAGAGCATTCTAGCTGTACCCTCTTTGCAACCACCCTCAGGTAGTTGAAGGCTGTTATTTAGTCTGGAAAAAAGAAGACTGAGGTGGGGATTTAATAAGCCCAATTCTGTTGCCTCTCAGAAATCATGTGCCCCAGCCCTCCAGCCATTCTTGTTGCCCTCTGGTGGATCAACTGGAGAGAGTCCTGATCTTTTTTTTTTTTTAGTGGGAGGGGGCTGAAAACTGGACACAGTACTCCAAATGTTGCCTTGCTAGAGCTAGATGGAGGGAAATAATCACTTCCCTCAATCTGCTGGCAATACTTCTGCCAATGCAAGCCAGTGTGCTGTTAGCCTTCTTCTCAACAGGGGCACACTGTTAGCTTATATTCAGCTTACCGTCTACTGTAACCCCCAGGTCCTTTTCTGCAGAGCTGCTGCTTAGTCAGTCAGCCCCCAGCCTGTACTTGTGCATGGTACTGTTCCATCCTAAGTACAGGACTTTTTTAATTGTCCTTGTTGAACTCCATGAGACTCCTTTTGACCCAATCCCCCAATTTCTTGAGGTCTCTCTGAATCCTAACCCTACCTTCCACATATCTACTACTCACCTCCCCCACTCAGCTTGGTGTCATCTGCAAACTTGCTGAGGGTGCAATCTATCCCATTTTCCAGATTGTTGATATTAAACAAAACCAGCCCCTGGGGCTCTCCACTTTAATACTAGCTTCTCAACAACATTGAGCCGTTGATTACTAGCCTTTGAGCCTGACAGTCCAGCCAGGTTCCACCTTTCTGTCCATTCATCCAACCCGTACTTCCTTAGCTTGCTTGCAAGAATGTTGTGGAATACAATATCAAAAACCTTGCTAAAAATCAAAGGATGCCATGTCCATTGTTCTTCCTGCATCCTCAGAGCCAGTTATCGTGTAATAGAAGGCAATCAAAACATACAGGCGCTACTTGTGCTTGGTGAATCCATGCTAACTGTTCCTAATCACCTTCTTCTACAAGTACTTAAATGGATCTGATGAGGACCTACTTCATGGTTTTCCAGAGACTGCAATGAGACTGACTGGTCTGTAGTTCCCTGGATCCTGCTCCTGCCCTTTCTTAAAGATGAGAATTGTATTTCCCCTCTTTCAATCATCCAGGACCTCTCCCAATCACCACAGGCTTTTCAAAGATAATAGCCAATGGCTCTGCAATTACATCAGCTAACTTTCTCAGCATCCTCAAGTACACTTTCTGACCTAATGGGGTTGTACACATCCAGCTCTTCTAAATATTCCCGAACCTGTTCTTTTGCCACGGTTGGCTGCTCACCTCCTCCCCAAACCGTGCTTCCAAGTGCATTAGTCTGGGAGCTGACCTTTGCCTGTAAAGACTGAAGTGAAAAAGTATCAAGTACATTAGCATTTTCTGCATCCTCTGTTCATAGGTTGCCTCCCTCAGTCAGCAAGGGACCCACACTTTTTTTTTTTTTTTCCTCTGATCCTGTTCTTGTTCCTGACATACTTGTAGAAATCCTTCTTGTTACCATTCACATCCCTTGCTAACTACAACTCCAATTGAGCTTTGGCCTTCCAAACTTCATCTCTGCATGCCCCAGCAATATTCTTATACTCCTCCCTAGTTGTTTGGCCAAGTTTCCACTTGTAAGCTTCCTTTTTCAGTTTTAGCTGAGTTCCCTGCTAAGCCAAGCTGGTCTTCTGCCATACTTGCTAGTCTTCCTGCACATCAAGATAACTCATTCCTGCACCCTCAGTAAGGCTTCTTTAAAGTACAGCCAGCTCTCCTGGACTCCTGGGGGATCCTATCAGTTCCTCGAGTGAGGCAAATTCTTTGTTTTCTGAAGTTCAGGGTCCTTACTATGCTGCTGCTCTTCCTTCCTTTCCTCGGGATGCTGAACTCAATCATCTCATGATCACTGCTGCCCAAGTTGCCATTCACTACGACATGCCCCACCAATTCCTCCCTGTTTACAAGCAGCAGGTCAAGAAGAGTATGAGCCTTAGTTGGTTTCTCTAACACTTTCCAAAAGCAGTGCTGTATTTCCCTCTGGCAGAGGTCCGGGTGACTGAAGTCCCCCATGAAAACTAGGGCCTGTAATCCAGAAATTTCCACTAGTTGTTTGAAGGAAAGCCTCATCCTCCTGGTGTGGTGGTCTATACCAGACAGCCGCCATGATATCACCCTTATTGCTCTCCCTTCTGACCCTAACCCTGAGATTTTTTTCAACAGGCCTATCTCCAGTTTTATACTGGAGCTATGAGCACGCAAACAGCTCTTTGACATAAAGAGCAACTCCATCCTCCTCTCTTCTCCCCTGCCTGTCCTTCCTGAACAGTTTATACCCATCCACGACAGTACTCCAGTCATGTGAGCTATCCCAAGTCTGTTATTCCAGTTGCATCACAATTCTGTTA
>NW_017728943.1:44474225-44484303 GCF_001723895.1 Crocodylus porosus
ACTTGAACACGTCCAGCCTCTCCAGAAGTACCCTAACTAACTCCTCGCTAACCCCTGGCCCAGGCGTGTCTCTCCCGGGGCCCAAGGGGGGCCCAGCAGGGAGGTGGCTGAACTGGTCCCTACTTGCTTTGCTTCCTTCAGGTCACCCACTTACCCCAGGGTTTTGGTCTCCATTGCCTAGTTTTCAGGCCCTCAGCAGGTTAGCAAACCTGTCTGCAAAGATGCTCTTCCCTCTTCGTCAGGTGGATCCCACTGCTTTCCAGCAGCCCTTCTTGGAGCAGTGTCCCATGACTGAAGAAGCTAAAGCCCTGCCAGTGACAACATCTCTGCAACCATACACTGATCTGCAAGAAGTCTTGCCCAGATCCTTCCCTTTTGATTGGAGGATTGAGAAGAACAAGACCTGTCCCCTTCACCCCTGCACCCAGAGTCCTGTAGTCGATTCTTCTTTGGTCTGGTCAGGGCCCACCCCACCCCACCCAGTAGCATCATTGATGCCTGGGGTAGTAGTCAGAGGACAAGATGAGTCTCAGTAATCTTTCCATGACATCTCCTATTCATTCTCTGGGCAAGCAGTAGAGCAGGTTAGGCCAGCAGATAAATGTCTCCATCCCCTGCAGAAGAGAGCTGCCAGCCACCACCAGCCATCACTTCCTCTTGGTGGCAGTGGTCTCAATTCTTCCAAACTTGGAAAGGCCTGGCCTGACCCTCCTGCTGTGCTCCTTCTCCTTTGTTGCTAGGGCTGCATATGTGTTCTCCAGCCAACCCACTGCAAGTAGGGATGAAGACTTCTGCTTGCTGCCAGAGGTCACAAGCTCTCACCTTCCTGGGAGTCCACGTCCTCTTTCTTTCAGCACTACTTTAGGCAGTCCTTTATCTGCAGTCCTAGAGGTCTCCTCCAGCACCAAGTCAATGAACTCCTCATGGCTGAGCATGTTTCCAAGCCTTGCTACCTCATCCTGTAGCTCTCTTGCCTACTTCCTGAGGGACACCACCAAGAGGCACTGCTCACATTGCAAACCCTCCCCCACCTGGCCATCACTGGAAGGAACCTGCAAGCTGCTGTCTCTGCAGCACCAAACCTGGACCTGGGTAGAGTCTTCCTGTGGTGAATGGTCCTGCCTGGATAGACACTTCACAGGTTCAAGCAGACAGAAAAACCTGGCATTGTGACATCTTCCAGCCATCTCTCTGAACCTCTTAAATCCACAATCTTCCTCCTCCTGCTCTGCTCTCCAAGCAGACTTTCCCTATCAAATGCCCCTGTAAGCCGGCCTGTTCAGTTCCCCTTGGTCCTGAAAAGTTCCCTTTCCCCTGCTAACCTGGTTCCTCCATCTCTAATCTTTCTTCACTGTAAGCTTGGTGAGAGTTTCTCGGCAAACTCCTTGGCGAACTCCCCACTTGCTCTATTACTAGTTAAACAATGAACTTTAAGTATTGATATATGAGTTTTTTTAGCTACTTATGCTAAATATCTAGTTAGTTATTCTGAATTAAAGAAAGAACTTGCATTAAAGGCTCCCCTTCAAAGGAGGCAGCAAATTGACCTGTGATCTGCCCTGTTTGCTGCCCCCATTTGCTTACTCCCTGGTCCAGGGAGTCTCCATCTTATACTGTCCTGGCCCTAAACTAGTTCTACTCCCTTGTTAGGGCTTTTGTCAGATACAGGCAGCAGTCATTCAGCAAGACTCCCAGCTGCTCGGAGCACATGCCCAAACAACACACAGACAGCCCTGGCTCGCTTGCCTTCTAGGAGCAGGATCTGGTGCCTGGTACCTGGTTTCTCTTCCTCCCCTTGCTCCCAGCAAACTGCTTGATTGGGCCCAGTGAAATCTGGCTTCAAAGTCCATGTAATCTATATAAATTAATACTAAAGTAGCCATAATCAGGGCAAATACATCACGGCTGTAGTCCTTTTCTTCTTAATACTGGTATTGTATATATGAATGCTAATTCTTACTGGCAAATAAATTCTCAGTCACATTTTAAGCATAGTTATCATAATGGATGCTCTTTTTAATTAGTCCCAAGTCAGAATTTCAGCATGGAACTTTCATCTGATGTTCAGTGCATTACTTCTAATTCAAGAGTTCACACTTCTAGGTATTCCATTTTTTTGAGTGCCTGTATAGAAATGCTTAATTTTATGTAGTGTTAATGCCTCCATGTGTTTTGGGTTTTGTTTGTTTGTTTTTGAATTTTCATAAGACTTCAAAGAAGTGGTTAGCTGCGTTAGTCTGAAAGCAAAAGGTAGGGCTGGGTGGCACAGTGGAAAGTAATTTCGAATCATACATTTTTGTAAGCAACAGTCTGCTCCATCGAACGCTAGTAATGGCCACAAAATTAATGGGGTGATAGGGTTAACCAAAGTATTTTATACCAGCATTAAGTTTAAAATTTGGTTGTGGTTTTAAAATTTTTCTTTAGCTTCCTGGAAACTTGCACAAAACTGATATTTTTTTTTTGTATTAAATATATAATAATAATTTAAATAACTTGGTCAAATTTGTTTTGTAGAAGCCAAATATATGAACTGAGGGTGAGATCTTGGCCTCTTGGAGTGAGTTTCTTGTAATTGACTTGGGCCAAGATCTCACCCTAAAAGCAAAAAGAAAGTGGCAATTACAGTATTTTAAATCTGAAATGGGTTATACTGAATGAGTCTCAGTTGCAAACTAACAGTAGTTAAGTTTGAAAGTTTACAAGAATTTTCAAGGCTTTAAAACTTGAATATTTTCATGCATTGCTGAAAAGATCTTGTAAAGATGTACTTAAACCCACAGTGGGACCACTGGTGATCATTAAGTTGGTTTAAAAGTGCTTATTTCATATGATAACTGCTTCAAATACCTAGGGAATATAACTTATACATACAGTCAAACTTGAGCTTCTTTTATTATTTAGTAAGTCAAACAGTCCACTTCCTCTTAATCATCTGCAGATGTATGACATTTTCATTCCAGTCCAGCAGCACTAAATAATACTTTATAACCAGTGTAAAAGTATGAAGATCTATGTTTAACAAGAGAGAACTCTAAGGAGCTATTTCATTGACTTTATATTGGAGGGTGAAGGATCCTCTGTTTTTTAACAAAAATATCTATTTGTTTTTTATATGTTGCATTTTGATCATGTGATAATTCAAAAATGTTCACTTTAGTCTATACGCTATACGTTTTGGTCCCACTTCAAACCCCTTCATGGTTTTTGCAGAAGCTGCAGATGTAGTAGGTCCCTCATGAAAAATCAGTCCCTCAAAAAACAAAAACAAAAACAAAAAAACAGGGGCCATGGAAAAAGTGGGAGAATGGCAGTGAGCCAGTGAAATGTAGGGCGGAGGCATCTGCCAACAGACAAGGGTGGGAAGCCCTGGCATCCTAAAACATGGAAGGAGGGAGGATTATCAGCGGGGACCCGTGTCTTCCATTTCCCGCAGAAAAATGAATAAATCACAGATTTTACCTTTTTTACCAAAGGCAAATGCAGATTTCTCATTTTACCAGAAAAACGCATGGATTTTTCAGTTTTGCAGTCTAGCAGACTTCCAGCTGGGAGGGAGCAGGAGGAGGGCAGTCAGACAGGGGGCACCAGGTGCATGTACATGAACATGACCCCAGGAATCCCAGAGAACAGCTCACACAGGTAAGTGTGGGGGGAGCAGAAGAGGATTGAGGCCCCTAGAGGGAGGGAGCAGGGCAGGAATGGGGCTGCTGCCCAGCCAGGTAGTGCTTGGGGCCTGGGGCTGTAATGTGCGGCTGCAGGGCCCCAGCAGGGTGCAGGATGCGGCTGTGAGTGGCTTGTCTGCAACAGGGGGAGGGGCAGCTCCCCACTGCCATGTGCATTGCAGAGGGGCAGGAGGGCCCTGCACCCCACACTTTTTTTGCATGGGGTGGGCATGGGTTACATGCTCAGGGTCCCATCCTGCTTCCCTCCCCTGGAGCCTCCACACCCCAGCAGGCACGGCACGGAACAGCAGAGCTACACAAGGATCTCTTTGCTGCTGCAAGCTCCGCACTGCCTTGGTGATGGGCCCCCGTGCATGCCACTGCTTTGAGGGGCACAACCCAACACTGCTGCTTTCACTGCAGCCCCACACATAGGAGGCACAGTGCCAGTGCAGTGCAGAGCTCACAGTGGTAAGCATCTTCTCTCTGCGGCTCTACTGTCCTCTGCCACACCAGGTCTTGCCTGTTGGACAGCAGAGGCCCCAGGGCAGACAAACATCAGAGGGAGCCTGAGTGGAGCAGACACAGGCTGCAGGCATACAGATCTGGGGGATGCAGGTCCCCTCTGCCTGCAGCAGGAGGCTGCAGACCTGGGTCCATAGCCCTGGCAGCTGCGGGCCTCCTCCAACAGGGTTGGGGGAGCAGGGGCTATGGATGGGGGGCAAGGAGCAGCAGCAAGGCTGGTGGGGGGAAGGGGAGTGAGGGGCACCGGCAGGGCCAAAGGGGCTATGGGGATCTTTAATATTTAATCACAGATTTTAGGGTTTTTATTATAAAGAATTTATGACTTTTTTTAACAACCCCCCTCCCCTCCCGAATTTGCAATGTGTCAGAGAAAACCAGGATCCCTGGTGATCAGGAAGGGGCAGGACTTACAGGACCTCAGCTAGAAATTGACAGATGGCCATCTGTCAGTCTCCAGGTGGGAATGTAAGGGCCCTAGAAGAACCATCCCTCCCCAAAGATTGATGGGTGGCCATGTGTCAATCTTTGGGAAGGAGTGGGAATCCCCCTCTGCCCCATGCCTCTGGCTGAGGGGGCCCCAGAAGCCCCACCCCTTCCCAAAAATTGACATGACAAGTGGCTACCCATCAATCTCTGGGGAGAGGCAATCCTTCCAGGGCCACTCAGGCAATTGGAGGCATGGGTTGGGGTGGGGGGGCAGGCGGCTGCTGCACTCCACTACAAAAATGGTGCCTGACCACACTGGGACCACAAAATCTGTAGGCAGCCTCAGTGTATTGGGTAGGTTCCTGCCCAATACAATGTAGCTAACAAGGGGGATGAAGCATACATAGTGACCCCAGTTACTGTTTCTTTTGACATCACTGAGAAACATCACATTGATTTCCATGGAAGTTATTTACTCTGCACTTCCTCCAACAACAGTGTAACTGATGCAACTTCCTAAATAGAGCAAATTATTTGTAATACTTGTGCTGCTTTGGGCTTCTGGAAGAAAAAAAATAATACATTTATTAAGACAAATATGAACGGGTCTTATACTTGAGGTGTTTGCCACATACACTTTAACACAAAGGACCATCTCTCATCCTGTACATCCTATATCAGATGAATAGATAGTTAAAAATACAAGTATGTATTTTACAAGTATGGAAGTCGTAGCCTTTTCCCTTTATTTTATATTGCATAACAAAGATAAACCCATATGACTCCATGAGTGGGCATACCACTCCCTGGCGGCTAAGCTAATCCCTTTCCACTTTGGCTCCTTGGGGTATCCTCTTCAGTACTTCACCTGCAACAGCTTGATGGGCTTTGGACGTTACCTTGGGAGGCTGCTCTCAAAGATCTTGAGTGAGCCAAATGGATTGGCACTGGGCCTAGTTCAATCTGCTTAGCTGAACACCCTGGTTTTCATCATGTGCGTAGACCCCAAGTCTGCTAGCCAATATTTTGGGCCCCACTGACTCTTGTGCTTCTTACTGGCACTGATCAGCACCCTACTCACCTTTTAATTGTGGCCTCCTGCCCCTAACCGTTCCTTAAAAACACTAATCATGGCCTCTATCCTGCCACAGTCATGCCCATGCTTCTCAGGCCTTATTCGAGCTTTGCTCACCAGTTCCTCTGGCACATCAAGTCAGCCAGCCACTTGGTCCCTGACTATATAGCAGCTAGCCCTGGCTAAGTTGACCAAATACCAGACCAGGAAGGAGGGTCTGGCTGGAAGACCTGCAGTGACTGTGGGGCCATCTTCCAGTACTTCATCTGTTCATGTCTCCAGTCAAAGCTTCGCTGGGCCGTATCCACTGAGACCTTGGACTTGTTCAAGGATCCATGAACATGGGCTGGGGCACTCTGCTCTATGTTCCCTCTTGGAGCACTCATGAACCTCTGACCTCGACCTCTCCCCCCCCACCCTCCATGCACACTCCTGTTCCTGTTTTTTTTATGAGGTATCCCAAGGAATGTGTTATGTATTAAGTTGCCTCCCTAATTTAAAAAAGGCTTATGGTTGTCATAGTGGGCTTAGCCCCATGGTTACCCCACTCCATGACAGATAGACAGCAGTCCTGCTAGGGTCAGGCCTGTCTGAACCCACTGGGTCCCTGACTTGGGCCCTATCTTGGCTTCAGCCCTCCTGGGCTCCAGCTCCTCTACCTAGGCCTCAGCCCTCAAAGCCTTATCCAGCCTTGCATCGCAGGGCTCAAGATCTAGAGCCGCAGACCAAACCATGGCTTGCAAGCCACATGCGGTTTGCAGGCATGGTACTTGCAGCTCTCCAGGGCTTCTCTGCTAAAGACCCACCCACTTTCCACAAGGGGGCTCTGGGGGACACTGGGGAAACACAAAGTGGCTCAGTGGTGCACTCCGGGTCACTCAGCACCCCACTCCCCACCACTCCCTACCCTGGCTTCAGTGGAGGATCAGATGCATCTCCCAGGGTGAGTAACTCTGGCCAACCCAGATCTAGAGTGCCCTAGAACCAGGACCACCCTGCTCTGTGGCCTCTGGTATGCCTGTTACTGCTACTCCCAAATCACCAGTTAAACACAAACACCAGCACCAACCAGTTGATCTCCAACTCAAACTTAAAGCCCACCTGGAGCTACCATACTGCTGCAGATCTCATCCCTTACCTGCTAGTTCTCATCCAGCCTTCCAGGCATTTCTCTAGGTCTAAAGCTTCTGCTCCTCAACAACTTGGATTGACAGGAGCTCCTCTTTCCTTCCAGAGGTCAGGGCCAAACTAACTCCTCTGGCTTAGAAGCTGAACTTGTAACTTTTCTGGGCTCCATCCCTTTTTGTCATGGGTGCCTCCGATCAGCTGGAAGTGTGTTCCCTCAGGTGCAGCTAGGTCTGCTCAGCTGCAGCCCTTCCTACCTGCCTGGAGTGCTGTCCTGTCTGCCCAGTGCCAGGCAGCCAGCTCCCAAGTAGTTACATGCAGCCCTTCCCGCAGCTCCTTCCTCTCATGCAACTGCCTCCAGTGCAGCTATTTCCAACAGATTGCAGCCCCAGCCTACTGTTCTCTCCATCTTAAAGTAACAGAAGCCTTTGCCCCCTATTATTGTATGCCCTTAACTTGCTCCATATTGTCTGATTAAAGGAGGCAATTCCTATTAACAGAGATTGCTTGTCATTTCTAAGTGGATGTACAGGACTGCATCTGAAGTAGTACTGACTTGCTGAGCTAACTAGTGTGTCCTTTACCTGCCTGGTTGCTAAGAAAACTACTCCGCTTCAGCTGCTCTCACATTACTAAATGCAAGGCTTAGTAGGAAAATGTTACACAAATGGAAGAGTCAGCAAGCTTATTAAACAGAAACAGCAGAGAAAATACGTTTTTTTTTTTAATGAATTTTTGAGCTATCTAATGGTTTATAGATATTTACAATGTAATGAAACAACATTAAAGTGCTCCCATTGTTGCCATTAATGCTAATGGAGCCAGCATTTCACTCCTGTTTGTATACAAGAAGTAGATTTTTATTTTGTCAGTTGTTCAGAAGGCGGAGGTACTAATCTTGCTCCCATTTCATTCAGTGGCAAAACTCCCAGTGACGTCAGTTTCAGGATCTGGCCTATATATAAGTATTAGCAGTTACTAGAATAGCCTGACAATCAAAGTCTATCATAAATGCACCAAGAAACTGCCAATTTTAGGAAGAAAAAATATGTTTTGTAGGATCCTATCATGGAAGCTGCACAAACAGCACAGTAAGCAAACTGTTATTTTTGCTCCCAGCTAAACCCCTAATTTAGCTTGCTGTATTTTTTTACAACACTATACACAGTCTGCCTGTAACACTTTGTAGTATAGTGACCACAAAATGTGTGGGTTTTTTATAGTGGAGTTGACTGATGCCTGATTATAAGTACTATATATTCTAAATCCAAATGCTTATATTTAGTCAATCTAACAGTATCCACCTATAGTGCACAGATATTCTACATATATTCCACAATATACAGCCCCTAAAAGGTACATTTGGGTTCGCTTCTTTAATTGATATGGTTAATTCAGATTTACTGTAGAATCTTAATAATGTTTTTCTTTTTCCTGCTAACTGCATGCAGAATTACCTATGACACCCTACCTTGAATATAGACTTAAAGTTCTTGAATTAAGGCTAATAAATGTGTCATTCCTGGACTTTCTCAGCCTTTTTTCCAAACCAACAGGAGTTACCATATTTTCGTATGCTAAACATGCACCATTTCCCCTCAAAATCAGCTCCCAAAACTAGGGTGGATATTTTTTAAGCAGAGCAGCTTTTTTCTTTGCTGGAAAAGAAGCATGCCTAGAGACCTATGTGCCATGCAGCTGACAAGATGGTTGCTACTTGTGTCTGCTCAGTAAAATGAAGGAGTGGAGGCTTGTGTTTAATTCTCTCACAACTATAGCTATTCACTGAGCACTATAGTTTATGCCTGAAGCAGCATATGAGCTGGTGGTAATATCTTGATGCGTCTTGTGATATGAAAACTACACTATATTTACAGGAAATTAGATAAAGAGCTACCCTACAATAAATAACTAAGGGTGTTTATACATGTGCTTCGTGAGTGGGGGGGAGCCAGAGCTGCTTTAATTAAAGCACCCGGAGCATCTCGTGTATCAGCATCCCTATGTTTTGAAAAATGGCGGCAGGAGCACTTTAGATCAAGCTTGTTAAATGGTGCATGTCTGAAATGTTAAATGAGCTTTAGATAAAGCAACACTGCCACTATTTTTAAGCATGGGGATGCTGATACATGAGTCTCTGGAGTGTGATATTTACCACGCTCCACCAGACTTGATAAATAGTCTGCTCTGATGTGCTGTAATTACAGTAAATTACAGCAGCCTTGCTGCTCATGTATAGCTACCCAATCAGTCTTGCTACTGCTGTAACAAGGGTTTGGGGTCAAACCTTGTGTGATATAGTACAAATCCCCCTGAGATCACAGAGTTTCCAGGAAGCATAGGAGACTGTCACATAGTTGACAATGACTGGGCAGGGTTGGGAAATTTAAATACATTTTGTCATCCAAAACCAAGATGAGTGTTTTATTTGGGGGCATTAGAGGGTGTGTTATATGCAAGAAAATACAATACTTGACAAGATATATGTATAAATTAGGTAAGATAAATTTATGCAGTTTTGCCTTAGTTCAGCGAAGTGTTTAAGTACGTTTCATAGTTAGTAGGGTCAGAAGGGACATGAGCAGATCATCAAGTCCGACCCCCTCCCATGGCAGGAAAGAGTACTGGGGTCAAATGACCCCAGCAAGGTGTTCATTTAGCCTCCTCTTAAAGACCCCCAGGGTAGGAGCCAGCACCACTTTGCTTGGAAGTTGGTTCCAGATCCTAGTCACCCTGACAGTGAAGTAGCGCCTCCTGATATCTAGTCTGAATCTACCCTCTGCCAGCTTGTGACTGTTGTTTCGAATCACTGCTGGTAGTGCCTGGGGAAACAGGGAGTCCCCCAATGCCTGCTGGTCCCCTTTGACTAGTTTGTAACAGGCCACTAGATCCCCCCTCAGCCTTCTCTTATGGAGGCTGAACAGGTTCAGGTCCCGTAGCCTCTCCTTGTAGGGCCTGCCCTGCTGCCTCGATCATGCGAGTGGTCCTCCTCTGAACCCTCTCCATGTTGTCCACACCCCTCTTGAAGTGCGGCGCCCCGAACTGGATGCAGTACTCCAGCTGTGGCCTTACCAGTCCTCCCTGGACCTGCTTGAGATGCATCTGTGGAAGCATGACAGGGTGTGGTTGGCCTTCCTGACTGCATCCCCACACTGCCAGCCCATATTCATCTTGGCATCAATGATGACTCCAAGCTTCTTTTCTGCCTCTGCACTGATGAGAAGGGAGTTCCCCAGCCTGTAGGTATGCTGCTGGTTCTTCC
>NW_017728943.1:44484403-44545105 GCF_001723895.1 Crocodylus porosus
CCCGCAATGACCTCAGCTAATTCCCTCAGCACTCTGGGGTGGAGATCGTCCAGACCAGCTGATTTAAATATGTCTAGTCCCTCCAGAAGTTCCCTGACTAACTTGGCCTAGGTGCATCTCCCCTGGGGCCTGAGGGAGCCTGGTGGGGGGGCTGATCTGGTCCCTGCTCAGGAAAATGGAGGCAAAGAGGTCATTAAATAGGTAAGTCTGGTCATCCTGTAGAGTATCTTATAAAAGGTTTTCCTGATGAGAACAGATATAATTCTACAAGTGGGGATCAAAGAGCACAGTTTAAAAAAAGAATGTAGTGAACTTTCTTCCCCTTCCCTCTGAGTGTACAGACATGGAATCCACCTCAATATATTTATCATACCATCATCAGTTCTGCCTAGGCTATTGATTTTTTTTCTCCCCTTCCTCCTCCTCTTTGCATAGTATAGTTATGCAAGGTCTGATTTCCACAGAATTCTGTTTTCAGGCTGGTGGTCTACTAAGAAGCAAAGTCAGTGGCAACAACAAATAATATATAAGAGGACAAACCCTTTTCTGTTTCCAGATGTATAAAATAATTTCCATTGATTAGTTCCTGGTGACTGATTAGGACACATTTGGCACCCTGATAAAGGTTCTAGAAAATCTAAATAGTCAACAACAAAAAAATCCACAGACTTCCAGCATCTTCCAAAAAAGATGCAGGTTATACTGTCAAAAGCTCTCTGAAGTGACATAACAACACCCTAATTACATTTAGGGTAATTGATAGCTGCAATTGTTTTGTTGTATATCATGAAATTATGGTTAATGTAAGAGCGAATAAGATGAAAATCAGCTTGTTCTCCAAATCTGATCTTGCTGGTATGAAACCTTATGCATATTATATAATATGTTAGTGACTTGATTGCAGGTGCTGGTCACTATAACTGTGCAGAAAAAATCCAGGGGATTGAGCACTATGATCACACTGCAGTTGTTACTGTCAGTTAAAATTCTTTTCATAGGTAATTTTATGATGACTTTTTTTTTCCATTTCCTTTTTTCCTAATCAGGTGAAACATTTTGGGTTGTCTTCACCTCTTCTTTGGAACTGACCTATAATTATTTCACCTTGAATTCCAGTTTTATAGTTCTGTAGTACATTGTCAGCTGTTTTGAGTTCCATCAAGATGATTTTCCTGCAGTTAAGCTAGAGTTCTTCCATCTTGCGTATGTTGTGAAAGCTGAATTCAAAGTTTGTTTCAGGCAGAGGTCATGGAACGTATAATATAAAGAAGATGGGTGGAGTTCTTTTGTTATATCTGTGGTTCTCAATCTTTTTAGACTTACGGCGCACCCCTCATTAGATTTGAGGACCCCTCATAATTTTTGTGAATTGACCCACACCACATTTCAAAAACAAATTTATTTATTGTTGTGCTTACCTCGTTGACAAGAGGCCAGGCAATGGGGGAATAGAGAATGGCCAGGCAGAAAGAGCCTGAGCCTGCCCTTATCTGCTTATCTCCTCACACATCACTTTTCACACTTCCTGCAGCACCCTTCAAAGGATTGTGCAGCACCCTGTAGTGCCGTGGCACCCTCTTGAGATCACTATTATAGGTTCTTTGGAGATAGAAACAGACACAAATATTGTTACTTACTAGTCTACTGTAGCTGCAGCTGAGGTCAACTGTATGCCTTTTTGTTAGTGGTGCACCAATAAAGATTTTTTGGATCGATACTGATAGACAGTTATTAACAAGCCATATTGACCGATACTGATCCGATAGACAATATACAGCCCAGTAACTTAGAGAACAGCATACAGCTGATAAGTCTGTTAAGAGGGAAAAGGGGGGGGGGAAGGGAAGGATCATGGGGGCGCAGATCAATGTCCCTGCTGTAAGGGAGGAAGCAGAGCTAGGACAGGCACAGGCACGGCCCAGCCAGGGTATGGGCCACATCGGCCAAAACAGCCAATTGCCAATGACATCAATTATCCTTTTATCGGTGCCAATATGGTATGGACAGATGTATCAGTACACTTCTACTTTAGCAATCCACAAATAGAGTTTTTGTATGTCTTTTTGCCGTTAGACCTATTTTCCAAGCCATTTTTAATGCCTGATTGTCATTCCTTGCTAAGTGTTTCACCTATTTATTTTTCTGTAGTCTATTTGCTAGTGTTTTGTCCATTAGCAATTAGGGGGTTCAGCTTTGCCTGGTTTTATTTATTTATTTTTTTGCAATAGCATCCCATGTGGTCTTGCAGACCAACTGTTCTTTCCTATGCTTGGAGAATCCCAAGTCAAGCAAGGTGAAAATCTAAGAGCTGAAGTTCAGATTCCATTCTTGTTGGAGGATTCAGGTCTGGATATATAGATTTTCATGGTTGCTTTTCTTGCAAGTAACTTCTTTAACTTCATTTTCATGGTAAACATGCCCTGACAATAGTTGATGCTTGTGTCTCCCCTTCAATACATATGAACATCCTGAAGAGCTGGACAAAAGTTTCTGAAAATGTAAATGTGATCTACTTCATTCTTTTTCTTTCTTTTCTTGCTGTATCTGAGTTGTTTTGTGAACCGCTTTTGGGGGAAAAAAGTGTTTCTACTACAAGATTATTTTGTTAATGAAATTCCTTGAGCCATTCTCCATTTCTATTCCAAGTGTGGCATTAGTGTTGCCTCATCTGTGATTGTTTGTCCTCATTTGCACATTCATATCATTGATGAGGACACAGCCGGTTCCTACTCTCTCAGTTATCAGACTCTGCTAATAATGTCCTTGTTGTAGGAAAGTACAGAAATTGTCTTTGTTTTTATCACATCATTTCTAGGGAGCATGGTAATGAAGGACTATCCTCTTCACATATATCTGGAATTTTGCATGTATTATGTTGCAACCAGAACATAACTCTAAATGAATCCATCAAAATGGCAGGAGCTTTCAAGTAGAGTCTCACAGGGGTCTGTCCTGAGTCAACTGCTGTTCAACACACTTATTAATAATTTGGATTCTGGCATGAAACTGGGAAGGGCTGTGAACACATTGGAGGACAGGAACACAATTCAGATGGATATCGACAAATTGGAAGGTTGGGCTAGAGCTAACAGGATGAAATCCAATGCAGACAGACGCAAGGTTCTACACCTCGGGAAGAGTAATCAAAAGTACAAATACAAAATAGGTGATGTGGCTGGATGGCAGCACTATGGAGAAGGATCTGGCAGTCTTGGCATATTACAAACTCAATATAAATCTGCAGTGTGATGCAGCTGCACAACAGGCAAGAGCGAATTTGGAATGCGTCAATAGAAGCATTGGGTGCAAGACGTGGGAGGTGATAGTGCCCCTCTGCTTGGCACCATTTAGTCCTCATCTAGGGACTTGGGGGCAGTACTGGGCTCCACGTTTTAAACAGGACACAAAGTTAGAGTGGGCCCAGAGGTAGGCAACAAACATGATAAAGGGCTTGAAAAGCAATATGAGGAGAGGCTGAAGGAGGTAGACATGTTTAGGTTATGGAAAAGATACTTAAGAGGGGACATCATAGCAGCCTTCAATACCTGAAGGGCTGCCATAAAGAATAGGGAAAACACTTTTTGTCTCTTGCTGCAGAGAATAGAACATGGAGCGGTGGCTTGAAGTTGCAGCAAAATAGGTTTAGATTGGATATCAGAGAAAACTACTTCACTGTTAAAACAGTTCAACAGAAGAATAGACTGCCTAAGAAAGCTGTGGACTCTTCATCACTGGAGGTGTTCAAGAAGAGGTTGGAGAGCCACTGATCAGGGATGATTTAGGCACAGCTATGCCTGTGTAGTACTACAAATATTTCCCTTGCTTCTGGGCTTTGCTGGTTGCCACATGGGGCCAGGAGGGAATTTTCACCTTATCCCCTTCTGTCACCCAGTGTATCAGGGGATTTTTTTTTACAAGCCTTCCTCAAAGTCATTGGATATCAGCTGTAATCAAGGTTGGGGAGTTTGACTGGGGAATGCCAGTGCTCCTGCTGGAACTTCAACATGGAGTTTCCTGACTAGTTTTTGACCCTCCACTCAGGGTCAGACCAGTCACTATATTTGGGGTCAGGAAGGAATTTTACCCCATAGTATGGATGTGGTGGTTTTATGCCTTCCTCTGTATAACAAGGTTTGGCCCTCTCCCTGGGATTTCCTGAGTATATAGTAATGACCTTCACAGAAACAGGACTTTGGCCACCATGGTCCCCCTGCTTTATTGCAGGTTAGAGTGTTAGGTTTTGTATTGTATCGGGGTTGACCGTGTTGTTTTGCTAAGCGGTTAGACGATGGATTTGTATTGGATGGTTTTATGTTACTGTTAACTGTTTGTAGCTCTTTGTGCAGTATCACTCTTGATCAAAACAGCTTCTCTGCCATCAGCTGGAATCCCTGAGGACATAATTTCTTAATTCCTTTCCATTTGATATAATCTGTTGCTGACCATCTATCTGCATTCACACAGAGAATATCAGTACCATAATTTTCTGTCTCTTTTATAATATGAGCTGATTTTTATGCTTTTCCACCATTATCCATGAATTCCAAAATCATGTATGTAATGCAGAGTGAGGCTGGAGCAGCAAACTCTTCAAAATACCCACTTCTGGCCTTACAGTTCACTTGGACTCTACTCACTAATTCAAGGATCTCAGACTGAGACTGGAGAGATGAGAATAATATATAAGCTAGGTTGGCTGACTTCTGAGCATTAGGATATGGTCAGTGATTAAAAGAATGAAAGTTTAACTCTGTTGTCAAGCAAAGTTTAAGTGACTTCTTTTTTCTATCAATTCTAAGAACATGTTACTCACTACATATTTCCTTTCATTAGTCATAAAGTCATTGTTTTAGAAAAATATTTACTATAATTTGATAGTATAATAACAGTTAACCTGAGCAAACATGTCGGAGGTTTAAGAACCTTGTTATACCTTCTTTAATTTAAATTGTAACCCAACTAAAATATAGGGCAGGGAGGATTTGCAAATTACAGACTTATAAAATAGTTTGCTGAACACACAATTATTATACAAATACCTTGTCTAGTCATTCACATTTTGGCATTTTATTTGTTGCCATGTTGTTGATCTCAAATCATGTTAAAAGTTGGTTCTATTGTAAGTATAATGAGGGAATGCCTAATTTGTGTTTATATATAATTATATAGTAAAATAAGTAGTTTTGTAGCTGAAAAAGTATAGTAGGGAAGCATGTGCTATGCACTTATTTTGTATATTATAGTACTAACAAAAGAAGAATCTTGAGGCATAAAAGAGAATTAGAATTTCCCTTGGCAAAATGCATTCCAAAGTCTTTAAGTTAAGCAGTTCTGGTACTAAATGTTCACTAGAGATGGGCCTGCATATAGGATGCCTGCCAAAAGATTTGGAAGTATCCGAAGCCCTAGGCCAGGGGTAGGCAATGTTTTTTTGCCACAGTCCTGAAAAAAACCACAATGCCTACCTTGGAAGGTGCCAAAGTGCCAGCATGCCAGAAAAACAAAACGAGGGCAGGGGGTACATGGCAGGATGCCCTGTTCATGCCCCTCTGCCCCCCAGCCCTGCTCATGCCCTTGCCCCCCAGCCCAGGCTCCGTGGCTATCAGGAGCTACCCAGAACCTGGGCCAGCTGCAAACAGCTGCTGCCTCCCGGCCCTGCTGCCCTCCTCTGCACCCCTGGGGAGCGCAGCATGTGTGACCCAGAGCAGCAGTGCACAGAGGGGCTGCACATGGAAGCTACCTGCTGCTGCATGCTCCATGCTGCCAGGTCACACTTCCCTTGTGTACATGGGAGCAGCATGGGCAGCAAGCAGGGTCGTGTCTGTCACTGCTGCCCCCACCTGCAGGAGAAATGTGGCCAGGGCAGTGGGGAGCTCAGAGCAGCAGGCAGCTTTCTGTACCCCCCACTGTGTCCTGCCACGCCAGGTTCCAATGCTGCTCTGCAGAAGTGTCAGCGAGGGCAGCACAGAAGGGAGCATCTGCTGCCTCCCTGGAGCCTGGGGCCGGGACTGGGACAGGGAGGCAGCAGCTGTTTGCAGCCAGCCCAAGTTCTGAGTAGCTTCTGATAGCCACGGAGCCTGCACTGCTCCCAGCAGGTGGCTGGGAGGATGGAAGCCCTTCTGCAAGCACCCTGGGCTTCATGGCTATCAGCAGCTACCCAGAATCTGGGCCGGCTGCAAACAGCTGCTGCTGGCCCTGGCCCCGGCCCTGGCCCCAACGCAGGCTAAGGAAAATGGCTTTGCATGCCATGCTTGGCGCACATGCCAGGGATTCAAAGGATTTGGAACTGATCTGGCTGATCTGGCTAATTTGACCTGGGACACAAACACATTTCTTTAAAAAAAATAAGAAAGAAGTTGCTTTTTACCAAGTGTCCTAAATGCAGTAATTTTCAGAGGTTTGAAATGAATCCAGACTTAATACATTCATGTTTTAATAATATGCTAGTACTTAGGACCCTCATTACCAAGTTTTATTTGCAGGCAAGGTTCTTTGGGTAGATATCAATCTTTTATTAGACCAACTGAGTAGTTTGTTCCAACTACTCAGTTGGTCTAATAAAAGGTATCATATCTACCCAAAGAAACTTTGCTAATACAGCTATGACCAAAAACCCTTGCATTTTACATGCTTCTAATCCTTCACAAGTCCTAAGAGTTTTATCAAGAAAAAGATCTTAATTAAATTCTTAAAAAGGTAGAACTGAGTCATCTTAAACAATAGAGAGCCTTAACTCTGTTGCTGTCATGTTTGAAGCTGCTTAGAATTGCAAACAATTTCTATGCACTGTTGTTTATGCAGCATTACAGAAAGGGACAAATAACTATATAGAAGAACCAGTCCTTTATTAAGATGCAATCTTAAAGTCAATCAATTTTGAATGTCAGTAATGTTTGGAAAGAGTAAACTATCTAAAAAAGAAAATACTACACTGCCCCAGTGCCCCTTAAAGGACACAAAATATAAACTATTAATTCACATTTACCAAGGACTATGGAAACAGCATTCTTCCCTCTTCCACTGGTCATCCTTTTAAGTTGATAGGACTTGCATGTTCCTTGGACCCATATCTTTCCAGCCCTCCATGGCCTGATCTGGAACCACTGGGATAGATTTTCTGCCACACTTCACTCACTTTGCTCCATTCAAGATAAAAATTGCTCTAAGACCCTTGTTAAAGATGCTCCCAGGAGTTGTAGGGCCACTTCCTGTACCTTTTCTCCCTGCTTCATCTAGTGCAGGGACAAAATGGGAATAAGAGGCCAGAGCATGATGCACTTGAACAGTCCCTGGTTGGATGCCCTTTACCTGTCACTGGACATAAGGGCAGCAATAAATTAAACTCAAATCTAAGCCTGCTTCAATGGTATTCAATGTTTTGGCCCCACAGGCCAAACAAGTGGCATGGAGCTGGTCCGTAGTCTAAATCAGACTGCGTACCTTGATCGGGTCCACATGCCTGAATCGGGCCCTGGGGCCCTACATCAACTTTGCCTAGGCCCATGTGCTTGGGACAGGCTGTAGGTCACCTCTGTCTATCCCCGTGCACCAGGATCCATCCCTCACCACCAGGACTGGGCCATGGGGCCCTGCACCACCCCCTCCCAGCCCTACATGCTGGGACCTTGTGCATCTGATCTTGCATGCAAAGCTATGGTTTGTAGGGTTCCATACAGATGCATAGGGAGCCATGTGGGGTGGGTGACCCACAAGCTAGGCATTGAGCACCCCTGGACTAGGCAACTATAACCAGCAGTTTGACATAATCTCTGACTAAGTCTGGATGTAGCTTGGAATATGACTCTTTATTTCCAACAACACTGTCTTCTATTGCTTCACTAATCCAGAATAGGTGTTCATAAACTTGGTCCATTATCCAGGTTGTGCAGAACAGATAAGGAGTTTGTTGAATGGCAAAAGAAGCAACATATCAGAAATATTAATGCCATACAGTTATGAAAGGCTATAAACTTATTCCAGAATAAGTCTTTATGGAAATGTTGCTCCACTCTTTCAATTCTCCCCCTCCTCTCTCCTGGAATTTCAGTAGTTTAGGATTTCAGTATCCACCAGCAAGAAATATTCTTCCTAAGTATTTGTTTAGATTTTTAAGGCTCTAGGCACCTTTAAAATAACTGAAAGAAGAGCCATGTAATAAAACAAGCCAGAAACCAGCCAAAGAGACCCACCCAGCAACACCTTCAACCTCTAACCCTAGGCACAGCTTTAGGATACTAGTCTCTCTTCCCCACCCTTGTAGCTTCCTAAGGGCTATAGCTCTAGTAGTAAAGAAAGAGAACCATCATGTTCTTGATGGAGAAAGAGTTTACTTGCATTAGTTTCTAACCTATTGAAATGCTTTTAATGCATATATTACTAGCCACTCTGCCTCAAATATGAAAGTGTACAATTAAATGTTCTGAGAAGGGAAGCGATATTAATTAAGAGATGCAGAGTGATGGAAAAATTGTGGAAGATGCCTAATAAGAGAGGACATGACAAGATAATTATCTAGAGAATGCAGAACAGAATTATAACCCTGTCTCAACAGAAAGGGCAAATTCATTGAAACTGAAAGGTGATAAAACCAAAAAACCCCACCTTTTCTTTTATTGCTACAACACACAAATAACTTGGTGAAACAAAGATTTTTAAAAAAAATTAGATATCTTATATGGATAAGTAAAAGAGGAATTTTGATAAGGATAATTTTGTGATGCTCAGGCTTTAACGTAGTTTACTCATTCTGATCTCTAGTAGTTAGGGACCTACCAAATTTACAATTTCACAGTTTTCACAGAAACCACAAATTTGGTAGGTCCCCTGTGAAAAAGCCCAGTCCCTGTAAAAAGCATGAAGACCACAAAAAAGCAAGAAAATGGCCAGCAAGTGGAAGGAAACAAGCAGGGCAGAGAGATGAAAACAGAGGTGGGAAGCTATGGTATCCTGAAGCATGTGGCAAGAGGGACAGCGGAGGAAGGGGGGAGATTTTTGCGGCAAAGTGCCAGAACACCCTCTCCCCAACATACACACATTTATGATTGGCCAAGGGGTCTGAAAGTCCTGCCCCTTCCCAGAGATTGATAGATGACCATCTATAAATCTCGGGGGGGAGGGGGCCGGAGCCCCCCCACACACACCTCTCATTGGCCAGGAGGCCCTGGAGTTCACACCCAGATAGCTATCTGTCAATCTCTGGGGAGAGGTGGGACTTCCAAGGCCCCCTGGCCAATCAAAGGTTGGGTACACTACACTCTGCTGTGAAAATGGTGCCTGATGCTACTCTGGAACCATGAAGTCCAGAGGCAGCCAGCACAAATTGGGTAGGTCCCTACTAACGGTTAACAATGTTAGTAAGCAGAGTATTCACATTTGCCTATTGTGGGATTCTTGTATCTTTTCTCTGAAGAATATGGTGCTGACCAGTTTGGAGGTAGGACAGAGGACTAGAAAGACCTCAAGTCTGATACAGTCTGGCAATTTCTGCATCTTATGGACAGCTATGCAGGAATCAGACACAGATCCCCTCAACCTCCGCTCTGTGATCTGAACCCCTGATCCGTTAGTCTCATTCACACCAGGTTTATGTGGTCATAAAGGACTTCTTCCCCGCTACGGTCAAAGAAACTCAGGTTAGCATTATTTTTTCCCTAAGTTTTATAGCCAGCAAATCAGTATGATTTTTTTGTAGATCTAACATGGCATGAAGAAGTTAGGGAAAACTGGCAAAACATAAACATTTCCTGTAAAGTTGACAAGCTGATGTATTAGCCATTGAATATATATAAAAGCATTAGAGTGCCTATACACATGCAGCAAGGCTGCTCCAATGCAGTGTAATTACAGCATGTCAGCGCAGACTCAACAAATCAATTAATAGAGTAGAGCCGCTCTAATTAAAGTTCTCTTCCATCATGCCTGAAGTGCATGTGTAAATGCCCTTGCTTACCAAATGTAATTTAATGTGTGTTCATGTTAATAAGTAGGAATCAGATAGCGATCTCTGTTGTCACCAAAAGTCAGAATGCACAAAGCTAAAATATACCATCTTTTGGTTTTATGTATTTAGTTTGCAGAATTCAGACTTCAGGCTAGAAGTATTAATATTTGTATGACAGCAATACAGGCCCTAATTAGGGTTCCACTTTTCTAAACATAGACATATAGAACAAAAAGCTAGCCTTTTCCTACAGCTTAAGCCCCTGATGCTTCTCTTAGCTTAATAAAATATGCTCTAAGCATAGTTATTCCTGTGTTTAACATACACATGGAGGTGAAAGTGCCTTCTTTGTATATCATTGTTCTCTGCATTTGGTTTTTTTTTTGGTATTATTTCTTGTGTCCAGGCCAATTGAAAAATGGTCTTAGCAACTGCTTGCTCATAGAAGATGCATGAGCCTCCTGGTCTCCAAATACACACCTAATCTATGATTTAACGAGCCACTGCATAGTCTCTCTTCCTTTGGGTGGGGTCAAATTCATATGACAGTAAGCTAAGAAAAATATTAAAGAGATCAAAAATACTAACTGGGATTTTTCCAGTTTTAGTGTTCATCCTTAATCTGAGGTTCAGCCAGAGAAAAGGATCTCCAGTATGTAAAAATATGAAAAATGGCAATTGAGAGGAGGCTTTACCCATTAAATTTCAAGCTGAATGGCCATGGATGCTGAGCTAGCTGGAGAATCTCACTCAGTGTCTCCACAGGATGGAAAGAGAATAACCCTCAGAAGCTGGCAGTTAGGCCCATGCCTCTATCACTGTTTTCAGGGCATGTTAACTGCAAGCTAGTTTTTATTAATAGATTTTTTTCTTAAAGAAAAAGCTCCACTTTCACACTGTATTTCTTTCACAGACTTTGTAATTTACTTTAAACATTATTTATCAAAAAAAGTCTTTAAATCTTAAAACCTACTAATTTCTTAAAGATAATCTATGATGAAAATGACTTCTTTTTGCTTTTGTGATACCTAAGTCTATCAACTTTTGACTCAGACTTCATATATGTATTATTGCAAGAACCTCAAATACTGCTTACAGAACATTATTACTCTAAGAAACACGAATCTTGTATTTAAAAGCCAAACAGAGGAAAGATAATATATATTCTGTTATTCTTAAATGGCTGAGAATATGTTTATCATTCATTACTCAGGTATACTAATAGGCAAAACAAATTTGCTGAACAAGAAGAGATTATTTGGTCTAATGAATCTTACGCATAAGTTTCACAGTCCCAATACTCAGTGTATATATTTTACTTCTCTCTCAATATTTTTAACTCATTTGTATTGTTGTTTCAACTGTCTTTCTTAGCAAATTAATACAAATAATAATAATATATGTATTGCAATAGCACATAGAGGCCAAAGTAAAGGATGAGTGCCCCAAATATGATGATCATGCTACCAATTTATTATGATCACATACACATATGTACAGATAGTATTTATTTTCCCGTAGGAGAAAGTAGTTCTTCATAAGGCAACATGACAGGGCAACAATGAATTTCATTAACATAATTTCAATGGAAAGCAATGGTATGCATAAGTGAGGAGTCAGGAAGCCCCGAGTTCTATTCATGACTCTAGCCATGACCCTTCTGTCTTCTGGTGAGTCACTGCGTTTTTCTTTCTCATTTTCCTCATCTAGAAAAACAGCATTACGAATGCTTACTTACCCACGTACCAAAAAGAGATGGTGTGAAATGTCATTTGTTAGTATCTGCATAGTACTTGGTACATACAAAGTGCTATATGAAAGTTAAGCAATACTGATGGCCAGTTTCAACCAAATTCTTTGTAAGGCATTGGAAATATTTCAGTGCATACTTGAATAAATTGAATTACTACTTATTTTTTGGCACCCATTCAGGACAACACTCAACTTTTTAAGTACATGCTTAAACCCCTTTGACCTCAAAGGGACTTATGGTACATGCTTAAAGTTAAGCACTTGTTTAAGTGCTGGCCTAGAAGGAATGCTTTCCTGAACTGCGGCTTTAGTTAGTTGTTAAAACTTAACTTCAATATTCAAAATATGTTCACTGTAAAGTTTGTCTAGTGAGTCTGAAGGTGTGACAGTAGATGCAGGAATTGACAACCCATGAACCACAGCACCACTGGATCCAGCTCGCAGACATGGACATTTGGCAGTGTTCTGTAGTGGGAGGCTTTGGCTGTGGGGTCTTTCCCCATGCTGCTGAGGGGACAAATGCCAGCTGTGACTGGGTCCTAGCACCCGTCTACCCACCTCTGACTCAGTGTGGGTCATTCCAGCCAACAGCTGGAAAAGGTTGCCTACCCCTGTACTAAAGCATTCAGGTGCGAGAAGGGAAAATACCAAAGTTTATGAGAGAGAGTACCCCAAGCCTAAGAAAATAGCACTGTTAACTAACAATAGAATTATGTTACCAGAGCATATTTTAGGGGCAAAAATTGTGTCCAATATCAACATTCATCTCTTTACCTCAACTGTTATTCCTTTCCAGTGTTTTACCTACCATTTTCTTGGTCTTCCCTGTTTCTTTATGTTCACTTTTTCTTTCTTGACTCCACTTGCCATTACTGAGTACAGGCAGTTGACAAGGGAAACTATTTAAGATTGTGCTTCAAGGTTGATGTTGCTAATTCTTTAAAGAAAGTACAACTCAGGCTTTTTTAAAAGTATGTAAATACATGAAAAAGCAGATAAGTACCTCAAGATTTTCAGAACTGTCAGTGAGAATTAGGTGCCTTGGACCTTGTGAAAATGTCAATAGGTACCTATCTGCATCTTTATATGCCCAGATACCTTCAAATATCTGGCCTTATATTAATTTAATGAAGACTATATTCATAGTCAGGTGCACAGCAGCAGCATGAAAGGGTATTGGCCATCAGAGCAATGGAACATTTGGTAATAGTTCTTAAGTTTATTTTATGGGAATATAAATTAAAGTGTTAAAGTGACTATGTTGTCTCCATTGATATTTTATCACAGGGGTTAAAAGATAGTAATATTATTTAGTATACATTCTAAATAGTCTCTTAGTACTGGGTGTATCTAAGGGTGATGCTATATTGCTGTAGCAACGTGCTATGGCAACATAGAGTCCGCAAGCAAAAACCATGATGCAGCAGCTATGTCACCATGGTGACATGCTTCCTCAGTATAGCACATCCCTACAGCAGTATAGCAGCTCAAAATAACCATGTGCAGCACGCACAGCACAATACAGGCTGTTACTGTACTTCCAGAAGGAAGTACTAAATGACAGTGCAGTAACAACAGTGCCATAGGGTAACATGTAAACATGTCCACTGAGTTCTTTCATAAGAGCAGCTCTAGATAGGCTCTGCCTCATAAAATGTTCAACAAATAGCTAGGATTTAATCTTGCGGTTGTTCCCCCACGTGTGATTCATACAGCTATTGAATGAGCTAACATCTGAGTAATTAAAACAAGCACTTGAATTAATGTTGCTGCCCTCCTACATCTGTAGAAAGGGTTCCAAATCTACTTTCTTTAATTACTAGTGATATCTACAGTTCAGCAAGAAATTATATTAATTGAACCAGATTTTTGTCTTTATCCAAATCTTTCTGACGTCTGCCATTTTTACAGGTGTAATGTCTTTCCTCACTTATATGGACTAGTCTTATCCTATATTTTTATTAATCCTTTCAGGTGAATTACCTGTTCTGGGATTACACTTTCGGCACCTGTTTTTTTCTATTGGTGGAGAGCCAGCTCCTAATGGAGGAAAGTATACAGGGCACAGCAGTGAAACCACCTACCATTTTTCCTCTAGAGTAGGGGTTCCCAAAGTTTTTAGGCTGCAGAAGTGGCCATGGCCCAGCAAACCATGGCCCTGTAGTCACAGCCAACCACAGCTGGAATTTCTGGCCAGAAGACAGGTAAGGATACCCCCAACCCCCAAGCGCTGCCACAGCCACTGTCCTGCATTGCCACGGGTCCTGCAAAAGGAGCCGCGGCCTCTCCACCCAGTTCTGGGGTGGTGGCGGTTTGCCAGTCCATGACCACTTCCGGTCTGGCAGCCGACCGTGCTGTGAACCGGCAGCCAACCTGCCATGGTCTGGGGATTGAGAATCCCTGCTCTAGAGAGCCTGGAAGCAGACAGTACAGCCAAGGAAGTAACTGTGGCCACCTAAAAAAAAGAGCATGGCACTGGTGCATAGAATTTCAAAAAACTAGGCCCCTTTACTTAATGGCTTAAAAGTGGATTTAAGTGCCTGATTTCAGGGACTTAAATTTGAAAAATTGGTTTAAATGACTTGCCCAGGACTTCTGTCATCTTAGCCTAAAATACAAGCTACTGGCCCTTTTGCTTCTCTTAGTATACATCATGGATATGGTCACTTGGAGAGGACATGCTAGAAGCCTTATTTTTCAGAGGTGATAAACACAAACTCCTGTTGATATCAGCTGGAGTTGAGGGCTCAGCACCACTGAAAATGAGGTCCTGTGAGATTTCTATGTAATTTCACTAATTGGGAAGGTCAAATTTAGCCCAGAGTTAGGTTTCTAAAATTAGCTTTTATGAGACCAATATAAATGTCCCCAGGGAACTTTTTTAATTTCATAGAAAAGATTTTCCCCTTCTCACTCCCATGTAGTGCTTGCAATCCAAGTATTCTAGCATTTTGCTCAGTCATGGGAATCTGGAAGTGCACACTTTGTAGCTTCTACAGGCCAGTTAAATTGCACAAGCTGGGGGCTGCCTGCACCTACAGAGATTTCCTCTGGGCCACCCTCCCATCCTTTTCTAGTTTAGAGGCTCCTCACAGTCACCTGCACTGCCTCCTTTATGCCAGGTGCTCTGCATACATTTTCATTTCTTGCCTTCCTCCAAATCAGAGTTCCCCATTTTGTACCCCAAGCCAGGGGAACTGTATTCCCATTCTCTCTTTCCTATTCCTGCCACTCACCCAAGGTTCTCTATTTCTGTCTTCCATACCAGAGTACTTGTAGTAGAGTCTTCCCCATTGCCAGGGGCTCTGTATAATACAGTGTTCCACTCTTCCTCTATCAGGGGTTCTGTGTAGACCCTAAATCATCCCTTCCTCATGCCAAGATTTCCTTTCTTCCCATCACCCTAGCACAGTTTTTGTGCACCACTCATTCTTCCACCAGTAGTATTTCATTTCATTCTCTCTAGAATAAAAGTAATTTAGAGTATCAGCATGTTAACTTCATTTTCAAAAACAGGCAGAGGTGTGCTGGGGATACTGCTATACTGTACGGTGATAACTGGTATGATCAGCCAGTTCTGTGCTCTAAAGGCAATTTCAGTTTTGCCTAAGCCAGTTAGGGGTTTCATGTATCACTCTTTTTCCTCCCATTAGCTCACATATTGTCCCCCCAAATAAATAAGGCTCTTCCCATTAAAATCTAAAACATCTAGATCAGGGGTGTCCAACCTTTTTGAATGTGGGGCCAGATCATGAACTTTTTATCACCCAGTGGGACAGCAAGCCATATTCAAACAATCTCTGTCCTGGGCCAGAGAGACCCTGCCTGTGTAGCCCTACTGCACCTGCCTGTTACTGCAAGGTTCAAGGTAGCTGCTGGTAGGCAGGGCCAGGAGGGACCCATTCTGCATCCAGCCCGTTACTGCCCCAGAGACTGATGGGAAGAAAAAAATAGCTCCACATCTCCATCCCCCGAGCATCGTGGCCACAGGCCAGCGCTGCCTGAGGGGGGCTGGAGCAAGGCGGCCGCTGCACCGCAGCCCCTTACCCACCCATCCGCACAGCCCCGCTCACCGTGGTGCCTGGCCTCCCTGTGCATGCAGCCCTGGCGGCCTCAGCGCTGTGAGCCTGGAGCACAGGGTCCAGCAGACACTGGCTCCCGCCACCTCGCCCCATGGAGGTCATGCCAGGACCCCGCTTGCCAAGGCCTCCCCATGCTGGCTTCCCACATGCTGCTGGGGATGGGAGGAGGCCAGCCAGGTCGACACCAGCCAGCAGAAGTGGTGGCGGAGCCATGTGCTGCTTGGGATGGGACAAGCCCGGCTGCAGTGGTAGAGGCTCAGCTGCATTTTCCCCCTGCCTGCACCAGTCAGTCCCGAGCAGCACGTGGCTCTGCCGCCACTTCTGCTGGCTGGTGCCAACCTGGCCAGGCTCCTCCCATCCCCAGCAGCACGTGGGAAGCCAGCTCCAGCTGCATGCTGCTCCAGATGGGACAGACCCACCCGGGTCGGCACCAGCCAACAGAGGTGGCGGCAGAGCCGTGTGCTGCTCAGGACTGACCGGCACAGGTAGGGGGAAAGTGGAGCTGAGCCCCTGCTGCTCTGGCTGGACTCATCCTATCCCGAGAGGCACATGGCTACTCCTCTTCCCACACATACCACATCGGCAACGTCAAGCTGACGCGGTGCATGTGGGAATCTTGTCCCTTCCCCAGCCCTTCAGCACCCATTAGGAAGCTGCTGAGGGGCTGGGGGAGGGACAAGGGGTGGGAACGAAAGTAAACAGTGTTTACTTTTGTTTCCCATTGCAGCACCACGGGCCTCAGAGAATGCCTTGGTGGGCTGATCAAGCCTGATCTAGATAGTTGGCAAAGATTTTGTGGCGGAGCACCGACAAAGGCTAAATATCTACAACTCAGCAGGACCAGATGAACTACACCCGAGAGTGCTAAAAGAACTGGCCAACATTATTGCGTGACCTATGGCAAAGTTATTTTAAGACTCGTGGTGCTATGGAGAGGTCCCAGAAGACTGTAAGAAGGCCGATGTGATGCTCATCTTTAAAAAAAGAAGAAAGGAGGACCCAGGGAATTACAGATCAATCAATTTGACCTCAATCCCTGGTAAAATCCTGGAGAAAATTATCAAAGAATCTGTGATTGCTAAGCTAACAGAAGGCAGTATTCTAGAGGATACCCAACATGGCTTTGTTACGGGCAGGTCATACCAGGCCAACCTCATTTCCTTCTATGATCAGGTAACTCACCACCTGAATGGAGCAAATGCGGTTGATGTCATATACTTGGACTTCAAAAAGACCTTCGACCTGGTCTGCCATGAAAGTACGGCCTTGACTCCTTTACAGTCTGGTGGTTAGGTAACTGGCTCCAAGGTTCGACCCAGAAAGTACTGATTGACAGAACTGAGTCAATATGGCAGAAGGTGACCAGTGGCATCCCTAAGTGTTCAGTATTTGGACCAGTGCTTTTCAACATGTTCATCAGTGATTTGAATTCGGGTATTAAAAGCAAACTGGCAAAGTTCACTGATGACACTAACCTGTGGGGGACTATGGTCATGTTTAAGGACAGGCTGGCAAAACAGGCCAACTTGGACAGGCTTAAAAGGTGGGCAGACCTTAACCTGATAATGTTTAATATGGAGCTTTGTAAAGTGCTCCATCTGAGGAGAAATAATCTGCAACACACTTACAGGCTTGGCAGTGCTACACTTGCCAGCACCACAACTGAACGAGACCTGAGTGTGCGACAGACCACAAAATGAACATGAGCCCACCTTGAGAGGCCATAGCTGGCAGAGCTAATCAAACACTGGAATGCAGCTACTGAAGAATCTCGAGCAAGGCTAAGGATGTCATTCTCCTGCTGTACTTGGCCTTGATGATACCAGAGCTGGAGTACTGCATTCAGTTCAGGCATCACGCTTCACATGATTAGAGGCCTAGAGGTCTTTCCTGCTCAAGTGCAGGGGGGCTGGACCTGGTGATCTGGAAGGTCCCTTCAAGCCCCAAACACCTATAACCTGAAGTTTTGGAACTGATTGCACATTTCATTAAAAAATTATTACACAGCACTGGACAGACATGTTAAGTATACACTATTCATTTTCCTCCTTCAAACCCCTCCTTAACACACTCCTTCTTTGTAGTACTTACAGTTTTGGCAAAAGTTAGGTCATTTGCTTGGTAAGATCATAGCTGATCATGCTGACTAACACCAACTACTATTTCCTTGTAATACTCTGTCATGAGGATCCATCTTTCTTATGTCCCATACTCGCACTGTTATCTCCCTGAGGCAAGGACTAACTTTATGTTCTGTTTGTGCAAGCCCTATAACCATGGGATTCTGATTCATGACTACCCCTCCTAGTGCTACAACAGCAACAGAGTTATGCCACCAAGTGGAGTGGAAGCTAAGCCAATAAACATGAAAGTCTTTTTTCATTGTCCTTCCTGAGGGAGGCTGAGAAATTAAAAAGCATAAATAGCAATCAATAATTCAAATTACTCATGAATTAGCAATCATTATAATTATATCAGTCATTCTTTATAACATTACAGTTTGTAACATTACTTTAACTTGATAGGGTCTTTTAAATAATGTTATTTTTGTGAGAGGCAACAGGCTACTTACAATGGAAAATCCACAACCTAGAGAAAAAAGAAGCCAGACTACACAGCAACATTTTCTTTAAACCTGTGTAAGCTTGCCTCATAATTTATGGACCATCATGGCTACAACATGACTCTTACAACATGACTCTATTATATTGCTATTTGTAAATACAGTTACATGATTATAGCACTCGTATCAAATATATTCAGTTTTCCTTTATTTAGCTAAGCATGCATAAGTGCCTGTCACTGCTTTGCACTTTATTTATGTATTGTTCTTTTTTATACATATGACTTGGACAAAAGTAATCTCCCCTCTCAATTCATCTCTTCCCTAATCACACACTGGAAAATTCACTTTGAAGCAAAAATCCATTAGTTATCTTTGCCATCTAGCATTGGAACAAGCAGAATGCAGGCTTTTTGGCTGAGCTGCAAAGCTGAGTAAATGGTCACTTTTGGATTAACCCCATCTGGAAGGCATCTGAAGAATATACAGCTTTATGAAAAACATCAAGGTATCTCTGATAGCTTTTTCCAATAGCTTCAATGAAAGTTTCTAAACTTTAAGTGAAAAATCTCTTCTCACCCCATACAGAATGCATTTTTATATGAGCAAAATATATTTAGCTAACAAGTGTTGGCCTTTATCCAGAAGAACAGAGCCTCCTTGTGATTACCTGTAGGCTGATACGTAGGTACTGGATTAGGTGTTAAGCAGTCATTTGTAACTATCACTTGAGAGCTAGATGCTGTAGTTACTGGACTCTGGAATAGTTATGCTGAGTAATGTGCTGAACAGCTTGATGCATCTCTCAGGAGAACTAAGGTGTAGGCAAGTTATTCTGTGGCCAAGCAGTACAGACAGTCATCCATACAGAATTTTTAAATATGGTTGTGTGTAGCTCAGAAATACTGATTCTGAAAGAATGGGGCTTTTTGACTACATAGCAGGCTCAGAACCTCCCAAAAAGGATGAATAAGGAAAAGGGCATCAGTACTACTCGTTTTCCATTGTAATAGGAGCAGAGCTACCATTACTTGCCATTCTCTGCAGAATCAGGAGTAGGAAAAACATCTCTGTACACACAAAACCAATAACACAAATACTGGCCCACTTGGTCATTGAGAACCTGTCCATCTACCTTGCTTGCAAAAGGGAGTCTAATGGGAATTCTTGTGGTGAAAGGAACAGGTCTGGGATGAGAACATTAGGTCAAGGAACGCAAAGACTGGTTTGTATGACGAACATCCCATAACCGTAGCCAGTTGGTCTGCAGATGTACCTAGCGGGACAAGCTAGCAAACACGGCCTGAAGCAAGAAACAGCAGTCTGTTGCCAAGGAACTACCAATGCCAACAACTCACTACAGCATTAAGAGTTAATTCCGAGCTTTTCCCTGCTATACTGCATATTTAACATTAACACGCTCCCTCAAGCGCCTACACTTTGTCACAACCACAAAGAGTTTCAAAAACAACAATGTTCTCTAATTCAGTTGAAAATTACTCTTTGTGGAATTTTATTAGCTTGTGTAGGGTGGAATGGACTATCAGAGAAAGTTCTTATTCTTTCCTGACCATTTTGCAAAGCTGCCATTGTCACAGAACTGCAGTTTACTGGAGCGTGTTCTCTTTTCAGTTCTCACTTACCTGTGTCACATAGATTTTAATATCGTCTTGGGATTTGCATAGTGATGGCTCTATTTTTGTTTGTTTTTGTTGGCAGCTAATACTTTCTACCATGCACCCATGTGAACAAAATTACAGAGCCCAGACAACTTTTATACAGAGTTTCTTTGGCCACAGACTCTCTGTGGGTTTCATTTGGCAGAAGTGGTATCAAGCAGAAAGTCTTTCCTTCAGCCTGTGATATAAATTAAAATACACCTTATAAATAGAAATACATCCAAGGAGAGGAATGTCTTTGGGCAAATGACCACATATGGGTTATGGGAAAAATTCAGTTAGTTATGATTAATATATATAACAAATGGGGTGCCATAAACTTGCTTGGCTCTTTACAAAGAGAGTAAGACACATTCACTGTCCTGAAGAATTTAGAAGAGCACAACCCAGAGGAGTAATACACTGAAAAAATTAAGAGCAGTATAAAGGTGAAGAGAAAAGAAGAATAAGGAGGGGAAAAAACAAAGAGAATTGTGAGGTTAGTATTGTCAAAATGAAAATAAAATGTTATAGGTCTCTGGAGAGTTTACCTACAATGGATTTTAATTAGATTTTGGTGACATTACACTAAATTTTTGTGGCTCTTGCCAATCTCTAATGAACTCCACATTTAACTTTGCAAAACTAAAGAGAGTGGATCATTTAGGAATTTAAAAAGAAGCTTGTTTATCCCTTTAGGTCCTTATCCAGTTGAAGTCAAGACTCTCACCTTAAGCTGGGTCAGGCCCATAGCAATTAAGTTTCCTTTCCAATATCTTTGATTAATGAATAGCTTTCTTCAACAAAGATCTCTTGGGAGATGACTGATCTAAATCAGTGATTCTCAGGCAGGGTGTTATGGCACCCTGGGGTGCTGTAAGATCCTTTGAAAGATGATTCAGGAAGTGTGAAGTGATAAGTAAATGAAGGCAGGCTCAGGCTCCAGCTATGAGAAGAGAAGCAGATAAAGGACAAGTTCAGGCTCTTCCTGCTTGACCACTTCTCTGTCCCTACTGCCTGACACTTCTACAAGCAGGTAAACACTGTAATAAATAAATTAGTTTTTGAAATGGGGTGCAGTTCAATTCACAAAGGTTATGGAGGAGTACCCTGAGTGTAATGAGGAGCACCTTGATTCTAAAAAGGCTGAAAACCACTTCTAACTAATGTGACAGATGTCTCTCTAAGTTTATACAAACTATAGACCATAATTCATATAATTCAAACAAGCAACTGATTGTGTCCTTTATTGTATATGGGAAAGTTTTAGGAAAAAATGTCAAACTACAGACCTGTACCATATGTTAACCTAATCAGTCCTTGCTTTGCTCCCACAGATACTATGTAAGGGCTTATAATCAAAAGACCCCGTCCTACCTCATTTAAGTAGGATTAAGTTTTTTGCAAACAAATATGTTACCTGCCCTGCTTCCTGCTGTTCTGCCCTGTGGAAAGGGAAGAACAAGGCCCCATACCCCTTACCCTCCTGCGCACACACACACACAAAAGAGAAGTCATGGGGATTTGAGAAGTAGCAGCAGCACAATCTCTAATTCCTATCCAATCTTCAAGAACCTGTCAAAGTTTTAATATGGTAAAAATCTGAAACTGTTGATTCTTGAGCTTGTGGTAAGCAGAGGGGTGAGATAAACACCTGCTTCCTCTGGGGAGCCAGCTGTGTTCCCAGTGAGCTGATAGTGGACCCAAGGTCACTTCCATGATACCTAGAGATTGCGGGGGTTTCTAAAAAATGGGGCTTTAAGGTGCTTCCTGGCCTCACTCCCTTAGGAGGATCCTTTAAAAATTATACTCCCACTTTTCTCAGCCCTTTTTCTCTTCCTGAACACAAGACATAAGGAAGGGGAAGATTTAGCTCCTTGTTAAATTCTGGATGAATTTACATGCTTGCTTATATAACTGTGTAAATGCACAGAAGTAAAACATGGATCTTGTTAAAAAAAAACACTTCAAAGTTAAAATTCTAGGAGGTATAGAACAATGGAAAGAGAGCTAATAGCAGAGAGGTACAGTATTTTCAACTGCCAAATCTTTGAGAGATCACAAGTCCTGACTTGCAATTCAGTCTCAAATATGCAGCATCTCACACTTCAAATTCATTCAGGCAAGTAATAGGTTTAATTTTAATATTTTACAACTGGAACTTTTCTAACCATCTATCATAGGCATTTGTTTTATTTCAGACTTATAGTAGGTTGGGAAGGATTCTGTAAACATTGACTGTATTGTAAAATGAGAAGAAGAATGATCAGGACGTTCATTTTATCCCCAGTGTTGTCATAGCTTTCTGTGCAACTTTGAGCAATTATTTAGTGGCTAGTTTTGTAAAGGTGCTTAGTCCTACTGATTTTGATGAAATTAGGTGCCCCAGTATCTTTAAACATTTGGTCTTTACCACTCAGGTTTTAATTGCATGTGTGACTCCACTTTTACTTCTACATTCTATATTATATAACATCATCTCTGTACAGGACAGCCAAACCAGTTTGTCTGTAGGATTCTTGAGTTTTGCATTTGCTTTCATTTTACTTGAACAGCATAACCTAAATATCATCGTCTGTCTGCCTTTCTCATGCCCACCGTCTACCTTTTGGACAAACCTCTACTAACACTGTGTCTTTAATAAAGCATCATTTGTTTAACTGGATTTTACTACACTGTCAGTTATACATGACAGAAAAAAATCAGTTGACTACATTATTCATTCTATTTTTTGACTCCTAAAGAAGTTCATAAATGGGTCAGTTTCTCCCAAATAAGCCAATTAAATATATGCTAAAAATATTTCTTGCAAAACATAATACCTGTGCACTCACAGAAACACACTAAAGTAGCAGACAAACATGTACAAAAAATTCATGGCATTTCTGAAGCTGGAATGGTATCAGGAATCTGCTTATTTACACAGGGAGTTGTAGAGGGTGTACAATGTTGGTACTGCCAACAGATAGGATGATTAGTGCTAAAAACAATATCATCATTCACATAAGGCTTCTACTTCTGATAGTTGTATTTAATTCAGCTTGAACATAAATGTCCTCAGCCTGGGGACTATAGTTTCAGCTCCTAAAAGACCTCATTCACCAAATGAAGTTAATTCAGGAAAGAAAGGAAAACAATAAAAACACGTTGGTAATATGTTTCTCATTTTACATTGTTTCACAGATGACTATCTTTTTTTTTTTTAAATAGGAAGTGACTGTACACTCTGGGGCTCAGCCTGAAAAGGCTTAAGCAAATGAGTAACATTATTGATAGAAATAACTCTTAAAGCTGTACAAACCTACACTATCTCAATTCAGTAAGTAGAAGAAACATACTGGCAGGTTATGCCATGTTTTAGACATCACGACTAAACAAATTAAGCTAGGTTCAGACTGAAATTTCTTCTCAACACATCTATTCCTCCACTATGATAAGTAAGAACTTTTCTATTTGCAGTGATCTACCATTAATAATCAATACCATATGTAAGTAATGAGAAGTGTCAAGAAGAGCCTCAAAAGTCTCTATGGACATTTGTACATGTGCTCCGGAGGGGAAAGGGCAGGGGTGAGGGAGCACTTTAATTAGCAAGCCATGCTAATTAAAAGTGTCCAAGCATCCCCTGCACTGAAAAATGGTGGCAGGGCTCTTTAAACTAAATCTCATTGAACAAGCTTTAGTTCAAAGCACCCTGCTGATTTTTCTCAGCATGGGGACTCTGGTACATGTGATACTAGATTATGCTGAAGTGCATTTATTTTTGTGCTTGTTATTTCTGTGCTGGATTTACAGTGCATTGGAGCCAGCTCCCTGCATGTCTATAGGAGCCCTATCTGTCCACATCTTCCCTGATGCACCAGGCCAAAGGACTTCTCTCTGTTACTGCCTCCCTTCACCAGAAGGGGAGTTTGTGATCCAGAGATGTAGTCTGACCCGGGAGTGCAGCCTACAGAAGTGAACAGAAGCATGAATTTCCTGAATTACAATACCCCTGAGGCACCCCAGCAGCATTTCTTAACTGAACTATTTTCAGGTTTTGGCTAAATATTCTGTATTTTCTTTTCTTTTCCTTTCTTTCGTTCTTTTTTTGCTAAAAGTTAAACTTTTGTACAGAAAGAAAGCCCATTTCTTTTTTTCTCTCTCATTTTTAGCAAAAAAAGTTGATAGTCTGTAGTATATATTGTAGTATGTAGAATAGGAACATTTCCTATCCCATGAAAATTAAAACATTTTTTTTGAAGAACAGGAAAACAGTTTCTCAGGAGATGTAGGTTCTCTATCTAACTTTGCTGGGCATCATAGAGTAGGTCAGTCTGTGAAATGGGGATAATAATTCTTCTCATCTGTTTTATCTGTTTATATTGTAAGCTATTCAGGACAGAGTATTCTCTTTTCCACTATATCTGTACACTAACACAGTAGTATCTCTACCTAGACTGGATATTTTTGGTGGAAGTATATTACAAATAAAGTCACAATAATTGTAAATGCTGAATGATACAGGTTTTTTTAGGAAAATAAGTAGTAAAATCCCCATTCCTAGTCTCCTTCCTGAGGCTTATCTTTATGTACTTCTTAGTTCCTCTCCTTCCCACTCTTTTGGGGGTATTCCCAAATCCTGCCTATTCGTACTTTACAGCAGTGATTCTTAACCTGGGATATCATGGCATCCTGGGGTGCCTTAAGATCCTTCTAAATGTGCAACATAATTTTAGCACTGTTGTTATCTGTACACCTACAAAGGAGTCGCAAGATAAACCCAGGGATTTCAAATTGGAATCCCTAGTGTCAAAAACATTCTGACCTGTTGCTTTGTTATTTTTAAATAGTCAAGAAACAAGTGAAAGGTAAGAACTGGCATTTTTCAAGCAGTGCTTTGAGTCTAACAAAGGGTGCTTTTCATCTGAAAAGGTTGAGAACCACTGCTCTACAGTAGCCATAGACAGGCATTCATTTCTAGACCAGAAGCAGGAGCATACATGTGCTCTAACCTACTAGCTGGTGAACTACATGGGGAAGCTCTCCATCCAGATAGTGCTAGAGGGCTGCTCTTTAGGTTATCCCCACACTTAGGGGAGCCCCTTACTTGATAGCCTGTCCTCTCCCATCTGGGAAGGGGGCAGTATAGTGAGAGGTATCCCACAGCTTTTTAAATCTGGGCTGCACACGGGATGATGGGTAAGCAGGGCCCCAAAGAGCCTCCTTGACCCAGGGATTCCTGACTTTTAAATTGTCCCATGTGCTGCCCAACTGTACGGCACATGCAGCATTTAAAGCAGTGGTTCTCAACCTTTTTTTGCTACAACCCTAAATTGGCCACCAACAGGACATCCCAACCCAGTGCCGTGGGGTCTGCTGCAAGCGGAATGCGGCCATGGCCTGGAGGTGGGGGAGCTGCTATTAACTCCTTTGTGTGCAGCAGCCACACCCCACCTGCCTGCTGCTTTCAGGCCATGTGCATGTGTATGAGCCCTTCGCAACCCTACTGAGGACACCCCATGACCCTGATCTGGGTCATGCCCTGAGGTTGGGAACCAATGATATAAAGCCTGTGGAGCCAGGAACTAGGATGGGAAGACCTTCCAGCTTCCTACTCTGTAAGCTTTGGAAGCCAGCTGGGTTGCACAGGTGGTATTTTCAAAATCCATGGCACCATCAGTAGTAGTAGGAAGAGCTCTCCCCATCATGGTACCCAGGCCCTGGGCCCTTACATCCTGCCCATGAAAGGTAAGACAGGGAAAACCCCTCACTCACTCCTCACACCTCACAAGGAGCAAGGATGAGCTGCTCCTCTGTTCTGCTCCCAGTTGCTAGACCACAGCAGAGGTAGTTGATGGATGAACTCCCTGCTCCTCAGACCAGGGGAGCAGGTCAAGGGCCTTGCCCCTCTGCACCAGTCTCCTCCCAGACCAGTGCAGCAACAGGGTAAAGCCTGCACCCTGTTCCCCAAATCAACAGTCCCAGGTCTGAGGAGGAGATGAGCATTACTCCACTGCAACCCTCCCCTCTTGGACCACACTGGGAGGGGGGACATTCTTGCCAAAGAGTTTCTCTTGCAATGGTAAACATCCATGTTAGCACCTGGAAGATAATTCTCCCAGAAGAGGCATGTTTCTCTTGGGAGAAATTGAATGAATGGTTGTATGCTTATCATTTCTACTGAGAGAATGGTGATTCTCCTGTTAGAAATGTAATGCAGGTACAGACGGAAGTAATAATGTTTACCCAATCTGGCCACAGAAAGCAGTCTATAGCCATGACCAAATACAAGTGTATGGCTGGAGACTGCTTCAAAAATGGCCAATTGAATGAAGGTTGGGTGGGTATATTGGAGCCCACTCTCCTCCCCCCCACACGCACCCCAAGGTAGAAAAGCTTCAATTCTCCCACCCCACCTGCCAGTGCCAGCTGGAGAACCCTTAGAACGAGCGCCCTCTGCTCTTTTTTTCCCCCCTCCCATTCTGAAAACAGTGACAGGTTGGGAAAGAGGAGGGGTGATTGCTAGGGGAAACTGGCTGCAGGCTCCCATCCAGCAGCTAGATTCCCCTCCCCCCTGGAACCAACAGTGAAATTCTGCTTGATCCAGGGATCATTGTAACTTAGAACACTTCATGCAAAGCTACACTTCTGTCTGCACTGGTTTGCGCCTCCGAGCTAGGCCAGGCTGGCTCTGTGCCAGCACATGGGGCCCCTGGCCCTGTAGGCAAGAGCTGCATGCCATCAGGCCAGGTCAGGCTGACTCCATGCCTCCACATGGGGCTTCCAGCACTCCAGTGGGGAGCTACATGTGGAGGCATGGAGCCTGCTTGGCCTGATGGCGCCCAACTCCCCACAGCTCCCAGACTGCATGCCATTGGGCTGGATGGGCTCTGTGCCTCCACGTGCGGCTCCCCACTGGAGTGCTGAAAGCCCTATGTGGAAGCACAGAACTGAACCAGCTTGATAGCACATGGATCCTGCCTGCAGTGCTGGGAGTCCCACATGCTAACACAGAGCTGATCCAGTCCTGTTTGAAGGCGCATGCCAACAACCTGAGCTGGGCAGGTTCTGTGCCACTGCATGCAGCTCCCAGGATTCAGCCAGAGCCATGTGCCACCAAGAAGTGTGGGGGGGGTCTGCATCTTGCCATGGGCCAGGAGCACCCCAAGGGCCTCCTGATGCCACTGCTGCCAGTGGCAAGGGTTGTGTCAGGGGGGCCCACAAACCCCACACCCACCCACAAGTCCCCACACAGACCCCCAAATCTGGCACACCCCACCCCTACCCCCATATACAATATACAAGAGTAAGACTATATTTTAAGCTATTATGCAATTATCTTTATATACACTGTGCAAATGCACATAAATCGGAACAAAAATATTTTTGAAATAAAATTAAAATATGCTACACTGCAGATGTTTGGTTTTTAGTATATGATTTTTTTTCTGGTTCCAAAATGGCAACCCCCCTCCCAAAAGGAGGCAAGGGAGGGAGGGGGCATGTTCTGGTGGCAAAGGTTAGAGGTGGGACTTCCAGTCCAAAAGTGGAGATTAGGGGACAAGGCACCTGTCAAGGGGCAGGGCTACACTTGCAGTCCTTGATAGCTCACTAAAAGTCATTAAATGGCCCTCCAGCTGACATAACTGCCCACCCCTGTTCTAGGATGAAGAGCTACTAGTGTTTACTCCTTTGTTTTGTAGAGTACTGGTTGACAAACAGCAACAGACAGTGAAGTTGTAGTATAACAGAAAAAAAGATCAAGTATGGAACCACACCCACAAATGTGTACTTCAAAGGGGAATCTTTCTTTTAAAGTAGTATAGTGAATAGAACCTGGAATATTGCAATGTTTTACATATAGACACAAGTAATTTTATATTGCTTTTCTGTGTAGAAAAGTTATTTGCCCATTAGATAACTTACTACCACTGGGCAGTACTGTATGAAACAACTAAAAATTTATATATTTATTATTGTTTCTAAGTTAGTACCCAGGCATTGAGTTTTACTTTTAAAGACTTTAAAATCAAGTTTACCAGAAGTGACATAGTTTTGCTTCAGAGAAAAATGTCAGGGGTGTTTCAGACATTTTGCAGTGCTTGTAATGCACAATTCATTTTGTCCATCCTTTATAAACTGTCCAGTCCCTGTCTTCTTCCATCTGTTGATCTGTTTCTGGATGATGACTGGGATAGGCAAAATGAGGAATACCTGAACCCCACATTTTACTCAGTTTATCTACAGAATAGATTTTTTACTCATTGGAATGTTTAGGGAAGGCTAGGATTCAAGTTGATCATAGACTGAGCTTTGTAATGGTTATGATACAACTGTTTTATATTGCAGAAGTTGGTCATTATAGTCCTCATATATATTATTTATGGTATAGCACCTAAAGGTAAGGAATACTACTTAAAGAAACTGAAACCCAGCAATCTCTGTGGTATATTTTAAGACAACAGTCCCCAATCTTTCCAGGTTCACACTCCCCAATTCCTCAAAACTGAGTGCAAGCTCAGTTTTTACAACTAGGTTTTCATCAGGATCACATGACCCCCAATGGTAGTAACCCCTTGTTGGGTCACTGCTCTAAGATCTTGTTACAATTCTTGCAACCAGAAGATTCCCAAAGCATAACTTGAACTGGCAGAAGAAAGACAGGGAACCTATTTTATAATGGGGAGTTCAGAAAGCATTTTAAATTGGATTGGGATACAGCTGGAGAAGATTTACAGACGGTATCACCAAAAAGTTTGGTGATAAAAAGCTTGCTTTCCTATGTATTTTTGTAAAACCCATGGTTTACAGCATATACAGATTTTCATGCAAATGAATTTTTCTTTACATTGATTTTCTTATAAATAGCATTCCAAGGAAGATGTCAGAAGGTAACTTGAGCAGTAACTAAATTCTCTATGTAATTCTTTTCTGCCCCCAAAACATACATAGATTTTTATTTCGAAGTGTACATACAGAAGCACTTGGCTTTTGTTTGTTTTTTGCTTTGGAAAAAGATTGCAGCTGCTAGTGAAAAGAAAGATTTTAATATGTGATTTTTTTCAACATCCTAATTGAAGCCCACACTAAGAGTTTGTGCAGTTGTCTGCCTAATACTGCAAGTTGTAACAGCAATATTTTGTTTAGTCAGGCCCAGTAAAAGAAAATGCTTATGTGGTTTCCAAGGAGAGAAATAAACAAAATGGAAATGAGTAGGGAACTTGGAACTGTTAAAGTGTATGTAATTAAGGAAAAATACATAGTTCAGATAATTGTGGAAACTATTAGAAGATATTGCTAATTCACAAACAGTTGTTTAGTTTTCTTTCAAGCAAGGGGACAGCTTTACATTGACTACTAGCTATCCTTTCCATTAACTTAACTAAACAAAACATCTTGCCTCAGGTTAAGTGATCATCCCCTTTCATAACAGTGATTTAGTTAGAGAAGACAAACTAGATCCCTAATTTTTCAAATAGGAAGTTTAGCTTGTAAGCTATTTCTTCATGTTAAAAGAATACTTTGGAACACTCACGCAAATACTGTTAATCTGAATTTGTGGAAATATTTCCTATCAGTTTCTGAAGATGCTATGCCAGATGTCGGGAAAAGCTCTTTCATCTGCAATA
The DNA here is from genome assembly GCF_001723895.1 of Crocodylus porosus. Classification (NCBI taxonomy): domain Eukaryota; kingdom Metazoa; phylum Chordata; order Crocodylia; family Crocodylidae; genus Crocodylus; species Crocodylus porosus. The sequence goes on from NW_017728943.1 coordinate 44,514,010, forward strand.
ATGGAATAGTTTTATCCACCCTTGTTGTTTTTGAATTCAGTCCAACAGTATTGGTCATCATGGGTGGATGAGCCTTACTTGTGCTTTTTTGGTTTGTGCCTGCCTAAACTGCAGTCTTCTAGCACAAGAAGCAACAGCAGGAAATGCTCTGTGGGATGTAAAAATAAACTATTACAATGTAAATCAGTTAGTTTACCATTTTGATAACTAGTATTAGCATACCAGTCAGTGAGACTTTCTGAGGTTCACTGATCCATTGCACTGCGCTGTTAGATTCTAACTTAGAAGTAAATACAGTCCAGTTTACAAGTCCACTAGAAATAAGAAGCCCCAAAAATAAAGCCTTTAAAACAATTGTAAATCATTGTTACCATGTGGTACATTTATCTTGCTGAATAATAATAGTTAACATTGTTATTGTTGCATTAGGAGAAACTGTAGTCTTCCCTCTGAATGGCTGGAACAGCCTTGTGCTTAATTTAAGAACAAGAGTTTAATTTTAACATTATCTTAATCAAAAGGCCATCAAAAAGAAAATAGTTCTGTACATATTCTAATAACAAATGTTCAGTGACATAGTGCTTGTGTTAGGTGATATAAAATCAAGAGCACTTTGCCTTGTCTACTACACTTTTCAACTGCCTGGCATATTCCTTTAGTGAAGAAAGATGGCACCATAAATACTGCCCGATGGTAACAGGAAGGATGTGCCACATTGGTTCTAAACGTCATTCGCTGTGTTCCTTTCAGCTGCCTGGTACTCCCAAACAAACATGGTAGATGGTCTAGTGTTGAAAGCTATGGCTCACTCTATTTAGCTATGCTATGATAAGTCAATTCCATTTGGACATACCAAAAACAATACATAATTGTGACAAAGTACTGCAAGCCAATCTTGACTGTTAAAGATCACTCTTTTTCATTTATCTCTGCTGAGTGCACAGAGAAGGGACAATTTTGCCTTCATGTTCCTAAATTCATTATTATGGGGTAATTCTTCCTATTATTGGAGACTGCATGAAGGCATTACATCTGGGAGTTTTATTTCATCTCTACTCTTCTGAAATTACGTGTCATATGTTCTAATTTGCTGTAGAGCATGAGACGAGACCAGTTTACAAGGACCCTTGTTACACAAAATGTAGAGGTGTATATATTTGAACATGCAAAAATATGCATTCCTATATTAAAAACCTCCAGGTAACTAAACACTTAAGCAGCTGTTTGCTCACAATTACCTGTGGTGCTTGGACAAACACAAGCTTGGGCTCACATAGATGCATATATTTTGCTTATGTAAAAAAGTGTTTGTGCAGACTGTCTTCTAAATTTAGAATTTTCAGTTGCTAGAAGCATCCATCTGACACATATCACTAAAAGGCCAAAAAAAGCAAAAGTATTAATTAGTGTAGACTGCATATGATATAGCAGTACTGAAATATTAATAGGTTCTATGACTTCAAAACTGATAGGCAACTCAAAACACTAACTTTTTTGTACCTGGTGATCTGATGTGATGTAGAAGTTTTCTCTTGGTCCTCACCATTAAGGAAATCGGGCTTCCAAAACCAGCAAGTCAACTATTGTCTGGGCACTAAGCCCAGATTAATAATATCCCAAATGTTGAAGGAAGGAGCAAGAGAAATAGGAAACGTCTTTGACAAAATTGTTGATAGCTTGCTAAGGCTGGGGAGGGAAACAGAGAGTTTGAATGGTTACTAATGTTTCTATATGCAAGGAAGGTTCAGGGAGGATCTGGGAAACTAAGTAGTAGTGAGCTCTGCCTCAGTTGTAAAAATAATAAGAGAAAGGGAATATATATATATTTTTTTGTAAACTAAAGTTAGCATAAATTAATGAACTGTGATGAATTAATTTACCTTTAAGTACTTTCCATTAAACAGCTGTTTTTCAATATTTGAAAGTGATATTATTTGAAGGATTATCTTGCAAAGACAAAAGTGTAGTGAAAGGGTTAATGAAATGGATTGAAAGTGAAAAGTGCAATGGAACCCCTGAGCTATATAAAGTTACCTCAGTATTTGGTATAAATATAGTCTGCACTCAACGTAGCAATATCAGGGTGACATTATATAAGGCAGTGTTTTTAATGGTAGCACAAACTTAGTAAGATTCTGATTTTATTTATGCTAGAATAAATCCAGAATAATTGCCCATTCTTTTTTTTCCCTCAATAATTCCTGATTTTTAAATGTGTATCTACCATTGGCTTCTGATACAAATCCAGAATAGCTCCACTAAAATCAATGGCAAGTGGTTCAATGAAGTTAGTTGAGTTACTCTAAATTTATACTGGTGCAATTATAGTCACAATCTGGTGCATAGTAACTACTAAGACAAAAGAGATGTAAGAATTGGGATTTCACAGGTGTCTTTCTGAAAGTGTCTTTACCCTGTTGTATATAAAGAACAAGTAAATGTATTGATTTTTTTACAGTTAACTGACAAACCTGAAATACATTCAAAATAATCTAAAGAGATAAATGTACGTGTAAGAGGTAGGTCACAGAAATCAGTGTAATAACGGCCAAAATATGGAGATTAGCTAGCAAAACCAAATATAGGACTTTATCCCAAGTGTAGCACATATCTGGGTTAGCTGAGGATAGTGTTCTGTAATTATAGACTCAATATCTGGTACTAGGTACTAGTTAAAAGGGGAGAGAGACTAAACCTTTGGCTAGATAAAGAATAGTTATAGATTCATTTTTTTCCTTTTCTTTGCACAGAACTTTGAAGCATTGGTGAAATGCACATTGAAATAGTGTGTGCAAGTCTGATTCCAATTTATTGGAAGAAAACTGAAAAAATTAACATGTTGCATAAGTGAGCAAGCAGCATGAGTCTGGGGGGTTGGGAAAAAATGAATCAGAGTGTGGAAGGAATAGAGCCAGGCATGTAGTTCAGAAAAAGGGACTAGAAGAGGATCATGTGGACATAGATAAGTGACTGACAGGATGGATTCCAGTGAGGAGTGTGAAAAATTAACTAACTCTATAACAAGAAGTTCTAGATTAGACTTAAGAAAAGTTATAACTAAAACTACAGCAAAAAGCAATGCAGGAAAAATTTCTGTACACAACTAGCGATTGAAATATGGAAGAAGCTGCCAAAGTCAGCAATGGAAGGACATAATTGTGTAAATCATTTCAAGAGGGAGCGTGGGTACATTTTTGGAAAATGAGGGAATCACTGGGTATAGCTATTAGTGAGGCTTGTGGAATTAAAACTATGAAATGCAAGTTGATTTATATTTTGCAAGAATGTAACAGGCAAACTTCTGCCCTTAATGGTTCTCACATTATTTTTTCAGCATCCTGTAAACTTCAAACAGTAGCAATGCAAATCAGCAAGCACTTTCTTAATCTACAGATAATTATATACATGAAAGCTTCCTAAAACAGATTTTTAAAGAGACTTGGAGATTACTGCAAAAGACAGTATTTATGTTATGATGAGTCACCAGGGTCTGATGGCACTGCTTACCATATTACAGCTGTGGACTTTCATAAACATTTTTGAAAGAGCATTCTGGTTTAACTGGAATTTGTGAGACACCATTACCCTAAACTATAATTTAATTAATTTCAGTTATTTTTATTTCCCTTTCACTTTTTGACCCATTACATCTTTCTAAGATTTTTATACAGCACCCATCATTGTAATACTAAGAGCCTAACTACATTCTGCTTGTAAAGAAAAATTATACAACCTGACCCTGTTCTGAATATGGTAAAGTTTGACTAAGTGCAGGCCTCTCTGAAAAAATATAATGTAATTATACAATTAAATACTATATTACATGTACACCTAATGAAGTGAAATTAAGGTTGCACAGGGGAACCTTAGTTTGGTATTTCCTAATTTTGGAGTGCTTGACTTTGCAACTTTAATATTCCTGTAATGTAATTTTATGAGGTTGTAATAACTATAAACAGAACATGGAAACATAACTACGCATTCTCATACAAATTCTAGGAAGTCAAAAAAACTACCAAACAGTTTGTAATCATCTAAAACAAACACATATACACATAGGCGGAGAAAGGAAAAAAAGGGGGTGGGGAGGGGTTCGCGCATGCATCCGTGCACACCTGCATCTCCCCAGCAGGTGAGTCTGTGGGGGGAGGAGAAAGAGCCGGGGGTGGGAATGGGCAGGGTGCTGCCCAGCGGGGTGGGGCAGGGCACAAGGACGGAGCTGCGGCTTGTCCGGGAGATGTGGGGTGGGAGAGGGGAGGCAGCTCCCATCACTGCACACACCCCTGAAGGGCATGGGGGGGTGCTGCATGCCTTTGGATTTAGGCGGGGCAAGGCAGGCTGCTCCTGCAGGCTAGGGCCAGGGCTGCACTGGGCTCTTCCCAGTGGATGGTGGCAGCACTGAGAGGGGGGCATCACGGGGGCTGCAGCGAATTTTGGGGGAACTGCAGCCCCCCACTGTAGCCCCCTCCCAGTTCTGCCACTGCCCTCCATGAGTGCAGCCTAGCCAGGCCCCCCCTGTCCCCACTGGGAAGAGCCTGGTGCTGCCCCAGCCCCAGCATGCAGTGGCAGCCTGCTCTGCCCCATGCAGATCCAGGGGCATGTGCCCCCTGTTTCTCCTGGGGTGCACGTAGCAGCAGAAGCCATGCCCCCCAGAGAAACCTCTTGCAGCTCAGTCCTGCCTGCCCGTCCCCTAACCCCAGGCTGCCTCAGCCCCACTCCCTCCCTCACTGCTGCCCACATAAGCAATATGATATATTCAATAGAATACGCAATATAATGTAGGTATGCTGGATGGTAGGGCTAGGATTCAGAGTGACTTAGACAAATTGGAGGATTGGGCCCAAAGAAATCTCATGAAGTTCAGCAAGGACAAGTGCAAAGTCCTGCACTTAGGATGGGACAATCCCATGCATCAATACAGGCAGACAAGGAGCAATGGTCTCAAGTTGCAGCAAGGGAAGTTTAGGTTAAATATTAGGAAGAATTTTTCACTAGAAGGGTAGTAAAAGATTGGAACAGATTACCCAGATAGGTGGTGGAAGCTCCATCCTTGGAGGTTTTCCAACCCCAGCTAGACAAAGATGTGGTTGTGATAATTTAGTTGAGAATGGTCCTGCTTTGAGCAGGAGGTTGAACTAGATGACCTCCTCAGGTCCCTTCCAACCCTAAGTTTCTATGATGGAAACATGCTTCATGTTCACAGGGCAAGCTATCTAGAGAGTGGGAAAAAGTGTCCTGGAAACTGACTTTGCTAGCACTCACCAGCAAGAGCAACTAGAGAGTTGCTGGCACAGGCTGTCATTCAGCTCTGCACCACTCCTCCACCACCCCTTTACTGTTAGTGAGAAGTGAGCTCTAAACTCACAAGCAGAGCTCCCCCTTGCACAGAACAGGGGAGACCCATACAACAGGCAGGGGGAAGGGGAGGGAGGAGTGGCAGGATACTCCAGATACCTTATGAGGTGCTTTTGGGTATGTACTTTTCCTCTCTCCCCATCTTGTGTGTTTGTGCTTTTTCTCTCTCCTCAACACATTCCTACTGTAAAGCATGTCATATCAAGTGTTTATTTACACTGTGTTTTCACAGGGAAAAAGTGCTAGATAGCTCCTTGAAGAAGCAGCCTTGAAGGCTGATTTGGGAAAGTGAGGCGGTGCTGTGAGTCATGACATCTGCTGAGGCACCCTGGGCAACAGAGTTCAGCATGAGTCACAGACAGTCCCCTTGCAGAAAGAGAGCAGTCCACCCTGAGATGCTGGGGGATCTGGCCAAACACTATCATCATGTGTAACATACCACTCATCCAAATTAAAGTGTTTTACAAATGACTGAAAAATTCTGCACTTAAATAACATCTTTGAGGATGTATAACCATTTTTGCAGCTTGTTACTAGGTAATAAATTGTTTGGACATGTGGCATGACACAATTTATTGCTCCATTAACACATTAATTACACTTTAAAATCCAACATCTGCCAGGGGCCATGGCTGACGTCAGCCAGTTGGCCCCTAGATATCTACTCTTGATGTCTGGAGACAAATTTAGTAAAGGGCACTTTACAGTGGAGCTTGCTTCCTCTGGCATGCTGCCAGGATTTAACGTCCAAAATATGATGCTCAGATTTTCATCCAAGGCTTTGCTGGATGAATCTTAACTGTATAACTGCAAGGAAAGTTCAAAGGGGAATCCAGGTTTTTACTTTCCTGGTATCTTTTCTGGTGAGGAGTTGGTTAGTTGCCACATCACTGTCCGGTGAAACCTGGTGATATCTTTTATTGAACTAACTGTATAGTTGGAAAACAGGTTAAACAAGTCTTTGGGCATAATGTGTCCTACACTACGTCTGGGAAAGAAGCAGGTAGCTGTTGAAAAATTACAAGTTGTAGATAAAACTACAATAGGTGCAATAAGCTAAAAAATCAGAGTGTATACACTGCACTTATCTGCTAAACATGATACAAGAGTTTTAGCTATTTACCACAGATCTACAGCCATTCATCTTAAGTTTTATACCAACTAAAGTACTAGCTCCGATTACAAAATGGAGAATATCTGCAAAGTATAAGACAGTATTTACTATGGGTTATTGATATGTTTTGATGTGCAATGTGTATATGACATGTAAAAAGGGCATAGAAAAATGCAGTTGCCACTCACCAAAAAAGAGATTGGTGATAGCTTCAGGTATTTTTAACAAAAAAAAATAGTATCCACAAGGAATGAAAATTTAATGTGATTATGACACTGTGTTGGTTCTTATGCTATGCTCATCAGTATGGTATCACAGTGCCTTCTAGTAGTGCCTTAAGCAACATGGCAAATATCTGCCCTGTTTGTTTCCTCATCCTCTCCCTGGAGGAGAAGCATGTGCATTGGACTGCCTTGTTTTGTTTTTTCTTTTTCTGTAATGTGTGTGCTTCCATACACATTGCTATACAGCTATATTGGACAAGGAAAGACCAAAAATTTCTTTGCTAGATAAAGGCCAAAAATACATGAATGCTTGCATTCAAAATCTTGTCTATCCCAATCATGCAGCTGGTCCAATAAAAGTTACCAGCCACAAAAATCTCATCTTTTCTGCACCATCATATATACAGCATCACTCCAACACTACCAGTGTCCACACTGCAATTCCTGTTCAATTGTAGAGGTTTTGTCTAGAAAGAAAAAGGTGGCAGAGCCCAAGAAAATCATTTGTATACTTTGTTCCTATATAATTGATGCCTTGATCCTAGTATTTATTATCCTTAATATGAGGAAGTTTAGGAGTTGACTTCCAAATCAATGGCACAAAATCAGAAGCCTTCAGACAACATCATTTATAATAGTTATGATTAACAGGCTAGAAATCTGACGGATGGAAAAAATCTGATCTGCACTAGATAAACAAGTTGTCAGGGTTCTGGAATAAAGATCTGGGACTTAGCTTATTTTCAAACGCTGGGAACTAACTGGGAGAATAACTTAAAAGCTCAACATCATTCAGATGAGGCTATGGACCAGTCATCATTGTGAGACTCAGAAAAATGTTGGTAATACCACGATAATGTAATGCTGTGCAGAGTGGCAGAATGGTATAGCAAGTCAGGAACAAAACTAACAAAACTAAGTTATTATTCACATACCATGTAATAAAAGTGTGGAACTCACTGCTACAAGACATTATGAAAGCTGACAGTTTTAGACTCAAAAAAGTATTGGGCAAAGTCTTGGAGGAAAGGTGCCTCAGTAGCTATTGAACATGGGAGTTAGGAGTACAGCCTCTGAATCAGAACTTTCTAGACCTTTAGAACCCTAGATTAGCTGGAGGCTGCAAATGAGAGAGGAACAGTGGTAAAAACTCTGGTCATACACTGTTCACTGTCTATTTCAGCATCCACTCTCTGTCACTGACACAAGATACTGAGCAAAATGGACCTACCACTGGACCCAGTAAATGGAAGTTCTTATGCTTTTATGTTCTTAAGAAGTTGTGGAATTCCTACTGGCAAACTTCTTGTGCTTGAGACCTACAGCAGATGAGCAAAATCTCAACTTATAAATACTATCTTCAGACAGAATGACAAATGTAAGACCATTTGGAAACACCTACACTTCAATCACTGGCATCTTCTTGACTATATTATTGTCAGAGCCCATGATCATACTGATGTCCATATTACCCGAGTCCTGAGAGGTGCAGATGACCACCATTCAGTCAGATCAATCATGGACACGCAGCTTGCGCCACAACACCGTAAACAACCAAAAGGAATGCAGATGAGATTTAACTTCAAGGCACTTCAAGACCAAGCTAGATATGAGGCTCTTCAGCAGTGCCTTACTGAGAGGCTCTCTGACCTACCTGCTGACATCAAGCACACTGGGAGGAACTTAAGAACATTATTCACAAGGCATGCGCTGATTCAATTAAATACTCTATTTACCATCACCAAGATTGGTTTGATGGGAATAATGAGGAAATCTTAGCACTTATCCATCAGAAGAGAACTGTGTTCTGCAGTTGGCAACATGAACCCCTCCAACTAGCAAAAACAAGAGGCTTACAACTGGCTTAAAGCTTTAATTTAGAGGCTACAGGACATCAAGAACCGATGGTGGCAAGTGAAGGCTATAGAGATCCAGAGTTTTGCTGATCCACATAAGATGAAATGTTTCTTTCAAGCAATACAAGCTATCCACAGACCACGTTCCAATGGTCCAACCCCCTTGTGAACCCAGTACAGCTCTACCCTTCTCCACGGATAATGTATCCAAACAATGCTGGAAGGTGCACTTCATGATTCTACTCAACTGTGAATCTGAGGTCTCAGCTGCCACCATTGACTCCATCCCTCAACACCCAGTAATGAATCTCTTGCTGATTCCCACATCCTTCAAGGAAGTCTCACATGCCATTATTCAGACCAAGAATAATAAGGCACCAGGACCAGATGATGTTCCTGCAGAGGTCTTCAAAGCAGGTGGAACAACACTAGCACAAAAATTTCACCAACTTCTCATCAAAATATGGGTGTGACGGAGGCAGCTCTCGAGGCCAGGTCTCATGCCCGCCTGCCCACCTGTCTATGGGGCAGTCTGGCCAATCTCACCTGCCGCAACTTTGCTGTTCTCAAAAAGGGTAGTAAAATGCAGTGGACTGCCCACTACATGCCCCGATGCCAGGCAGTGCTATCTGCAGCTCTGAACCTCCCCTACACCGCAGCCCATGCCTTGCAGATGGCATCCATGGTGTCATAATGCTCCTGGCCTAGAGCCAGGCTAAGCTTAGTCCTCACTGTCAGGCCTCTTTCACACACACGTTCACTCTGCCCTCCTCTCACTAGGGCCTCTTTCTCAAATCAACAACTTGTCCTGCCCTGCTCCCTCTTGGAGCAGCCATAGGTTTTATGTGGTTCATGCCTTGGGTGGCAGAAGTACAGCCTTTTGGGCCTCTCCCATGACCCTCACCTGGGTAGTGACCAGCCAAATTCCTGACCTGGGCCAAGCTTGCACTGGCCCCTCCCAGTGCAGCTTTACATAGACATACACAAACAGACACTGGGCCCCCGGCCCCACACACTGGGCTCCCAGCCCTCTGTTCCCCCTTTCTGGGGCTCCATACTTATCTCAAATTGCTCTGCAGGGGTTGGCCCATGTGCTGCCCTTCAGGCTGTCCCACAGCCCTACTCAGCACACCCCCTTGGCTGCCCTTCAGGCTGGCCCTCAGCACCACTCAACCCGCTTCTGGGCCCTTACTGCCGCCCCTATTCTGGGGTTACACATCTAACCCCCTCGGGGTTCTGGGGTTTCTCTCCCCTGTGGAGGCTCAGTGGCCACAGCCATGCCTGGCCCCACCTGGGTCGTGTGCCATCTCTGGGCTCAGGTGACTGCAGCCAATCCTGCCCCCCATGTACCCACAGTATTGTGGGGGCTAGGGGTTAAGGTGCCCTGATCCGTCTTTCACCAGGGTGGTAACTGCCCTGGCATTTCCTGGGGGCTCCCACGCTACTAGGAGCCCCACCAAACCACCCATCCATGGCAGGGTACCATGTTAGGTCATGCCCAGGACCAAGAGCCTCCTAGTCATCATAAGCTCTTGCCCTTACCTCCTGGGTGGTTCCTGCTGCAGCTCATCTAGGCAGTGCTTCTGCTGGGCTGACTGCAGCCTTTATATACTAGGGTATATAAAGCCTTTATATACTAGGGTCTCAAAATGGCCGCTGCAATCAAGCGCCTGCTAGCTGCTTGACTCAGCCCTTAAAGTGTCAGGCACTGCAAGTGCTCTGCCACAGTGGGTTCACAAGGAAACTCCACATAGCAAAGAATGCCAACATAACCATCTTCAAGAAAAGGGACAAGTCAGTGTGTGGGAACTACCAAGACATTGCCTGCCTCTCCATTGCTGGGAAGATTCTTACTCACATCCTTCTAAATCACCTCCTCTCTCTTGCCAAAGATGTCCTTCTAGAACCCCAGTATGGCTTTAGACCATCGCTGGGTACCACTGACATCATTTTTGTTGCATGAGAGATCTGCAAGATGTGTAAAGAGTAATACCAGGAGCTGTTTATGGCATTCACTGACCTAACCAAGGCCTTTGACTCCAATTGTGAAGCCTTATGGAATGTGCTGGCTAGGTTTGGTTGTCCACAGAAGTTCATCAGCATCCTCAGACTACTCTGTAATGGGATGACCACCACAGTCCTTTGCAGTAGATCAGACAGACAGACCCATTTACCATCCATATTAGTGTCGAGCAGGGCTGTGTCATCGCCCCAATCCTTTTTTCCATCTATCTTGCTATGATTTTAATTCTCATCCATGACCGCTTTCCTCCTGGAATTGGGGCTGAATATCAAATGGATGGTAAGTTTTTCAACCTGTGGTGCCTCCAGAGCAAAACAAAAGTTACCAAGACTGGCATGACCGAACTTCAGTCATCCTCATGCATGCTGCAATCCACCCTTTACCTTTTTTCAGGTGCCTACCATAGCCCAGGACTATCCCTTAATATTAGAAAGACCAAGGTGCTCCATCAGCCTACCTCAGCACAAGCTTCCCCCCTCCCCACACAAATTACCATGGATGGAGAACCCCTGGAAAACGTCAAGCATATCCCATACCTTGGCAGCATCTCTCCCAGTCAGTCTGTCTTGATGTAGAAATCAAACATAGGATTCATTGAGCCAGCATATCCTTCAGAAAGCTTCACCCTGTCTTTGCTGACCAAGATCTGCAGATGGAAACTAAGATCCTGGTCTACAATGCAGTGGTTATTCCATGTTCCTCTACAGGTGTGAGACATGGGTGACATATCAAAGCCACCTTAAGTGCCTGGAATGGTTCCACCAGCATTGCCTCAGGAACATCCTTCACGTTAGATGGGAAGACCACTGTACCAATGCCAGCATGCCCTCTGCAGCTAAGATAACCAGCATTGAGGCAAAGATCATGAAAGATCAACTCTGCTGGGCTGGCCACTGTGTGTGGATGGCTGACACTCATCTCCCAAAGCAAGTCCCCTCCTCTTAACTCAGTCATGGTAAGAGGACCTACAGAGGACTAAGGAAGCACTACAAAGACACCCTGAAAGCATACCTTAAGAAGGGTGGCATCAACCTTACAAATTGGAAAGTCCTGGCTGGTAACTGGTGTCAATGGTGCTGCTCCTTACATCAAGCTACAGTTCGCTTTGAAGAGAGCCATCTTGCTTAGGAAGCTGAGGAATGGCAGAGGAGGAAGGAAAGCACACTACATCCTGGCCCACAGCTGTGTCTTCCTTCCACTCCCTCCAAGGCACCACTTATATCTGTGGAAAAACTTGCAGACCACAGATTGGATTCTTCAGCCATTTAAAACTCACCAATAATCCCCCTAATCCTGCCTCCCTCCTGGCAGGCATCTTTCTCGTATTTAGGGATAATCAAGAAAGACCTGAGCAAAATCTGTACTCCTTGCAGTGGGGAGGCTGAGGCAGGCTCAATTTCAGATCATGCAGTTCAGCAAAACTTCCAGGCTTTCTGTGGTTGAGCTTAGGTAATCAATGGACACAGGCTTGAAGGCAGCCTGAAGGCTGATCCTATCTAGTAGTGCAAATGTATCCACATTGTTCCTGCCAGAAAAGTCCAAACTGACCTTTCTGCCACTTCAGAGAACCCAGAGCAAATTTGTCTCACCTTCCTATGACACTGGTGAACTATGGCTCAACTTTCCACCTCCCATGATTTTTTCTCCTGCAAACTTCATTATTCTACCTCCTCAGAAACTTCTGGGAAAACTGGAAAAAGAGCAGCAAGAAATATCCTATTCATTTTAAACACAGGTCTCAGGTTTCCTGTTCATGTGTTCATATAAACATCCTTCTTTTATTTCCCTGGTCATCTCAAATTCACTATACAAAATATTCTTGGGGATACGGTCTTCTCCCATTCACCCGACATGGCTGACATCACAACCTCCTCTTCTTGATAGTGGTTGCTGAGCATGTCAGCCTTGCATGCTTCATTAGCTCTGTGTTTGGTATTCTGTGTTCCCACTTTATTTTCAGGATCTTACTCAGACATTTCATGTGGAAGCTGTTCAGTCTCTTGATGTGCCCAGCATATGTAGTCCATGTTTCTGAACAATAAAGCAGGGATGACAGCATACAAGTCTCATAGATTTGTATCTTCACATTAGCTGATAGTTTGCTTTTATTCCATGCATATTTCTGTAATAGCCTGAAAGTCTTAGGTGCTTTTCTAATTCTGTTAGTCAGTTCAATCTGAAGGTTGAGATTTCTGCTGATCATAGAACCCAAGTAGCGAAAACTGTCAGTGTCACCAAGAGATTTATCCTTCAAAGTGATGTCAGGTATTGGTTCTTCCACCACTTGGTACATGATCACGGTCTTCTTGAGACTAATTGCCATCCTGAAGTTCTTGCATGACCCAGAAAATCTGCCCAAGAGATTTCATATGGAAGATTCACTGTGGACAACCAAGGCCGCATCATCTGCAAACAGGAAGTCTCTCAATACCAGTTCTTTCCCCTTGATTTTTGCTCTAAATCTGGTGATATTGTAGAAGCCTCTACCTAGTCTGCTTCAAAAGAAAAATGCCATGATTGTTATTATTGAATGCATGAAAAAGAAGAAGAATGCACTGTGGTATTTTACAGAAGCTACCCCGCCACAGCTAGCCCCACCACATTGCCACCAAGCCCTCTAGCTGGATGCAGTTTACACTCAGACCCAGGACCACTCAGTCCCAATACTGTTGTCAAATACTGACCATTAGAACTCCAAGGAGGAGAGCCCATGGCCATCAAACTCTTGTTTCCATTTTTCTACCTACTGAGTTTGGCAAAACATAGCTTTTGACCAAGCATTCAAGGTCCTGATCCTACTACTTCCAGGTCTTTTTTTCTTTTATGTCACTCCACATTTGGAAGCCATCTTCCTTATTTTTCACAGGTTAAAAAATGATAACTTTGGATTGATGATTCCTCATATAGACAAGGGGTATCTTATCCAGTCATTGTCTGGGACCCACCTTGCAAAAGACTGTTAAATCAGAATGGAATTCCTTACTCTGTTTTGGAGCATTGGTCTGAAAGTTCAGTGGAAGAGGTTTCTATTGGTATCCTGTCATAGTGGCAGAAGAGATTCTATGGATTGATTCATAGCTCCTGATCTTCAAGAGACTTATTTCACATCTTTATCCACATAGCTCTGGGGTTCATGGTAGAAGAGTTCTGACAGAGTTCTGACTTCAAGAGCCTCGTGAAACTCCTTTGGGTCTTTGTCACTAGCGATTGCATTGTTTTGCAGACAGTGAATGCTAGATAAAAAGCCTATGTGGGGAAAATTGCCACAGCAGGTAATCAACTTGTTCATTTGATCCTTGTTTTTTTTCTTGTGGCTTAAAATCAACATAGAAAAATCCATCCTGCCCTTTTCGCAGATTATACAGTTCACCAGGAAGTGATGGTCAATTCAAGGTCAATGACAGCATACTTAATTCAGCAACAGTTTCAGTGTTATAGCGTATCAGAAAACTCTGGACAAATCCCAGAATACCAGTGAAGATGTACCTCAAAATTATAAGCCACATGGTAGCATTCACATCTATCAGATTCCAGATCTTACCTTTAGTCTCCCTCAAGGTTGCTTGTGATCAATATATCTATCCAACAGACACATCAGTACAACTGTTTGTCCCTTTCCCATTCAAAGCCCAGTTATCTTTAAACTGGTAAATAGAACCACTAACAATATGCAGTAAAGTTTCTTTTGCTAGACCCTCTTTGCCGAAACTTTGTCATATAATATACATTGCTACCCACTTACCTACTCTATACAACACCTTAGCATACCAATTCTGCAGGGAATTTTCACTAAATCCCATGTCATCTACATCTACCTCAGGAAGGGATTCTCAAAGGTAGCCCTGTCCCCTTTGTACCTCAACAAGTGGCAGATGTTCTACTTCAAAGCAGATGTAACCCCAGGTTCTTTGAAAGATGCCTTTCTTCCTCTGCGGATACCAAGACTGTCCTATGCCTTTCTGCCAATTCTGCTGACGTCCTGAGTTCTTAGCAAGATACAGTCTGTTTTATCATAATGTCACCAGTTCTCCAGTCTGATGAGTTTGCCAACCTTCCCATCTTTTCACTTCTCCCTAACATAGCTTATCAAAAACAGAACCAAATACAGCACCCACATCCCCACCGGGAGATGGTGGGGAATACCGCCACTGCTGGTCCACTGAGCAACCCTTGCAAAGCCAGCAGGCCAAGGCACTTAAGGGAGTCCAGCCCTGGTACAATCTGTGGGCAAGGCAAGAGCCCCCAAAGGGACACTTGCCTACCTGTACACGAATGCCAGGAGCTTGGGGAATAATTGGGAGGAACTAGTCCTCCCGCTTAACACAAATAATTACGATGTCATAGGCATAACGCAAACCTGGTGGGAATCCACCCATGACTGGACCATGGGTATAGACAGGTATACCCTGTACAGGAGAGATCGAGTGGACAAAAGGGGCAGGGGTGTGGCTCTCTATGTCAAGGAGAACTACGCATCACTGCAAGCCAACATTGGTGACCAGGGTGGACAACTGAAGACCCTCTGGGTAAAAATCCGTGGGGAACATGACACAGAGGACACAATGGTGGCAATCTATTACAGACCTCCCACCCAAAGTCAAGAGCTTGACCAGGAGTTTGCCAGGAAATTGGCTGAGGCTGCATGCTCCAGTTCCATTGTTGTCATGGGAGACTTCAACTACCCTGACATCTTGCAGGAAGAGTACTCAGCTAAATCCAACCAGTCACAAAGCTTCCTCTCGTGCATGGATGACCTCTATCTGACACAAGAAGTCTACGGGCCAACAAGAGGTAAAGCACTGCTTGACCTGGTACTGGCAACCAGGGACGACCTAATCAGTGACCTAACAATCGATGGGAAGCTGGGTGACAGCAACCATGAGCTGATCACCTTCACCACCTGCCATAAAGGTGGCAAGTCAGTCAGCAATACTGAAGTCCTCCACTTCAGGAAATCTGCCATTGACAAGCTCAGGAGGCTTGTCAGTGAGGCCCTAAGGGACCGTGATCCCAAGGGGAGTGGAGTTCAGGAAGAGTGGTTGCTCCTCAAGGGAGTGATGCTCGATGCACAAGCTAACGCTATTCCGTCTTGGAGGAAAGGCAGCAAAGGGGCACAGCAACCCCCTTGGCTCTCCAGGGAACTAGCAGACCTCCTGCGGCTAAAAACAAAGACCTACAAAGGATGGAGGATGGGATCCACCTCCAAGGAGAAATATTCCACACTGGTCCAGACCTGCAGGGAGCAAACCAGGAAAGTCAAGGCTGTGAAGGAACTCCAACTAGCTACAAGTATCAAGGATAATAAAAAGTCCTTTTTTAGATATGTGGGGAGCCGGAGAAAAAGCAAGGGCAACATTGGACCCCTGCTAAACCAGACAGGACACCTGACAACCAATGCCCAGAAAAAAGCCAATCTACTAAATGCGTACTTTGCGTTGGTCTTTCATTAGTCCCATGGGAGCCTCCTGCCCATTACGGGACAGGGAGGCCTGGGTGAGGGAGATTCCTTGCCTTCCATCAATGCTGACCTCATGAAGGAACACCTTGAGAGGCTAGACACCTTCAAGTCAGCCGGCCCTGACAATCTACACCCCAGAGTACTCAAGAAGCTGGATAGCATCGTAGCTCAGCCCCTGGCATGGATCTTCAAGAACTTCTGGCGCTCTGGTGAAGTGCCCAAAGATTGGAAGAAGGCCAATGTAGTGCCTATATTCAAGAAAGGGAGGAAGGTGGATCCGGCAGACTATAGGCCCTTCAGCCTACCTCTATCCCGGGGAAGGTCTTAGAAAAGATTATCAAAGAGGCCATTCTTAACAGACTGGCTGACGCCAACATCCTGAGGGATAGCCAGCATGGGTTTGTTGCACGTAGGTCTTGCTTGACGAATCTTATTTCCTTTTACAACCAGGTGACCTATCACCTGGACACGGGAGAAGAGATTGATGTTGTATATCTTGACTTCAAAAAAGCCTTTGATCTGGTATCCCATGATCACCTCTTGGCAAAACTGGCCAACTGCGGCCTCAGATCCACCGTGATCCGCTGGCTGAGGAATTGACTCCGCGGTCGGACCCAGAGGGTGACTGTTGATGGAAGTCAATCATCATGGCGCACTGTGACCAGTGGGGTCCCTCAAGGCTCTGTCCTAGGGCCTATACTATTTAACATCTCCATTAATGATGTAGACATTAGTGTCAGAAGCAGACTAGCCAAGTTCGCTGATGACATGAAACTCTGTGGTAAAGCATCCACATCTGAGGACAGGAGGGTGATCCTGGCAGATCTTGACAGGCTCGTGAAATGGGCGGATGAGAACCTGATGGTGTTTAACATCGAAAAGTGCAAGGTTCTCCGCCTTGGGAAGAAAAACCTGCAGCATGCTTATAGGCTTGGCAGTGCTACGCTGGCTAGCGCTACAGACAAAAGGGTCTTGGGGGTCATGATTGACCACAAGACGAACATGAGCCTTCAATATGATGCTGCAGCTAGTAAAGTGGGCAAAACAATGGCTTGCATCCATAGATGCTTCTCAAGCAAATCCCGGGATGTCATTCTCCCTTTCTACTTGGCCTTGGTGAAGCTGCAGCTGGAGTACTGCGTCCAGTTTTGGGCTCCACAATTCAAAAAGGATGTGGAGAAGTTTGAGAGTGTCCAGAGAAGAGCCACGTGCATGATCAGAGGTCAGGAAAACAGACCTTACAATGACAGGCTAAGAGCTATGGGACTCTTTAGCCTGGAAAAGCACAGGCTCGGGTGATCGGATGGCCACCTATAAGTTTATCCAGAGTGTTCACCAGGATCTGAGGGAACATTTGTTCACTAGAGCACCCCAAGGGATAACTAGGTTGAACAGTTATAAACTATTACAAGACCGTTTCAGACTGGACATAAGGAAGAATTTCTTTACTATCCAAGCCCCCAAGGTCTGGAATAGCCTGCCATCAGAGGTGGTTCAAGCACCTACTTTGAACACCTTCAAGAGAAATTTGGATGCTTATCTTGCAGGGATCCCATGACCCCAGCTGACTTCCTGCCCCTGGGGCAGGGGGCTGGACTCGATTTTCCGAGGTCCCTTCCAGCCCTAATGTCTACGAAATCCATGCAAATGCTGGTTAAACAACTTCTTTAGAGTGTGGCTACTTGCCTGAGGTTCAAACATCTATCACAAAATAGGAAATCTATCTACTAAGAGGAAGCATTGTCCATCTAGGTGGTTCAGCAACAGCTCTCTGAGCTATCAGCTTCAGTTGTGACTATCCTGTCTTATTTGCTTCCTCTGAAGAAACCTAGACTGTCAGAGTACACGTAGCAGCAACCTCCACTATTAATTCTACAGGATTACAATGCATTTTCACAACCCATGGTGTTAAGATATTTGAAAGGCAACACCCAGTGCTTTTTTTCAGGTGACAGCTCCCCTCTTCTACTAGGTTAACAGGACCCAACTGAAGATAACTGCTTGTTAAATCACTTAGAGTAGAATTTGTATGAGCAAAGTTGCAGAAAGAAGAAAAAGAAGAGGGAACAGTTATGTAGTTTATAGTAAATGTTTTCTGCACAGATCCCATGAACTCCCTTCTTCACCACTAATATGGAGCCCTATTCTCAAGGTTCTTATTTTGAAGGAAGAAAGTTTTTGTTGAAGCTACTTTGCCTTTTGTACCCTCATCTACAGTGTTCTGAAGGGCATGTAGGGCAGAGTTGCGCCATAATGAACACTGCTGTTAAGGAATAATCTAATTTAAATTACATAGGGCACATGCACCACAGAGTGGATTCCACGAGTATAACATCTCAAACCGTCACAAGACTTATGAAATAAGTTAACATTCTTTACAAAGAGACATTATGAGGATACATGCATTCCTCTTGCATTGAAAAAATGCAATGAAAATTACTGGAAATATGATTGATTTATAACATTTAATGACCCTCTCAGATCATACACTCTCCTTTCTATGTTTAATAGTGATTTGGATATTCTATTCCATTTGTCCTAATAAAAGTTATCATTAAAAATAAAAACCAAGGAAAATAGATGTGGGGGGGCAGGGGGAACAGAGCAAGTGAAGTAATCTAGGAACAAAAAGATCTTAGCATACATTAGATCTGTGTAGATATGAACTGTATAGAAATAAAGCTTATCTGTGATGTAGTGACATCCCCAACCAAATGATAGGGTTAGGTTAGCGTTTTTGGAGGTACAAGGATACTTGTATCATGTGCAAAGGAAAAATTGTTATTCCCAGATGAAGCAAGGCACTGTCTCCAAGAGTTATCATCTGGCAGACTGTAGTAAGAGCATAGGAAAAATGCACTTACCAAGTTTCTAGCAGAGAATAAGCAGCCATTTGAAATATAGTCCCCACTTCTAAGACTAAACTGTATCTAACAATCCAATAAAGCAACAGTAAATGAAAAAACTTATTTTAATGATGTTAAAATAGCCTAACAATTAAAAAAAAATGTATCTCTGAGAAGGAAGCAGTAGTATATTATGTGATGGGTTAAAGTTTAGAAGTCCTTAATAGAAGTCAGTTGTACCAAAGTTTTCATCAAAGACCAAGTAGTTCACAAAGAACAAATTAAATAAACATTTATTTCCTCTTTTGTATTGTAATATGCCTTTGGAGTGCCTAGTAGGTGGAAGTTTTATTGCCCTGGAGAGGCCTGCTACTTAGAATATTGCCTGCTCTGAAGCAGTGAGACCCTTAACCATTTAGTCCCAGTGAGGGGTTGCCTACACAGAAATATTCAGGAAAATTAACCCAGATTAACTGATGGTGTGACTTTGAAGTGGATCACTGATCTCCTGTATAGATACTCTTTTATTCAGAATGGAAGTGGCCCTGCTGACTTTAGCTTACTTCTTTTGAAAGTAGTAGTTCACTTTTCCAAAGTGAAATACGTTCAACTGAATTAAAGCTACTTTAATTTTCAATATGAATATCCACAAAAGGGTTCAATTCAGTTTAATAATCCATTTAAAAATAATCAGATTAACTTTCTAAATGTGTCCATGTTGACAAGCACTCAGAGGCTAAATATGCTTTGTTCCAAGAACACAATCCAGGAGATGAAACAATATGAACATTGTAAGCATCTTTCTTCCCTATTTTGTAGAAAGTAGGAGTTCATACCAAGCACACTACAGTCATTGGAAAAACTGCAACAGATTTCACTGGGTGCATCTACATGTGCAATTAATGCAAAGCAATAAACTCCAGAGCTGTTTGAGCTGGAGTAAACTACTCACAGGCACAGCATCTACACGCATGCCCAGGACAGCAGCAATTTGAGTCAGGGCAAAGCAGACCCCCAGCTGGCTGGGCTGACCAGCCACAATTTAGTCCTGTGGTCAGCATTTACACATGATTTTCAGTGGAGTTAATTAGTTTACTGCGCCCTAATCCAGCCCACTTGTAGATGAAGATACCCTACTGTTGAGCTAATTTGTCTACTCCACAGTAAAGCATACTAGTAGATGCACCCACTGTGTATTAGATCAAGTCCTTAATTATATGTCTGTTCTATATTAGCTTATTATAGGTCTTTTAAATCTTGCTCTAGAACTGAGAATGAACTTTTCCTCTGATAGTGCAGAAGAGTGAAGCCAGCTAGTTCTGTATAAGTATGGCAGCTGCAGAACTGAACCTTTCAGACATGCAGAGGACAGGACAGCACAAAAATCTGAGCTGTCAAATAAAAGAAGTATGTCTAAAATATTTGGACTTTTGGGAAAAGGCAAACACTCTGAATTAATTTAAACTGTTGAAGGTTTATTTTTTATTGAATTGCGTGATCAAAATTGTTTTTATTTTTATGTGAAAGAATGCATATTTTTTTCCAAAACACCACCCAGAATGTGCCACTGGTGAATTTGAAAGATCCCTAATGCCTGTACAAATAGAGAGTTCAGCTGAAATTTGTAAACTAGAGATCATACAACTTAAGGAATTTGTTTGTTCAGCCTACATTCTCCAAAACATCAAAATTACAAAATCCTTTCATTGTGATGTGTCAGGTTACAGCAAAAAACAAGCTGGATTTTTAAATGATAAAACAAATTGTAATTTGTTTTTGTAGTAGAAACAATTTTCAAGTGTTATCATTAAATACCAATCATTGACACTTATATAGATGCATATACCTACGCACACTAACATGGACACGTACATATCCATTCAGTCTAGATGGAAAAGTGCATTAAAATGTGTCACTGATTTTTATAATATTCCTTTAATGTAGCTTTTAAAATAAAGTTGCAAACAGTCAGTGGTTAGGAAATTTCTGAATTGTAGTTACCTGTGCAATCCTACACTATTCAGAGTGACCTAGACAAATTGGAGGATTGGGCAAAAGAAATCTCATGAGGTTCAAAAAGGACAAGTGCAAAGTCCTGCACTTAGGACACAGCAATCCCATGCATCAGTACAGGCTGGGGGCTGACTGCCTGGGCAATGGCTCTGCAGAAAAGGACCTGGGGGTTACAGTGGAAAATAAGCTGAACATGAGCCAGCAGTCTGCCCTTGTTGCCAAGAAGGCTAACAGTATACTAGACTGCATTGGTAGGGGTGTTGCCAGTAGGTCAAGGGAAGTGATTATTTCCCTCCATTCAGCATTGGTGAGGCCACATCTGATATATTCTGTTCAGTTTTGGGCCCCCCACTGCAGAAAGGATGTGGAGATATTGGAGAGAGTTCAGTGGAGGCCAAAAAAAATGGTGAGGCGGCTGGGGGACATGACTTATAAGGAAAGACTGAGGGAACTGGGCTTATTTAGCCTAGAGAAGAAAAGCCTGAGCCTTCAACTACATGCAGCCTTCAACTGCATGAAGAGAGGTTCGAAAGAGGATGGAGCTAGACTGTTCTCGGTGGTGGCAGATGACAGACCAAGGAACAACGGTCTCCAGTTGCAGCAAGAGAAGTTTAAGTTAGATGTTAGGAAGAATTTTCTCACTTGAAGGGTAGTAAAATACTGAAACAGATTACCCAAAGAGGTAGTGGAAGCTCCATCCTTGAAGGTTTTCAAAACCTAGCAAAACAAAGCTTTGGCAGGGATGATCTAGTTGATGATCTAGTTGGGAGTGGTCCTGCTTTGAGCAGGAGCTGGACTACATGACCTCCTGAGGTACCATCCAACCCTAACTTTCTTTGATTCTATAAGGCAACCTTAATAATAAGCAGTGCTACTAACCCTGCCTAAAATATATGGTTTTGGAAAAATTATATATATTAGAAATATTTCCAGGTATAGGTGAGAATTAAGGACTACTAGAAAGCTTTGTATTTTTGGTGACAAAATACAAATGTGCTTGTGTTTTGTAAATGGAATAAGCTATGGGAAAAAAAACCCACACCTTTGGGATGGATGTGATGAATACAGATTCTTCAACTGTGAGCACCTGAGTCAAAGTTTATAACTAATTTTCTGTTTGCTGTTTTATAAAGATATAGATGAATGTGCAACAGGAGCCCATAATTGCAGGGCAGATCAAGCATGTGTCAATTTAAGAGGGTCATTCAGATGCCAGTGTCTCCCTGGTTTCCAGAAACGAGGAGAACAATGCATTGGTAAGTGTACTAGCATAAACCATGTTCTTTGGCTATCTAGGTTAATTTTCAGACTTCATAAATACCTTGCCACATAGTTTTGATAGATTGTGGGAGAACAAGTAAATAATTTCTAGTGGATAGAGCTAGCAACTATTTTAAGCATACTGTATTCTGAACTTTGAATTGAGCTTCCAACAAAAAATTACTTAGCTATTTATGTTCTGCCTTACTTGTACTGGGTAGTACCCAGCGGCCCCAGATACAGTCACAAGCCCCTTGTAAGTGAATGAGAGTCTTTCCATTGATTTCAGTGGAATGCAGCATTCCAGGCCTAGGCACACTGTAGAAACACATAGAAAGACCCAGTCTGAAGAGCTTACTTTCACAATAGAATTCTGTTGCACTTATTTATTTGCATAAAACAAACCAGTGGAAACTCTGGGCCCAGAGGTATCAAATTTATCACACATTAACCACTGTCTTTAGCTCTTAGTGCCAGGAGTAGGGGCTGGAGAATGATCTATTGACACCACTGGGATCATTATAAGCCCAAATACATAAAAGGACAGTATTTGTGCAATCAGACTGCAGCACTTCTGCCAATATAGTGATATACTAAACCACGTTGTTCAGTTATATCTTACACAGTCCAATCTCCTCCAGGAATATTCTGAAAAATAGTGGCCTGAAAAGATATGCAAAGATGCTATCTTTCTGAACCTGCAGTTCTTACTGAGCACCTCTTAAATCTTGACTTCTGTGGAAGTTGCCCTTTCATAAGGGATTGGTCTTAGGCTCTGCATTTATCACATGTATGAGAACACGTGTGAAATCAAATCAAACATGATGAACCCAATACAACCTCTACAAGATGCAACATTTGTATAAGACAAGGTGAGGGAAAGGCATTTTCAAGCCCTCAAAATAACAGAGACAAGACAAAAAAGGTGTTCTCCAGTGTTTCACAGATCAGGAGTTTTGCAGTTGAAAGTTTTGCAAATTCTCTAATCTCTGTTTAGAAGGCTTGCTAAGATTCAAGCAGTCCCCTTAGAGGGATTACTGAGAGGGAAGAATGGGTAATATCAGTATCTGTTTGGTTTTAAATGCTTGGTAAAAAAAGAAGTCTGTACACCTTTTCTTTCAGGGTCTGAACCAGAGCCCATGGAAATCAATGGAAAGACTCTTAATCACTTCAGTGGGCTTTGGATCGGGTGCTTGACAAACAGATTTCTGTAAACAGAGCTCCTTCCAATACTTGTTAGTTTTATGTGGAGGAGTAGGATGAGTAGTTTGGAATGTAGGTACGGGAATACTTTTGACAGGTTGTTGATACATGTAAAAATGTTACGTTTTCACTAGAATGTAAGAGTAGGCATAATGTATTCCATTGTGCAGTTAGTTACTCCTTTTAATATCAGCTGAGCTAGAGTACTACTTAAAGGTTTAATAGGAAACATATTGCAACCCTGACAGTAACAAATCCGCATGGCACAACTTAGTTTTTTCGTGATTTATGTATAATTAACATCTTTAGAAGAAGAAATTCCTCCTACATCTGTCTAAACCAAGACGGGCTGATGAAGTGAAGAAGGATATATCACTAATGTAGGTCAAAATAGAATATATCGTAAAAATAATGCTACAGTCTGTAGTGTCAGCACTTCAAAATGAAACCCATCTTTTGAGGCTTTGTAATACCTCAGCCAAAAATATTCCTTTGGGACTAAATCTTGCTATAGACTCTCAACAGGGAGGAAATGTTCCTCTGAAGTTGGAGTGAAATTGCTCCAGATTTTTTTTGGCTTGAAGGCTGGTTAGGAAGGGGGGGGGGCAGAGGTGGAAACCTAGTTCTAATTCTTTTTTTTTACTTTTAATTTAATCTAGAAACCTGAGTGATCTTTTTATACTTTAATTTGTTTTTGTTAAAGTCATGTGTTCAGATATAGCAAAGATGTTATTTTCTGAAAAATGGGGGCTGCAAATGCAAGGTAACACTTTCAGCAACATTGCTTCAAACACACATTTGACTGTATTGATCAGCTCTTACTAACCTAAGGCATCTTATAGCCTGTTACAGAATCACATGTACACACAAAAGATGTACCCTATTCCTCCAAGCAAAATCCCCATGAATTAGAATCCTGTCTTGCAAACATTCAGACATACGAGTAGCTCCACAGAACTCAATCCCACGCCTAAATTTGTATCATCAGGGCTTTAAATAGCCATTGCATGTTTGTGAGGATGAGTGTAGCAGATTCATGCCCCAGGGGTGGCCTTGAGGCCTCCTGGTACAGCTACTGCTGTGGCTCCTGCCCAGCTCCCTCTCTAATGTTGCCCTCCCTTAATTGCTCACCCACCATGCCTTACTGTTATTGAGGTTAAATAAGGGAGGCTACCCATGGGCTTTAGACAAAGAGCCTAAATCCAGTCAATGAGTCCCTCCCAGGCCCTACTACTTTCAATGCTAAATAGGCTCTCTCATCCTGGCAGTGCCCCTGCAGGGCATCTGTAGCCTTATGGCCAAATTGTGCAGCTGCATTCCTGCGCTACATCACCCCTCAAGCCTCACAGGTGTTATCATTTCAGATGTTAGCTTTTCTTAGCCCCTCTCAGGACTCTCAGACCCTCTGGGTCTCTCCACCTTGTTTCTCTGGGTCCTCAGACCCCTCACCCCTCATGCAGTCCCTCTTGGAGACTGTATACCTTCTCATCCCTCGCTTCAACTCTCGTTGGCTGGTAGGTCCTCTGTTCGGTTTCCTGGCTAGTCCCTTCTCTGAGCTGGGAAGCTCCTGGCTAGTCCCTTCTCTGAGCTGGGAAGCCCTTTGTACACCGCTTAGCCCCTTCTCTGGGCTGGTGGGCTCTGTTCCCTTGTTCAGCCCCTCCTCTGGGCTGGGGAGCCCTCTATGCCTCACTCAGCCCCTTCTCTGGGCTGTAGGCTCTATACCCTTGCCCTCTATACCCCACTCAGCCCCCTCTCCGTGGGCTGGGGAACACTCTGTATCCCTGCTCAGCCCCTTCTCTGGGCTGGAGAATTCTCTGTAAGTCTTGGGCCTCTTTCCAGCAGGGCTCAAGGCTTATAACTCCAGCAATAATACCAACATAAAACAAAGGCACTTTGTTTGCATAAACCATTTCTTCTCTGCCCCCAAGGAATATTCTCTGGCTCCCAGGCCTGCAGAGTCATTCTGCTTCCCCTACCTTCTTGGGCCCTACAGGAGTCCTTCTGCCATGCTGCAGAGAGCTCCTCTCCTCAGGCTGTCAGGGCTAGGCTCCCTGACCAGCTCAGGCACTGGGCTAATCTAGTCCCAGCCTGGCCCTCTGCCAGTCAGGTAAACCCCAATCAGCCCCCACACCACCTGGAAGCTACCTCTCAGGCAGCTTCTCCCCACAAACCAGCAAGCACACCACCGTATCCTCCTACAATGAGGTTCTCTAAAAACCAGAGATGGAAAGACTGCTGAGTCTTCTGGTCCTTCCCTCTTCTACTTCATGAATTCTCTCTGCTATAAAACAGTTGTAATGAAAACCATTACAATAGTGAAGGCTGCAAACTGGTTTTCAACCTAAGCCCATTTTTTCACTTTTCACTGCCTAAACACTGGTTAGGATCTGGCCTCAGAATATAAATACTAAGTTTGTGTGAAGAGGGTTAACTAATATTTAATATTAAGTGAAAAAAGTAATGCTTTCCCATTATAAAAACTCTTGGCTTCCTTTTAAAGCACATCTACAGTGGAAACAGCTGGAGGTAGGAAATTCAAAATTTGGCATGGAAATGGGAAGTTCCTTTCTTCATTTCAGTGAAAACCAGGGTTTATTTGACTGAAAGCCAAGCCGCTATGAAAAAAACTGACATTCTGTTCATGCACAAGATGCTGCGTGGTTTTTTCTGACTACGCTCAAGGGCACAGCCTAAGGAAGATTGTGCATATGCATGCGTGGCCAGTTTAGCTAGTAGGAGAAAGTGTTTTGCAGATCCACATGAGCTGAGGCAGGAACTCCAGCAGCTCCATGCACACCATCTAAAGTGCAAAAAGATTAAGGCAGAGCTGTTGTGCACTTTATGTAGTTTGCACACTCCAGTGTACCTTAGGAATGCCAGAACTGGGAAAGGCAGCATACTACCGTACCTTAAACTATGGTTAACCTGCATGAGCAAGGTAATACTGCCTGAGATAGCACTGACTTCACTCATGCAATCTGATTTTCCTTCACACAGTTGAAGAAAACAGCTACAGGCTTGCAGCTGGTAGCTTAGTGGTACTTACTTCAGAAAGAACGTAAGAGAGTTTAAGAGAGGGGAATGGCCAAGAGGTATAGCTGTGGGGTTATGGAGCCCACGTCTCCATAGAACTCTAGTACCCCACTTCTTTTCATGCCTAATCTCTGTTGTCTATGTAGACAGATCACATACCCCTGTCATCCTTATACATTCTTGCACATAGAACAGAGAAGGATTTAGGTTCTTTAAAGAGACCAAAAGATATTAAGCATTAATTTGTTACTCTGCTTTTGCACAGAAAAGGAGTATATGAACCACATTTAGTATCCTGGTTGTCATTAGGTCTGGTTAAGAAGTGATCAGGAAGCTTGCTCTGAGTTTCAGAACCAAAATAAGGCATGTGATAGTCAACAAAAATTAATAGTTTTCAATACCATACTATACCATAGCCACCAAATAAAGGAGGGCCTTTATATATATTGACACCACATTGGCTGAACAATGACCATAGAAAGATTTGGACAAATATTACTCCATGAATGGAAAGGGAACAGTGCTGCTCCCATTAAATTTAGCAAGAGTACACTCTAGCTTTATATTAGCTCCTTTCTTTTTTACTTCCTTATTCAGATCTAATTAACTTTGCATTTCATTTGGACAGAAGCTGGCAGCAATAAACTGTTGTGATTAATCTGTGCTAACATTTTTTACTGGTTTGCTCTTGTTGTAATACAGACATCGATGAATGCACCCTCCCTCCATATTGTCACCATAGATGTGTGAACACTCCTGGGTCCTATTATTGCCAGTGCAATCCAGGATTTCAATTAGCATCCAACAACCACACTTGTGTAGGTAAGCACTTTCCTGGGTATCTTTATATATGATTCTGTCTGGTTTAGAAAAACAAATACTGGCATACCGTTGTGTTTTTAAACTATCTTTCATCATCATAAGTTACTAAATAGAATATTTGAAAAAACTCATACCTCTTTCTAGACTTAGAAGCTTTTCTGGAACTGGCCCAAGTAAATCTTGGGGAACATAAATTTCTTGGACACAAACATGGAAATTTGCTTTGAAAATGGATTATTGTATTGGCAAGCCGGCTTCTGTATGCCATAAGTTTGGTTCTTTGAACATCAGGGATTGAAATTCATTATTTAAGCTTAAGCCAAATTTTCCTTTCAACTGTGTTGGTTTTATAGTAATGCTTCACTGGCTTTGATGGAGTTACTCCTGATTTACACCAGTCCAAGTAATAATCAGGCCCTATATCTGGAAACTAGAAGAAGTATTTATTCTCTGTAGCACATGATTAATATAGCGATAACAGAATACAGGTCTTTCCATCTCAAATACGAACCTTTGAGAAGTAATTTGAAACCTAAAACTGACGGAGTTAGGGAATCATATTCAGACTTTTGTAAGTAAATTTCTGAGGGAGGTCTGATAGTTGATTGCGACAGAGTTTGACAAAATCAACAAGATTATTATTATTGACTCAAAGTCTTCTAATAACTAAAGGAGGATATTGGGCTGCAAAGAGGTTTGCTTAACAAGGTGCAAGCTACTTCCAGATGACTGTTTCCATAGTAAATACTTAGTAAAGGAAAGTTATTTCTAAAAATTAAACATATAAGCAGGATGATTTTTCAGGGGTCAAGAATATATTTATTTCTATACATGGGAAAATCTAGTCCATTTACCAAAGAAGCTATGAAGAAGGAACATATGTTTCCATATCATCTGTTATTGTATGGGTTCAGATTCTGAGAGTTTGGGAGGAATCTGTTTTCACTGAATATAGCTAAACTAATGGTTATTTAAATACGTAAGAAAAATATTCCTTGATTTTGAGTACCTGTATTACACTAAGCATTCTTCTGGAGCTGTAACAACAATAATCTCTGAAGAAATGTTCTTTAGAAACCATGGGCTCTCTCTCTCTCCTCCCCTACTAGAGAGGGAAATTGAATGCTTTTAGAACTGTGATGAGGACTGGGGATGGAAAAGGCACAGTCCCTGGTTTCTAAAGAACATTTCTTTAGAGGTCATTGTTGTTATAACTCCAGAAGAGTATCAGATAGCATCTCCATCCATTGACCTTTACCAACCTGGAAGTATAAGCTGTCCTATCTCAAGAGGTAACTTCACAAATATATGTCAGATGTTACAACTGTAACTGTTATACATCACATCTTTACTGGAAACATACGTGTGGAACAATTTCTCTAGAGAAGAATATTCACCAGTTGAATTTTCCACCTTTTCACTTAGTGCTTCTGTTAATATTGTTTTCATATAAACTTCACTACATTTTTGCTAAAAGCTAACTAAAGAAGCAATATATAAGCATTCTCCCCTATTCATTTTAAACTAGAAGCCTTCATAAATCATAGATGCCAAATATTTTACTCCTGACTTTAACTTTAGCTGATTCTAACAGATTCTTTGAATATAGTGAAGAGCTTTGTCAGTTGTATTAGTATCTGCAGATAGCTATTGCTGACATAATTCGCAAGCATTTGAAAATTCTACAGAAAAATTAGAGAAAAATTAGAATTACAGTAATGATGGTTTCTTACAAAATGCATCAAAAAGTGAATGGGAAGCCTTTTTTCTTTCACTGTTCCTCTGTATGCACTTAAAGTCAACAGTATATGAAAAATAAGTATTAAAGACTCCAGATAAAGATACTGAAATTTCATGTTCACAAACTTTCCATTGAAAATGCCTTCCTTCTCTTTTCAAACTGCAGTGTCCTCACATATGTTCTTAAGATGGGCATATCATGGAAAGAATCTAACATAGAAAAATGCCTTCCCTCAATATGGTCTATGCCTTGGAGCATTGCAAAACTCTCTACTTGTCTCAAAGGCACATGTTATAATTGTAATGGAATTTAAAAGAACAGATTTTAGAAGTAATAAATAGCTCAGATAAATCTTAACCACTGCCTGCTGAGAGGTCTTATCAGTATGTGTTCCTTATATCAATTATTTATAGACTTGGCATTTCATACCTGAAAAAAGATGCTGGAATGTGAAGTTTAATAGCTTCACTAAACATTTTGGAAGAGTTCATTACACATTAGAATAACTCTCATTCCTGGAAAAATATTCCAGTTTTTCTGCAAGGAATGAAAAGCACAGATCTGACATCGTTCCAGCAGCTGCAGAGTCTACTGAGATAGTTTACTGGGCTGCAGAACAAAGCACCAAAACTACAACTAATCCACTTAATCAGTTTAATTACCAGATTCAAAGAGCTCAATATGGATAAAGATATGTAATCTCTCCTTTCAGACATAAACGAATGCGATGCCAATAACCCATGTGCGCAACAATGTTACAATATACTTGGTTCTTTCATCTGTCAATGTAATCCAGGATTTGAGTTAAGCAGTGACAGAATCAACTGTGAAGGTAATCTGCTCTCTTCTACATAATGTGTTAACAGAAAGATTCTTGGAACATGATAAATACCATTTCTCTCTTTCTGTAATTTTTCTGAAAAACAATTCTGTGAATTAATGAGGTTTGTTCAAGTTAAGCTATGATCAGGCCTTCCTAGTTTGTGGATGCCATTTTCATCCATAAAATTTATGACCTGTATTTTGCATCTATTGGGTGAATTGCAGGTATTCATCATTTTAGTTGCACTAGTATTCAGGTAGGTAAAGATAGCACTAAGATATTTACTCACAATTCAGTTGCAGACATAAAATAACATGTACAGATTTTTCAGGCAATAACTCAGAGAGG
Organism: Crocodylus porosus; assembly: GCF_001723895.1. Classification (NCBI taxonomy): domain Eukaryota; kingdom Metazoa; phylum Chordata; order Crocodylia; family Crocodylidae; genus Crocodylus; species Crocodylus porosus. The sequence goes on from NW_017728943.1 coordinate 44,544,129, forward strand.
TGCACACTTCTAAAAGTGTCTCTTAAAACTAACTTGAATTATGCTTGATCTAAAAGAGGGTCACCATAAAATAAATACCTGCAAACCTAAGCATGTTCAGTTTTCCATGGTGTAAGATTGTGTTCTCTCAAATTCTCTTAAATTTATGATGCTAAGGAAATGACAGCTGTGTTTTTTAGATGTATGGATGAATACATGTATCTACACAAAACAATATGAGTCTCATGGCAATTATACAATGCCTTTTCTCCCAGATTCCACATAGGTGTCTTCTAAACTCCTTTTGAACACATGATGATCTCCCCCTTAAGGCCACATATCCTCACTACCAGTTTTTGAACTATATAGGTCTTGGCTTGGCACTCCTGAACTGTCCCACAAAACCATTAAAGATACTCCCTCTGTGAGGATCTTATCGATAGACATATGACCAAGTTATTTCAAGGTAAGCTAGGGTATGAATTTACAGTGCATCAGCTAAGATAGAATAGCTACCCATGTGCACATGCTTACTTTTTACTCTTACTCTCACTGGGCATGTCTATAAAGGACACTATATCACTGTAGTGACAAACATAAAAGTGCAAATAACATCCATTACACAGTGACATAGCTCATTGCTATGGCAATGTAGCATCAATGGGCACTAAACATAACATCACCATAACAATAAGCTACAGCGCTGTAGCTTATTGTTATAGTTTCATAGTTTCTAGGGTCAGAAGGGACCTGAGTAGATCATCTAGTCCAACCCCCTGCCAGGGCAGGAAAGAGTACTGGGGTCAGACGACCCCAGCAAGGTGTACATCTAACCTCCTCTTAAAGACCCCCAGGGTAGGAGCCAGCACCACTCTTCTTGGAAGTTGGTTCCAGATCCTAGCCGCCCTGACCGTGAAGTAACGCCTCCTGATATCTAGCGTAAATCTACCTTCTGCCAGCTTGTGACAGTTATTCCTGGTCACTCCTGGCAGTGCTCG
>NW_017728943.1:44545205-44561374 GCF_001723895.1 Crocodylus porosus
TGTAACAGGCCACTAGATCCCCCCTCAGCCTTCTCTTGTGGAGGCTGAACAGGTTCAGGTCCCGTAGCCTCTCCTCATAAGGCCTTCCCTGCTGCCCCCGATGTAGGGTCAGAAATGACCCGTACACCGCTGGGACTGTACAGTCATTTAGTGTTTTCTAAGTATCAACTGTGCAGTCAGGTGCCCACTGCGAGGGTAAGCAAACTTGCATTTAGCACAGAATAAGAGCATGCACACTGGTGGTTATGTATAGTTAGCATGTTGTAAATAATCTCCCAGGTTACCGTCTGGTAAAGTTCAAGTACTCAGACATCCTTATATGGAAGACAGCTGAAGTTTAACCACTTTCTTATAGAGGTGTACAAATACATCGGTCCATATCATATCGGAACCAAAAGAAATGAAATTGACATTATTGGCAATCGCTGATAAATGGCATAAGGATGGGCACAGCTGCAGCATGTATGTGGCCAGGAGTGCAGCTTGGCAGTGTGGAGAGCACCATCCAGCTCTTAAGTCTGTGGGGCAGAAGGGGCGGGAGGGGGAGGAGAAGGGGTGTGGGGGGGTGCCAATCGAGGCCCCTGCATTGCGAGAGGGAGTGGGGCTGGGGCTGGGGCAGGAGCAGGTGCTGCCTGGCCAGGGCAGAGTGAGGCATGGGACGGAGCTGCAAGGAGCTCATCCAGGTGGCACAGGGAGGGGATCTTTGTACGGGGCAAGGGCAGGCTCCCACTGTGGGCTGGGGCTGGCTCTGGGTTCTTTCTGGTGGCGGGGTTGGGCTGGGGCTGCACTTGGGACAAGCAGTGGTGGTGCTAGGAGGGGGGCTACAGGGTGGGATACAGCCACCCTAAAATTCACCATAGCACCACCCCTCAAATCCTCCCTCCCAGTGCCCCTGCCATCCAGACCAAACACAGTCCCAGCCCAACCCCCTCACCAGGAATAGCCTGGCACTGACTTCAGCCCCAAGCACGCAGCAGGCAGCCCACCCTTGCCCCATGCACAGATCCAGGAGGCACGTGCCCTCCCATGCCCCCCATGCCTCCCTTGGGGTGCATGCAGTGGCAGGAGCTGCCCTTCCTTCTCAAATGAGCCAATCTCAGTTCTGTCCTGTGCCTTGCTCCACCCCAGTTGGGCAGTGCCTGCCACTGACCCAGCCCCACTCCATCCCTCATGACAGAGGCCTCACTCTCCCCACCATGCCCCTTATCCCCAACAGACTTACCAGCCAGACGCTTCTCTCCAAGCTGCCAGGCTTGCATATTGACAATCGGACTGGTATCGGTCAACATGGCTTGTTAATAATCGGCCATTGATATTGACCCAAACAATCTTCATCAGTGCACCTCTACTTTCTTAATAGGGAACCAGGGAAGGTTTTACACAAAGAACTCCACATCCAGGAATAAGAATTGAGCTCAGGTCTCAAACCGGCACATCAGCCTAGTCCTGTGCCACATCTGAATTCTATTACTTCACTTTTTTCACAGTAATGGGAATTATTAAATAGAGTTAAAATGAAATTATGATTAAATAACATTTCATCCTAACATGGTCTTGCAATCAATTGATCAACTTGCAAAGTTACAAAAGCCAGATAAAAATAGGACGTAGTAAACAGTGTTTGAAGGCAAAAAATGGTCTTTAACATCTTCCTAAGAATGTTTCATATTAACTGCACTGTGAGTTACATACACAGACCAGGGTAGAATATCTCCCAGAGCTAAGCCGCCAGAATGATCTATACATGTCTTATGGAAAAAAGGATCATGTTTGAAACACAAAAATATGTCGGCTCTCTTTTCTCAAGCCTATTCTGAAACTGTGTTGATATAATCTCTACTTACCTAAATGCATTTTACTACAGTTTCATATTTGGAAATAGCTAAAAAATACCAGTTGAATTTTCTTTTTTTGAAGACAACTTTAAGGTGCTGAAGTGTAATATCCATTTCAGATTTTGAAGAATTTTTTTTTTTAGACTGGGTTTATTTTATTTCTATTAATGGGTAGTCTTTGTCAAAGTAGATTTTTAAGACAATAAGACCCAACTGTCTGTTTGCTCTCCAGATGTTGATGAATGCAGAACTTCAAGTTACATATGTCAGTATCAATGTGTCAATGAACCAGGGAAATTCTCATGTGTCTGCCCTGAAGGATACCAAGTAGTAGGAGGTAGAACATGCCAAGGTAAGTGCACTAGTCTTAACATTTTAACTACTGCAATATTAATGACTACTTTTAAAACAAGACTAAGAATACATGCCATAGGGATGTTTATACTACAGTAAGCGAGATTGGACACTTGTGTGATAACTGATCACATAACTTACATTAGTTACATTTTTTAAATTTTTATTTTTCCCTGGAGAGTTTTATGATTCCAAGATAAAAAATTTCAAATAGAGTGCCTAAAGTTAGGCCATCACGTCCACTTTCAGGCACATGAAGAAGGGGCCCAATATTCAGAGATGAAAGCTGGCCAGTTGTTTTAGGTCTGTAAACATGGATTTGTACCAACTGTTACAGTTTTAAAAGGTTACTAAGTTACACCATAAGTGACAGACAGTTGCTCTCTCCAATAACAGAAAACAGGTGTAAAAAAATGTAGAAATATGTTAAATCCACAATGTGCTTATGAAGTGCAAACAACAACAGCACTGAAATCAGTTTTCTTTTCTATCTAGTACTAAGTGCTCTGCAGGGGCAAATGTTAAATGAAGGAAGTGAGGTATTCTCCATCACCAAGGAGAGTAGCTTATATTATGAACTTTAAACATACAATTTCCATCACTGTTTTGCAGTCTCAGTAGTAACTGCACAGTTGAAATTATAACTAAGCTAAACTTTAATGTGACAGTTCTTTCCCATAAGCAACCTAAAAAAATACTTTCCACTTGCAGTTTGTCTTGCCTGTTTTCTTCCCAGCAGCAATTACAAAGAAGAAAAAAGGGAGCTTGGTATGATAAAACATCTTGAAGATCTTTTTTCAGTTGTGGAGAAGCATAATGCCTTAAATTCATCTCCTCTGGGATAGCTGGATTTAGAAAATTCAAATTTATTCCATTCATTTTTTCTCAAAGATAATGGATACTTTTTAGTACTTTTAAAAGCTCTTTTGAAATCCTTGGTATGCCCTGGCAAGGACTATAAATTCAGTTAATTGTTCATATACTAGTGAAATCAAATTGTCCTACTATTTTTAAGAGCCATGAATGTTAACACTGACCACAGAGAAAACACAGTAATGATTTCCTTCCTATCCTCATCATCCCTGTAGTCCAGCCACCTGTTATCTGCATTTTTATGCTCTATCCATCCCCAACCCTCCTGGCAGTTACTCTCGAGTCCCAAGCAAGTTCACACATGCAGCTCTTATCAGGAAGGGTGAGGAGGTAGTGGTGAAATCTTCACACACCCAGTCACTCCCCTCAAAACCTTGCTGTTTGATGTAGCAACTCCCCCAGCACTACTCTTTGCAAATTTTAGGGGTACACTGCACCCCACCCTCCCCAGTGAGGCAGAGTAAAAGTTTTCCATGTTCCTGCAAAGGGAGTATTAGGGACAAGTATAGGCAGAGTTTCCATGCATGCATATATACCCCCAAGAACCAAAATCTCCATTACTGTCTTTGATGATATAGAGTGGGGAGGCATTTCCTCCATGTAATAGGCACTTCTTTGGTCATGATGGAATTAAAAAAAAAAAGTTATTACACTCAAGGAAAGAGAAAAAAGAGAATCTTAGGTTCCTGGAAACCATGGGCATATTAATTACTGTACCAACCATGCAAGACTGAGATGACCTCTTATTTGGAACACTAAGATACAAATCAATGGGGCTGTACTGGCACAGTGAAAAAAGCAAATCACAGTCATGTCACGCAGTGCAGTGGATCTCAGTTTTATCTAGGTGTCATAGCCATGGGAAAGCAAAGCAGAAAGTCTGTGGGTACATACAGACATTTAGTGAAGTTAGGGGAAGGTTAGAGGTTAAAAACAGCCACTCATTCTATGGTTAATTGGGATCAGGGGGCAAGTGAGGAGGGTCAAGGCCTTGCAGTCAATCCCCAAGGCCTAGGGGAGTGAGGGAGCAAGCGGAGTCTGAAGAAGATCGGGGACAAAGTATGCAGGGGACAAGCAGGGTCTGCAGGAGGAATTAAGAAGACAAGTGGGGTCTGTAGGAGGGAACAGAGGTGCAAGAAGGGTCCACAGGTGGCTTGGGGGGTTGGGGGAGGCTCTCTTACCCCCCTTCCAACATCAGGGGCTATTTTTAGCCCCCCCAACCCCAAATAAACAACCCTCTCCCCCAGCAAGCCTGCCCCGCTCCAATCCCACCTGCCCCTCTGCCCACTCCAGTTTACTTCGATCGGCTCCCTGCACCAGGAGTGGTTTGCAGGATGTGGGGTTCAGGGGGTGGGGGTTGTCCATCTGGGGAAGGGAAAAGAGGTCATGGAGCTAAAAGTAGCACAGTGCCAGGGGACAGGTAGGAAAAGCACAACCCTGGAGCTGGGGCCAGCAGCTGGGCTTTCCCAGCTACAGGGCCATGATGGGAAACGTACAATTTCAATTAGACTGGTCTTGCCTGACCCAATCCAAGTTTGACTACCTCGGAGATACAATTAACTTAGATAGGGGCAGCCATTTTTAGACCTGAGCTTTGGTATAATTTGCACTTAGATCTCTAGTTAGGTCAATCTAAGTGTTAGCTCCACACCTGGGTGAACGAAATTAAATTAGGTGGCCACTTTTAATGTGATCTAACCTCCCTGAAAATCTGGGGCCAGGGGAGTGCAGGTGGGCCAGGGAGCAGCAGCCAGGGCCAGGGGCAGGTGCTGGGACCAGGGACAGGGTGGGGAGTGAGAAGGCCCTCCTCCAGTGTGTGACTTACACATGTCCTGGGATGGTGAGGCTGATGGCTTGGTGCAGGCCTCCCCATCGGTGATGGTGTGTGGCTGTACCTGGTGTCTGTGGCCCATGGTGGGTGGTGGGCCAGCGCCTGGTCAGGACCCCGTCCCCTGGGGAGGAGCTGGCACTGCCAGCAGTGACATTGCCAGCCGCTTCTTGTGGTGGGGTCTCAGACTCTGCGAAGAGCAAGGCAGCCACTGGCCAGGGCTCCCCGAGCTGCTAATGGATGCAGCAGCCAGGTATGAGGACAGGGCAGCATGCTAAAGGCCTGAGGGCCCCTCTGGTGATGTGTCAGGGCAGGGTGAGGGCTTGGTCAGGCTGCCCTTTTGGTTACACTTGCAGAGGTGTGGCCTGGGTCCCGGGGTGCCAAAATATGGGTCAGCTCCCACATAAAAGCCATGGTCTTGTGGGCATGATTAGACCGACAACTGTAGTCAGTTACAGCTATCCATTGTGCCAGCAAGGACTTGACCCTAATACGGAACTACTGCATGGACTGGAAGTGCCCTTGCTCATGCATGCCACCGGACAGGGCATTATAAAATGTGGGTATTCAAGTACCCACCGTGTGCAAACTGCCTCTGCATATTGGCATGGCCCCAGAGCACCACAGCCTCTTCCTAGAACCAGTTGGGGGCCCAGACAGTTGGCACAGCCATGCGTATGCAGGCCGGGCCAAAGCTCAACAGAAAGGATGGCATTCTCATCCTGCACCTACTCTCTGGCCCCTGCATAGCTGTCCCTGTGTGGCCAGCGCTGGACAGCACTCGGGATCACTCAGCAGAGGGCCACAGCCAAGGACTGGGAGCCATGCAGCAAAGAGACACTGCTAGAGGTGAGCAGCAGCAGGGAACAGGTGCTGGCCCCACTGCCAGACAGCCAGCCAGCAGTCCTGGGGAAATATCAGGCCTGAGCAAGGGGTGCAGCAAGCTGCAGCCCTTTGCAACACTTACTTGTGGCCAAGCAGGAGCTCTGCAGAGGGGTCAGGCCAGGCAGAGACAGCCTGTCCAGGGGGGCACATGGGGCCTGCTGGGCTCCTGAACACAGAACAGGCTCCCTCGGACTCCCTGGTGCGAATTCCCCAAGGTACAAAATGTATGGAGGCTTTTATACCCTGCAGCCAGGGAGCAGCCCAGCCCTGAAGCAGGAAAGGCAGCCAGCACGGAGCGCTGGAGCTGGGCTCAGGTTAGCCCCCTAGTGGCTGGGCAGACCCAACACTAAAGTTATTGCCGGGTCACATCTACACATACATTACTGCACATTAACTAACCATGGCTAAACTAGATACCTGCATTTGCAGGTATCAAATATAGTTGCAATTATCCATTTTTACTGCACAGGAGGGGAGCACACGTGTAGATGTGCACCCATATTGTGCAGTACATTAGGCTAATGTGCAAATGCATTAATACATCTCATGTAGACGTGTCCTGTAGACTCCAATTTGAAATCTCTGGGTCTATCTTATGAATCATTTGCCCAACTAATAATATTCTGGAGCACCTTTAAAAGAATCTCATAGCACCCCAGGGTACCATGCTACCCTGGTTGAGAATCTCTGATCTAGCCCAATCCCTGCACAGATGTAGGATTCACTGTTCCTAACCATCCCATAAACCTCCAGTGGATGAGATACCTTGGTTTCCCTCGGCACCTTGTTCCATTGTCTTACACAAGGCTTCAGAAGACTACACAGAGAAGGAAGTGCAGAACCAGAAGCATTGTTGTTTGCTTTATAAAGTAAAGCATTTCCTAAGTTTTTTCTTAACACCAAGTTTTCATTCCATCTATCTGTGTGTACTGTAAATTGATTGGTTCCTTTCTTTCTCATCTAGATATAAATGAGTGTGAGACCACTAATGAATGCAGAGAGGATGAGATGTGCTGGAATTACCATGGTGGATTTCGGTGTTATCCAAGAAATCCTTGTCAAGAACCCTATATCCTGACATCTGAGAAGTAAGAGAACCCACATACAATTTTTAGGGTTATCCTTACTAGCCAGTTTTGCCAAGTGCAACTAAATGCAACTGAATATTGTAAACTGGTACATCAGCAATGCTTAATCTATGTTTGTTTGTTTTCTAGTCGCTGTGTTTGCCCGGTGTCAAACACCATTTGTCGAGAGCTGCCCTACTCTATTGTATACAAATATATGAGTATCCGCTCAGACAGAAATGTGCCCTCTGATATTTTCCAAATCCAGGCAACCACTATTTATCCCAATACTATTAATACTTTCCGAATTAAGTCTGGAAATGAAAATGGAGAGTTCTACCTGAGAGTAAGTATCCAGGGAAAGGGGAAAAGGGCTGAAGGAGAGGGTTGGCAGTGTGTGAATACAGAAAGCCCTGGCTCTTTCATAGCTGTAAAATGCTGTTCTCTGAAAAATGGTACCGTGTTTGCTATCTCTCCCTACGTTCCATGTCAAGTAACTGTTAGCAAATGCAATCTGACATTGAGAATCAAGGTAGGTTCTTTCTATCCAGTTACCTTGGGAAAATTGTTCAGCAAGGTAAGTTCAGACATCAGTTACTTCTGTGTAACACCACTATTTTTGGTTTACATCTACTGTTATAATTAGGAAGAATTTACTGAGGGCTATGGAAAGGCTTCTTCTGCCTTCACTTCCCTTCCCAGAATAACTGGTTTTGATAACCATCATTTAGCTTTCAAGTCTTAGGGGAATTTTTGTATAATTTTTTTGTTTGTGTTTCTCCCTTCTTTCTTTTAAAAAAGAAAAAATCTGCCATAGTTTGAGATCTAACGTGCTGACCTCTGGAACACTCAACTCCAACCAGAGGACAATCAAGGCATGCACACTGTCAGTTCTTGGCCTGAGCCCATGCTTCTGGAACCACATGGCAAGATTAAGATGTCTATTTGTATTACTAAAAATTATAGTGGGACAGTAGCAGCACCATAAGTTGCAGCTGAAACAGAAGTTATGTTTTATATCTTTATTTTTCAAGAATGTTGTAAACATTTTGAGAAAATAAATCATAGAATTTAAAATTACATATTATTTGAATATTTCAAGTTGGTTTTGTATGGGCAAAAAAGATGCACATAGAATAAGATGTCAAAAATTACACTTTTTTCAAAAATTTGGAAAAGGTATCTTAATTTTTTGTACCCCTTTTGTCAAATATTTATAAGCTCCTAGGTTCTAATCTTTGCCTCGCAGGTTGCTCTACAACTGCTTAAATAAGCATACCAATTAAAAGCAAGGACCCCTTCTATTTTTTACCTTATACTTAGCAACTTTTTTTTTAATGCTACACTAGAGTCCCTGAACTGAATACCAGGAACTCCCATTTATACTGATATTGTTCATGAAGTAACAAATGTGAGCAACCTTGATGGTTTTGAATTATATGAATTAAAATACGTTGTTTTTGTCATTTTTCTTTCAGCAAACAAGTGCGCTAAGTGCAATGCTCGTATTGGTGAAGTCACTGTCAGGACCAAGAGAACATATTGTAGATCTGGAGATGCTGACAGTCAACAGTTTGAACTATCGTGCAAGCTCAGTGCTAAGATTAACAATAATAGTGGGACCTTTTGCATTTTAGCTGTCATCAGTGACCCTTCACTGGCACCTAAAACAGCCAAAGAATATTATCAAAGAAAGCACTTACTATTTTATTTATAGATTTTGCTTTTTTTAGATTTATTTAGTAAATGATATCTGTAATCCACACATTACACCTGTAACTCAAAATTAGTACGTGTTCCATATTATAATGTGAGCATTGTCACTTTCTGTATAAAGATTAAAATCTTGCCTCTCTTATCATACTTGGATTAAAAACCTATTACACTTCTATACAAGACATTTATGCTTACGCTTTTGTAAAAGTTCACATTCTTTTCCTAGCCAAGTAATTCAAGCAATTAAAAAAGTGATCTATGTTTATAATAGTTTTAAATTCTAATTCAGCTCCACTGACAATCTCAAAACGAAAAAGTAATATAAAATTAAATGCTATACAAATTTAAAGATTATTTTAACAGGTTAAATTTACTTCTTTTTAACTGCCTTATGAGAGAGGAGAGCAGTCAATACAGAACTATTTCTTTAGATACGTATGTTCTAGATCAGGGTTTTTTGGTCCAAATCTGGTTGTAGTAAATTTACATGGCAAGAAAAGTATATTTTGCATTGGGTGTTCCTTAAGCACCAGATATTATGCAGATTTTTCTAAATATACCATACAGTTATATTTTATCTTATCCATGAAAAATGGGACATGATAGGAAAACTACTAAGAATGAAACACTCAGTGGAAAATCATCATACTGAAAAATATCTTTGTATGAATATCACTGTTTAAGAGAATACTACCTATAGTTTGTGTTCAGAAGGTTACTGCATTTCTGGAAAAAAATAACATGCTACTTTTCAGTTTTGTTGTATACTAAGGATTTATAATATTTGCTTCATTAGTAAATTATACCATATATTTTCAAGCAGTTGGTTCTATTCCTGGTTTTTCTCATTCAGATTTTTGGTCTTATGTACAGTGTTCATAAAATTTGTAGTAATTCAAGAACTAATTACATGTAGTTTTGTAATATTGTAAAACTTCATTTCTTGTTTAAAATATAATAGTTTATACTTTGATGTACAGAGTTTTTTAATAAATAAATCTCTCTCCTATACAGGGTTAATTTGTCTTTTAAGGTATTGTATAATGCACAAGTGTAAATGAGCTAGAACCTTAACTGTAGAAATCAGCACAGATGCACTGATTACAGTGGCATTACAATTTACACCACATTGGCCCAAAGTAACTCAAGTTTGTTTGTTTTTCAGTTTTCTATAAAACTAAAAGCTACCATGTATTGTCATAAAGAACAGAGAAAATGTAGATTGAACCAGCTCTAAAATGCAGTAGAAGTTCAGGCCTAGTCAAACCCCAGAATCAGGACCCTGTTTTCTAATGTGCTCTGATGCTTTCACTAACTTTGAGCAAATACTTTATCTGCCAAAGGGCGCACAGCAGATGCTTGTGGAATAGGCTGACTAATAAGAAGCGCTAGCATTCCCGGCAAAGGCAGTGCAGCAGCCAGGAAGGCGTTTTGTCTCAGGCCCTGACACTTCAGGACAAGACCCCAATTATTCTTAATCCACCCCTAAAAGAATTTGAGGGTGTTAAATCCAGTACCTTTCACAAATGCTGCTGTTAAAGTTTGCCATGATAGCTACAAACTATCTTTTAAAAATACTTTTTACTTTTTGGCCTTATTCTCCCTCTTGCTTTGAATTTTCAAACTGACTGGCTAAGGAAATTTGGGTCAGTGGTCCACAAAATGTATTAGTTAATTACTGACTTCTCTTCGGATGGCTTTTTAATCCTTAGGACACTGAAGGTGACTCTCCTATTCTGGAAATCAGTCAAACCACAGTCAAACCTGTACAGCAAAGTACTTTGAAATCCTCCTGACTACAGGACCCTTTGGCCTGCCATATATTGTATTTACTTGATTCCAAGATGAGGCATTTATTATCATTCAGCATGGAGGGGAGGAGTGCCTCATCTTGGAATGGAGTACACTTGGGGGGGAAGGGGGATAGGCAGCTGCTGCAGCTCTGGCTGCTGTCTGCCTCCCGCCCCTGCTGCCTCTACATTCTGGGCAACATCAGGCCTCCGCCTCCCTTTACCCTGATTTCCCCCCCGTGCCACTTCTTTCCTGCACAGCCTTGAGCCACTATACCATTCCCCGTCTTTCCCTCCATGCTCAGCCTCTGCACCCTCCCATGCCCCTACCTCACCCCTAACCCTTGATTAGGTACCAGCTGGCACCATCCCTATTCCAGCCTGTGGCATGCAGCATGGCCCCAACCCGCACCACTGCCTCCATACCTCCTGCCTGCTGCCTGCCCCGCTACTGCCTGTCCCCCACTTTTCTCTCCACTGCCTGCCCCCATACCGCTGTTTTCCCTGCTGCAGTGGTGATGGGGACAAATTTAAGAAAACCCTCCAATAATTAGATTTATACATTTTCCACATATAGAACCTAACTAGGCAATTGCTGGTCCAACATAACAAAGGAGTGGGGGTTGGGGGGGGAGGCAGGGACAGAAGCCTGCATTGTCATCTCCCCCTCCCCCCCCTCCCCCCGATCTGGGTCCGTTCCTCCCCACCACCACCACTTCGCCACCTCAGGCTGGGGTCCAGCTTCCCCACCCTCCTCTTTGGGTCTGGGCCTGCTACCCCCCTCCCCCTGTCGTTTTGGGTCCGATTCCCCCCCATACCCCCTGCCACTTCAGGTGTAGGCCCATATGCCTCCCATACCCCCTGCCATTCAACTCCACACTGCTGCCACTGCCTCCTCCCAGGAACAGTGGGAGGGAGGGGAGCTTACACACAGACAGGGAATGGTGTAGGGACTCAAGGCTGAGGAGAAGTGGAAGATGGTGGTCGCAGCAGCAGGTGGCAGCAGTTGCAGCAGCTAGCAGTGGGGCACTGTCGCCAGCAACCCCACTCCTCCCCTTCCCGCTCCCATCCCTTCCTCCTCCCTCCCTCCTCCCCTTTTCACTGCCGCCTCTCCCTCCCCCTCCCTGCCAACTATTGTTGGGGCTCGGGGCTGCTCCGGCCCCTGGCGCCAAGGAACAGGGCCAGAGTGGGAGGCCAGCACTGCTGGCCTCAGCCATCCTGCCCCCAATCGGGTCCCTCAGCCCCTGCTGTCATGGCAGCACTCCGCTGTGTGCCTCTGTGCTGAGACAACCAATCAGAGTGTGAATAAAGCATTATAGACAGACAAACTAAGGCTTTTATATTCGAATTATTGGGGGTTGTCTTAAATTCAGGGTCATCTTGGATTTGGGTAAATATAATATATCCTGAATGCCTTTTCCCACACATTCTCTGCTGCCCACTGCTACTTCCAGCCCTGTCTAGTCACAGTTATAACCTCCTTCTTTTCTCCACTGTTTTCCCCACTTGCTCCTGCTACCTCTGCTGACCCTCCTGATCTTATCTGACTTCAAAGAAATTACCCTCCAACTCCCAACAAACAACAACTTTCCCACCACCAGCAAACAGCATACATTCTACCATATACCTCTTTATTGTCACCACTAACATTATCTCAGTCCATAGTTCTATCCCAGATATGGCCAGTGAGACACCTGACATTTCCAGCACTCACTTACTAATGTCCCTTACCACAAGCCCAGAGCTTGATCCTAACCTTTTGAACTTGGCAAGTTTCTAGGCATCATCCTCTGGGAAATGCCATTTTACTTCCTAAGTTTAAATGAAGATTATTATTCATATTAGTGTAGGTTCTCCCATCTGTCAAAACTGTACAAGATGCAAAATCAAAGGTGATTAGAGTGATTTAAGATATCTTCACAGTCTCCCAGTCCTATGACTGACAGGTAGCCAGTGTAGACCCCCATGCAACTTAAACAGCCTCCATGCTGTTTACCATATTTACTTGATACCAAGCTTTGGGTGTTTTGCCGCCCATTAACACAGGTGTAAAGTCCCTCATCTTGGAATTGAGTACAGGTTGGTGGCACAGCAGGCAGCTACTGTTACTCTGGTTCTGGCCCTGAGCCTGGATTGGGGCCAGAGCCGCATCTGCTGCCTCCCCACTGGTGCATTCCCTCCCACCCACCCACCCACGCAGCCTAAGGCTCCCCACCTTCCTTTCCTAACCTCCTGCACTACTCCGGACTCCCGTGCCCCTACCCCACCCCCCATTATCCTTGCTTTGATGTCAGCAGGCTCTGTCCCTATACCGGCCTGGGACACAGATTACAGCCCCAACCCAGCCCCATAGCACCTTGTGATATTAGTGAGGCATACTTTGGTTCATACTGCTAACCAGCCTCCATGTAATTTCTTTGTGCACTTGTCAATGACTGCCCTAACCCATGCTCCAGCAAGGCCTACAGGCTTGTGCATGTTCATGTAAGAGAAAAATCAAGGTGGAAACAGTGACAAGGAAGCTCTAGTACAGAGTGAAGCTGGTAGAAACCTGGTAACAAGACCCAAAGCAAAAGCTTTGAGAGAATTCACAGCTGGCACTGGTGCTGCAAATAAAGAAACACTCAGGTTTGATTTCTCCTGTATTCAGGTAAATGGACATTCATTCACTGTAAATAAACAGATCAGTATCTAACTCCATTCCTAATTCCTCTTCTTGGCTGAAACAACCTATAAGATTCCAAATTTTGGTTGCTTGCATCGAAGGAGCTAACAATATTTTGAGCCATCCAATACTAACAGGAAATTTTTTCAATTAGGTTACTTCTTCCTGATACACATAGCTATACTGAATGAGCTATAAATATTTTTCAGAAAGACTTTATAGTCATCTTTGTGAGCACAGTGGGATTATATAAAAGGTTTAATGTCTTCTAGAAAAAAAAATAGGAAAGAAAAAACTAGAATTTTGAGTAAACAAGGCTTACAGAAATAGTCATAAATAGAAATAGAAAGCCACGTTCATTCACTTTTTCTAGACCACCTGAACATAGTCTACTGGAATTATTTTTTTTGGAGGACTCACAAATAAGAGTTTATTGTTGAATCCTGTTTCCATGACTGCAAGCAGTTGCTTATATTTGGAGTGGTCATACATGTTTCTAACTTTATAACTCTCCTATTAAAATATAGAACAGCTGCTGCTCTGGTCAGATGCTAGGCATATGGACCCCACCAGGGACAAAAGCCACTGTTAACATGTAGAATTATTTTTAACGCCCTCACATTTCTAAACCAAGCCATCATCTCAGCAAGATGGCAAGTTTCCATACTTCCCCAGCTGGGGGAACACCTGCATAATACAAACCTAAACTGTGCTACATCTGGTATAAAAACTAATTTTATTTCATCTGGCCAACAGAATAAGTTATCAGCATGGGTGAACAGAAACAGGGCAAAAAGTTAACTGCATTTTGTATTTAGATAAAGACAGATGTTCAGCTAAGTTGTTTATACTGCATAGGTTTGTATATGTGTTAGAAAAGACAGACCCATTCCATAAAATGGAATTAAAATTCCTTTTGTAATTTTTATCTAAGAGCAAAATTCAACAGATCCATTGTTTCACCTTTGCACGAGTGAAAAAGTAAAACCTGCTTTTTTACACTGAGACAGTCACAGAGCATATGCAAGTTAAGTGGCTTTTCAAAGCAAATTAGCTATCTCAAGCCTGGTTCTTTCCTTTAAGCTTCCCAGGAACGGTATGAAATTGCATCTTATAGCATGGTATAAAAAGCATTTTCCCAGTGATATTAAATATGCAATAGTCTCTAAATCATAGGTAGGGACCTACCCAACTTGAGGAAGCAGGCAGCTGAATTTGGAGGCAGATAGTGGGACCAGCCACCCATCATATGGCCCCGCCCTTGCCACTAATTGGCTGAGGGCTATCAGCTCTGCGGCCCTGCCCCTTGCTACTGATTGGTGGAGAGGGGCAAGGCCGCATGACAGGCAGCCCTCAGTCAATCAGCAGCAAGGGGTGAGGGCAGCAGCAATCTTGCCTGCTCCTCTTATGCCTGCAGGCCCCTTCCCCCCAGCAGGCTGTAGTGACCATGAGTACTGCTGGCTCCCACTGGGGAGCCAGCATTTTATTTTTTAGGGTTTTTTTGCCCCTGCAGATTTCACAGACATCACTCAATTTTGAGATTTCACAAAATCCATGAAATCACAAATTGAGTAGGACCCTAATCGTAGGTCAGTCAGGTTTACTATATGCATCATGCATCTTCTTTTAATTTACCCTCATGTGTCTCAGTCAGTGGGGGCCA
The DNA here is from genome assembly GCF_001723895.1 of Crocodylus porosus. Lineage (NCBI taxonomy): Eukaryota > Metazoa > Chordata > Crocodylia > Crocodylidae > Crocodylus > Crocodylus porosus. The sequence goes on from NW_017728943.1 coordinate 44,559,882, forward strand.
ACCTTCTTGATAGGTGTGCCACAAGGTAAGCCCTGCATCCTCCCAGAGTGCTGCCTGAATTCCCTTCCCTTGCCTGATCATTTGCTCAGGTTTCTGCTCCCTGTCCTACCTGTCACTATATTCCCTGCTCCCTCTCTAATCTGCCACATGCCACACAGCGAGGCTTCCCATGCTGTGGGCTGGCCACCCTGATCTAACTGTTGTAGGTGAAGTGGCCTACAATGATATATCTGCAGAACACTGAGTTTGATGAAGCATGTTAAATCAGTTGTTTTGTTGGCAAGATACATCTTTCTTTCTACCATTGCTTCTTCCTCACAGCCTCGTTGCAAGCCACAGAGGTAACCTAACTTACTGAGCCAACAGCTGATTTGTTGCCTAGTATCTACAGCTCTCACTGATGTCAGTACTCGGTGCTGTTCATTGGACATATTGAGGATGAAGTCCTCAATAATGGTTTTGTAATTTCTATATATGTTTATAGTACCTGATCAAGTCAATGCTCCCATTAACATCAAGATACTTTGGATCAGGCTCTTAATTATGGGTAGGATTTTTAGAAGCCCTTTGTATAGACCTAACTGTTCCCAGAAAAATCAGTGGGCATTACCACTGTCTTTAATTGAAGCACAGTTAATTCTATACTGATTGCTTTTGAAAAAGCACACTCTAAATAGAAGCCTACATCATTCTATTTTATTAGATAATCTTAAAACATCATTAATCTTTTCCAAACCATACATCGTAAAAGTCTTAATGTTCAGACATAGAAGACTACTCCAGCCATAAAGATCCACGCTACGCTTGCTCTCATGCACATGAATAAAATTATGCAAATATCCCTGTGAACTACTCAAGCTGCACTTTAGGTTGCGCAGTGTTGAATGGCAGCTACATAAGGATCTAGGCAGGGCGAAGCACTTCCAAATCTTTTTTTAAGTCAAAACATCAGAATCTGAACTTATTTAAATTTTTTAATTATAATTATTTAAAATTGGAGCTCATTTTCTTCTAATGTATTTGGGAACTATTTACATGCTCCTAGAGTGCTTATAATATATATCATATATAAAGCAAGTGCATAACTAGCTGATAACATAAAACAGATTTAGGATAGAGAAACGGGGCATGACATTTTACTGTATCACATAATTCTATGTGATTTAACATCACAGAATCATAGAAGTAGGGTCAGAAGGGACCTTGTAGATCTTCAAGTCTGACCCCCAGCCTGGGCAGGAGAAAAACTGGGCTCAAATGACTCCATCCAGGTAGGCATCAAGCTTCTTCTTAAAGGGTAGGAGCCAGCATCACTTCCCTTTGAAGTTGGTTCCAGATCCTAGCCACCCTGACAGTGAAGTAGTTCTTACAGATGTCTAATCTAAACCTCCTCTCCAACAACTTGCGGCCATTATTCCTTGTTATGCCAGGGGGCGCTACGGGAAACAAGGTCTCCCCCAAACCCTTCTGGTCCCCCCTAGTGAGTTTATAGA
>NW_017728943.1:44562143-44588628 GCF_001723895.1 Crocodylus porosus
TTGCCCTTGAGCATCATCTCTGAGGCTGGCCCATCGCAGATGTGCTCCATGATGATCTTCTCAAAGAGTTTCCCTAGTATTGAGGTAAGACTGATGGGCCTATAGCAGCCCTGGTCCTCCCTCCTCCCTTTTTTAAAGATGGGGACCACGCTGGCCATCTTCCAGTCATCTGGCACCTGGCCCGAGCACCACGAGCGCTCATAAAGCTGTGCCAAGGGCCCTGCAATAACCCCTGCTAGTTCCCTCAACATCATATGTTTACAAAAGAAAGATTATTGCAGACCTTCTCCAACAATAACTAACAGGTTAGAATCTTCAAACCTACAAAGCATTTTTCTACTCTTTAATTAAGGCCGTAGACAGATATGCATTAAGCTACAAAAATATAGCGCAGTAAGGGACTTACATAGGTGTGACTTAAATGGGGGCAGTATGTGCACCTACTGGAAGCCTCAAATGCCTCTACACAAATGCTCGAAGCATGGGGAAGAAGAAGGAGAGACTCTCCCTCCTGCTAGAAAGCAAAAACCCAGACCTAGTGGGGCTCAAGGAGACCTGGTGGGATTCTACCCATGACTGGGCAGTGGACATCGAGGGCTACAGGCTGTACAGGCAAGAAAGAGCAGGGGAAAAAAGGGTGTGGGGGGTTGCGCTCAACGTCAAACAGCAATACATGTCCTTGATGATCAGGATGGGGTAAGACAAAGGGCAAACTGAGGCACTCTAGGTAAGAATGCAAAGAGGTCATAGGGAAAGGGACTTGATAATGGGCGTCTACTACAGACTACCTCACCGGGGGGATGAGCTGGACCTGGAATTCTCAGGTCTGCTCATGGAAGCTGTAAAGTCAAGGGATGTGGTTGTCATGGTTGACCTAAACTACCCAGACATCTGCTGGGAGGAGCAGTCAGCCAGGTCCAACCGCTCACATAGGTTCCTAACCAGGATACAGGACCTCCACCTAACCCAGGAGGTGCATAGTCTCACCAGGGGAAATGCTTTGCTGGACTTGGTCCTTGACACAGGTGAGAACCTGGTGAGGGATCTCCGGCTACTTGACCACCTGGGTGACAGTGATCATTGCCTGCTGGAATTTAATATTCAGCACAGGGCAATGAAAGCAAGCAAGCAGACTTCAGGAGGTCTGACTTCAATGAGCTTAGAGGATTAGTAGGAGAGGCATTGGGGTCTCAGAACTTCAATGAGATGGGAGTCCAAGATGGGTGGTTGTTCCTTAAGGAGACAATCCTCCCAGCTCAAAGGGAGTCAGTCCCAATGCATACCAAGCAGGGCAGGAGTGCTAAAAAGGGCCTATGGGTCAGCAAAGGCATCCCAGAGGGCCTGAGGGCAAAAAAGGAGGCATAGAAAAAGTGGAAGCAAGGGGCTATCACCAAGGAGGATTATACCTCCGTTACTCATGACTGCAGGGAAGCTGTTAGGAAGGCCAAGGCTGAGAGGAGCTAGGGCTAGCAACCAGAATTAAGGATTATAAAAAGTCCTTTTTCAAATACATAGGGAATAAGAAGGCAGCACCGGGTAATGTGGGACCCCTATAGGACAGGCTTGGCAATCTGGTGATTTCAGCAAACAAAAAAGCTGACCTCTTTAATGAATTCTTTGCCTCCATATTTCTGAACAGGGACCGGGACATCTCCCGCACTAATATTACAGACGGACCCAGGGGAGGCACCACCATCCCTAGCATCAGGGACAACCTAGTTAGGGAACTTTTGGAGGGGCTGAACGTGTTTAAATCAGCAGATCCAGATGCTCTTCACCTGAGGCTGCAGAGCAAACTGGGGGGGGTCATAGCGGGCCCCTTGCACGGCTTTATGAGGGCTCATGGGTCTCTGGCCAGGTACCAGAGGATTGGAAAAGGGCTGATGTGATCCCCATTTATAAGGAGGACCCCGGAAATTATAGGCCAGACAGTCTTACCTCAATCCTTGGGAAGACCTTTGAGAAAATTAGCAAGGAACACATCTGCAAGGGCTCAGCCGGGGAGGTAGCGCTCAGGGGCAACCAACATGGGTTCATTGAGGGCAGATCCTGCATACCTAACCTGGTTTCCTTTTATGATCAGGTCATCAAGTCCTTGGATCAGGGCATTGAGGTGGAAGTTGTCTACCTGGACATCAAGAAGGCCTTTGACACGGTTTCTCACCCACTCATAAAAAAAAAAAAGGTGATTGCAGCATTGATGCCTACAGTCAGATTGGTGCCAAATTGGCTAGATGGTAGCACCCAGAGAGTGGCAGTGGATGGGTCATTTTCAACCTGGAGGGATGTGGGTAGTAGAGTCCACCAGGGCTTGGTCCAACATCTTTATCAGCAATCTGGAGATCTGGGTGTGGAAAGCATGCTGTCCAAATTTGCTGATGACACCAAGATGTGGGGTGTGGTGGGCACACTGGAAGGGAGGGACAGAATCCAGCTAGATGTAGACAGGTTACAGAGGTGGGCAGGTGAGAACAGGATGGAGTTTAATGCAGACAAGTGCAGGGTGCTGCATCTAGGGAGAAGGACCCAGCAACACACCTATAGGCTGGGGAACACTCCTTTTGTCAAAACAGTGGCAGAAAGGGAACTTGGAGTCATTGTTGACTCAAGGATGAACGTGAGCTGCCAATGCAAGGAAGCGGTCAGTAAGGCTAACAGCACCTTGTCGTGCTTCTACATATGCTTCACAAACAGGTCCAGGGAGGTCATCCTTCCCCTCTAAGGAGCATTGGTCAGGCCGCAGTTGGAGAACTGCGTCCAGTTCTGGGCGCCACACTTCAAGAGGGATGTGGCTAGCATTGAGAGGGTCCAGAGAAGGGCCACTTGTATGGTCAAGGGACAGTGGGGCAGGCCCTATGAAGAGAGGCTAAAGAGCCTAAATCTATTCAGCATCCACAAGAGAAGGCTGAGAGGGGATCTTGTAGCCATTTACAAACTCACCAGGGGGGCCAGCGGAAATTAGGGGAAGCTCTGTTCCCTCGGGTACCACCAGGGGTTACTAGGAATAACAGCCACAAATTGTTAGAGAGAAGGTGCAGGCTGGACATCAGGAGACATTACTTTACAGTTGGGGCTGCGGGGCTCTGGAATGGGCTCCCAAGGGAGGTGGTGCTCTCTCCTACCTTGGAGGTCTTCAAAAAGAGTCTGGATAGGTATTTGGCTGGGGTGTTATGACCCCAGCATTCGCTCCTGCCCAGGCCTGGGGCTGGGACCTGATGATCTGTTTAGGTCCCTTCCAACACTAAGCACTATGAAACTATGAATCTAGGTTAAGAACGCCCCTCCCCCCCACAAGTTGGAGCACCACAAAGTTGTCACAAAGGTATGCTCTCCAGGCAGGGGTCATTTTATAAAAATGGGTCTTAAAAATGGGTCATTTAATAAAATGCACAGACCTAGAGTTTGCCACACTATGAAAATCATCTCGAGTTAGTTAAGGTTAGACCCTAAGGTAACCCACACTACCAAAATCACTAGAATTGAACTGCAGTAAGTAATATTTGTTAATTATGTGCCTTTCCATACTTGTAAGGTATCATACTTGTAAGGTAGTCAGTGCCAAGCCTGGTCAGACCTTTATGGTCCCTCATATTTCCAGTGAAATCAGCTGAAGCAAAAAGTAGTAAGTTTATTACTGTATATAGAAGCTTGCTACTAGTTCCCCTGTTAAGTAAGGGCAATGAAACTATCAAGCCTGTCACAAATGTACAGGGCAGGAACCAGGAAGGAAGAAATACCCTCTGTAACTGTCAATTTTCAGAAACTGGTGAGTCACCAGAAAAAGATACTTGTCTTGCATAGGTCAGAAAATTACCTCTAGGAAGGGTTCTTAAGTTCTTAGAGGAATAAGAAAATACTTTGGTGGCAAATAAATTATTAGAAAACAAAGAAAGAGTGAGAGAAGACAAATATCATAACACAAACATTTAACTCTGCCAACTGCTGCTACAGCAAAAAATAATATGAATACAAAATGAAGCAAACACTGCTCCTGTTATCTTTCTACTGGTACCAGAATATTCTAATGGTGAACTAGTATTTATGCTTCAAAAGAAATCTGTTTATTTAGTATTAGTTGGCTCTGAGGTCACTGAATGAATATTAGAGAAGTTTGGAGTACAAGTTCTTAGCTTTACTTTGTCAGGGCAGATTTTGGAGTATTATTTTGGGAAAAAAAAATATCTTTGACAACTGATTTATACAAATTTGTACTTCATTGCAACCTCCAGACTCCCAGATATTAAACTTAATGATCCAAATACAATAATCCAAATATTTAGTCAGCCACAAGCTAGTTTCCATTTTTCTGTATTATTCCTAGATGAACATAAAAAGGAGCATCAAAATGACAGGTGGGATAGAAATTGTAGCCATTATTAAAACAGACATAGTTCAAATCTGGATATGGAATGCAATTCCTTATTTTGTGTCCAAGTGGTTGTGTCCAGTCAACTGGGGAGCCATCTGACGCTGCCACTGATGCCGCTGTCCTAGGCTGAGCTCAGGCCATGCACAACCTGGCTGAAATGGCTCCAAGAGCTTCTCTAATTAAAGCACTACCACGTCTCATATATCAGTGTCCCAGCGCTTAAAAAAGGTGGCAAGGGTGCTCGTTCAATGAGCTTTAGTTCAAGTGCCCCCACTACCATTTTAAGTGCTGGGATGCTGATAAACAAGACACAGGAGACTGCTGGAGTGTGGCAATTGCATCAGAGCAGCCTTGCCTGCCTATGTATAGGCACCCCAAGAGATAAAGGAATTTTGATTTCTAGAGCTACTTTTGGCACCATGTTTTACAACACTACATAATAGCAGATGGAGACTGTTCTAAAAGAGAGGTACATATGAAGAAAACTGTGATTGCTTAATTCATGCATGCATAAAAATCTTAATAAGAAAGCTGTCTCAATATATGGTTAAGTTCACAGCCTGACCATTCTCCTGATTTTCCATCCATGTATATTTTTGTGACAATTAACCATTAAGCAATAACAAAAATAAATGCTTTCAAAAAAAGGCTGTCAAAAAAGTTGTAGAATTGGCCCTTTCTGCTTGCAAACCTCATAATAACGTCCAATATCTTAACAGCTGTCCTCTCTCAATCTGTATCTTTGCGAGATTAGAAACATGAACATCTTTTATTGTAGTCCACAGGTAAGGTTTCTGTTGCCGCAAGGAAGAAAAGCTTCTCCCAGGTGATGCTGTAGTCACTGGGATAGTTAAGTAAAGCACATAGAGCTTCAACAGATTTGGAAGGGTGTCACACAGTGCCATTTCACAAAATAATTGTAGTCTTTTTTCAAGGTGGGTGTGACAGGGCACACTCAGGGCCAGGTCTCATGCCAGCCCACCCACCTGTCTCTATGGGGCAGTGTCACGGCGCAGGGTCCTAGGAGCGGCCATGATCTCTCCTGGCGCCCCTACCGTGCCAAGCTGGTGATCAAGCACCCTCGTTCTCGCCCGCCACGTCTTTGATGTTATCTAATTTTATAATGGAGGCTGCCTTTTGTCCCCTTGGACACGGTGCTCTTGTTTATCCTGGCCCCTGTTTTGTATGGAGTGACTTGGTGCACCCCAGCTTTATGGGCTGTGCGTGGCTCCTACCACCCCTTATACCATGCCCAAAACCTCTCAGATGTACCAGACATTGTTAGGTCTAACTATCAGTGTTATGCTCGCCCTTCCGAGCTCTCGCCCTCTCGGGGCCTGCTCTCAGTGTGCTCACATTCGCGCCCACGCAATCAGGGCTCAGGTGGCCATAGCCGTGCCTGGGCCCCAGACCCGCCTTCTCAGGTCACTCACCCACACCAGGCTTCTCGCCCCGCACGACACTGCCCCTCTGGGGCCAGGGTCTATACAGTCCCCCAAAACACAGTGCCCTCTCTGGTGCCAGGAACCCCACCCTACTGGGGAGCTCCTATGAGGCCTCCTCCAACCCCTACAGCCTCACCCGGTCCTCCGGTGTAATAACAAACAAAGTCATCATAAGCCAAACGGCTATAACACAAAAACCAAACCTCCTGGGTAAAACTCAAACCCTAAGCCTTCTGGCTAATCATCATTTCCATCCCTGCCAGGGGTTCCTCCACCTGGTATCCTTGCCCATAAGCTGCTCAGGCCCTCAGGCTTCTCAACTCTGTCTGCTTCCACAGAGCTCTACCTTCCTCGGCTGCCAGAGGGGAACTGCTTCCCTGGGCTCAGCCTGGATCACCTTTATATAGGTCAGGCCCTGCCCCCTTCTGGTCAGCTGACCAACTGCGGTTGCCCCGGCAACCGGCACCTGTATCTTTTCATAGGAGCAGGGCACCAGAGTGCCCCTGCGACAGGCAGTATACTCAATCTCTCCTGCCATGACTTTGCTGTTCCCATAAACTGGTGGTATAATGCAGGAAGCTGCCCTTAAAGTGGCAGGCACCCAAAGGTGCACTACCACACACCTCCTCTCTTAAAACTAATTCCCAATGGGGGGACGCAGGAGTGCTTGGCCATCAGGCTGCTGCTTCCCAGCCAATGCACCACTGTGCAGCTCTTGGGGCAGCTCTCGGGACCAGGTCTCATGTTGGCCTGCCCACCTGTCTCTACGGGGCAGTCCTCCCAGTCTCACCTGCCATGACTTTGCTGTTCCCATAAATTGGTGGTATGATGTGGGAGGCTACCCATTCCCTGCCCGGATGCCAGAGGGTGCTATCTGTGGTTCCAAAACTCCCCTACACTGCTGCTCATGCATCACAAATGGCATCCTCATGATGTTCTTAACCCACACCATGACTGGTGCTCCAGGGTCTTGCAGGGATTCTCACTCCCTCCCTGGAGCAGCAGATCATTGTACTTAACCTCTCGATCTTTCTTTCAATCCACTCTCAGCCTCCTTGCAGCAGAGGACTTACTGGGGTCAGGACTCACCCCTAACTCTCTGGCTGAGCCCTCTACTCCACCTCTGACCCAAACTACAGCCTCGGGTATCCATGACCATGCCTTAGCTTCTTCCCTACACATGGGGTTCCTACTACCCCTCCTCTAGGGCCACACCCCACACTGGGATCTTCTCATCTTCATGATCAACTACTCACAGGGCTGGCCCTTGTGCTGCCCTTCAGGCCTACTCCTGTTCAGCCCTACTTTGTGTGGGTCCACTCCCCATGCTACCCCCTCTGGGGTCTCTGGGATCTTGCATCCCTGCTGGGCTCAGGGGGCATTCTGCTTGCCCCACTACTGCCTCCAAAGCACATCTGAAGATGGGGGCTGGGGTTAAGGTGCCCTTACCCACCTTTCACTGGGGAGGTAACTGGTCTGGCATTTCCTGGGGGCTCCCATGCCACTAGGAGCCCCACCAGGCTACCCTTCCCCAGCAGGGTACAGTTTTAGGTCATGCCCAGGACCAAAAGCCTCCTGCTTCTACCTGCTAGATGTTCTGCTGCAGCTCAGCCAGGCAATGTTTCTGCCTGGACTGGCAGCAGCAAACTGCAGCCTTTATGTGTCTTGTTCTCAAAATGGCTGTCACCATCAGGCATCTGGTAGCTACCTGACTCTTCTCCCTTAAGATAAAACCATGGGGGACACAGTGCTCAGCCATTGGGCCGATATGTGCTTCCCAGCCAATGTACCACTGTGACAGGGGCACACTCGGGGCCGGGTCTCATGTCAGCTCACCCACCTGTCTCTATGGGGCAGTCCACCCAGTCTCACCTGCCACAACTTTGCTGTTCCCATAAACTGGTGGCATAATGTGAGAAGCTGCCCTTAAAGTGGCAGGCACCCAAAGGTGCACTGCCACAGTGGGTGGGCTCCTTTTCCTCATTACTTTCATCAGCATTGCCATTTTTGAACACTCAGAAAAAAAATCTTGATTTCAAAGTTCAGATCATTTTGATTAATACTGTAAGTGTGGGACCTACATTTTCATCTGATGGGCTCTCAGAAGACAGAACATTTGCAAGGGACTTGAAAATGAGTAGGTCAGTCTCAGAAAAGCAGTTTTCTATTTCCTTAATAAAGGTCTCCAGAGTCTGTACAATATTTCACTCCTATCAAAGTCCTCGGGTTTCTCAAAACAGGACTTTTCCCCTCCTCCCAGTTTTGTGGGAATAGCCAGTTCGCAAGGCACACAAGGACTAGGATATCTCTTTTAATAGCACAATTCATTAACATGATTAAATTTATGGCATGCAAAATCATCACCTCTCATTTCCTTTGCCATAGACGCTGTGAATTTACCCATCGCCATTGCTATATGATATGTATGGTCTTTTGATTGAAGAAGTTTGGATGGGTGTTTTTTTGAATTAGCACTCTGCATGAAAAACATGCCATACAGAAAGTTGAAGTCTGGCACATTTTAGAAGTGCATAAGCTTTGGCTCCAACTTTTGAAACCCCATGTGCAATTTCATTCCAAGCTTGAACCATTTCATCAAAATTTTCCAAAATAGCTCTGATAGCTCTGACTTGACAGTACTAACAAGTGTCACTGAGTGATTTAGGACTAGTTGGCCCCCCAGAAAAAGTTTTCTGACATCATCTTTTCAAAGAAGGCATGTCTCTAAAAACTTACTTCAATGAAAGTTTGTAGAACCTGGAGAATTCCAAAAGCATTTTGAACAACTGGAATGCAGGAAACTGTGTCCTCTATGCACAGATTTAATATATGAGCATAGCAGTGAACATGATAAGCTACAGGATTTTCACTAAGTATCCATGTGGCCACACCTTTATAGGGTCCTATCATGCTGGTGGTTCCATCATAGCATTAACCTCTTAGAGTTGAAATATCAAGTCCCAAGGCTCATAATGTACTCTTGATTGTGTGGCAAGTGAAGCACTGTCCCTTTGCAGCATCTTGTAGAAGCCAATAAACCACTTTTGTATTTCAAATAACTGGTTTATGTAATGCACTATGAGAGCAATTTGTTTGTTTTTTGACAGATCCATTGTTTCATCTGCAATGATGGCAAACACTTGTGCTTCTTTGACTTCAGTTACGATTGAATCTAGCACTTGAAGCCATAATCTCAATTATTTCATTCTGATATGAGGTATGTAGGTAAGTGAAGTACTTAACTCTGTTAACTGTAAATCATTGAATCAGTTTGTTGTCTGTACTATGCAGTTTCATCAATTCCCACAAATTGCCTTGATTTGTAGAATCCATGCCTCATCATGTCCCCTCAAAGGTATACCCTGACGAGCACAAAATAAAGTACTATTACAAATTTCTAAATACATTTGATTATCCTCCACTGTTTTTTTTTCTTATTTTGACTGTCAAGTTGGGATGCAGCACTCCATTTTGTAGGACTGAAGGCTTCCCTTCCATTTAGCACCGGCATCTAGATGGGATTTACACTTTGAATGTTTGTTAAATCTTTCATTTGCATTCTTCCACGTTTTAAAACCAATCATTCAAAATGTTGCTTCTCTGTTTGGCCCATTGCCAAATGCTCAACAATAAAAGCAGAAAGCTTTGTCATCATGAACATTGTATTCAAGCCATGTATACTCATTATACCACACTTGCCTGGATTTTCTGGTTTTGTTCCCACGGGCCTGGCCTGGAAAATTAATAACTACTTCTTCAATAAGGGAATGATTACTACTTCTTACGCGGGAACGATTGTTCCCCAGAGCGCCCCAAGGGATGACAAGGTGGAATGGTTATAAACTACCGCAAGACCATTTCAGGCTGGACATAAGGAAGAATTTCTTTACTGTCCAAGCCCCCAAGGTCTGGAATAGCCTGCCATCAGAGGTGGTTCAAGCACCTACATTGAACACCTTCAAGAGAAATTAGATGTTTATATTGCTGGGATCCTATGACCCTGCTGACTTCCTGCCCCTTGGGCAGAGAGGGCTGGACTCGATGATCTTCCAAGGTCCCTTCCAGCCCTAATGTCTATGAAATCTATGAAATAAGGGCTTTCTTCAATATTTTCTAAAACTGCATCCAATCCAAAGCAAAGGTCTCTTTTATCAAAAGTTGTACTAACCTCTGTATGAGCGTGCAAATTAGAATCCATAGTATTGCTGTCACTCTTGTTGCTGTTGTTAACATAATTCTGAACTCCGGAAGTGTCAAGTTGAGTTCCTGATGTACATGGCATTGGCAATTTAGCTTTCTTCATGTAGAAAAAGTCCAAATTTAAGAGACTTTTGACCATTGTACAAAACTAATTATATGTATATCATTAAATTAATTCAGTTTAAGTGTAGATTATCCTTGATCCACTTTTCAGAAAAATAAGTAAAAACATTCACAAATAATGCACTGAAAAAGTGAAAGTCACACAAGAACAATTATTAAGGTAAAGGGTCAGAGACACCTATTAGTCATGTTATTAAGGTTTGAAAGTGTTTAAATAAACCAGTGGTTGTCACAGTTTTTTCAGTCATGGACCCCAAAAAAAATGAGGAATGCAGGCACAGACCCCCTTTGGATCTCCCTCTTACAGTGGTGCTGGATCCCACCTAAGGCAGTGATAGGGACAGGACAAGATGCCACTACCCAGCTGTACTCGGCTGTCGGCACTCAGGTGGCCTCTGGCTGTGGCAGGAGCTGCAACAGGCTGCCTGCTGCTGTTGCCGCTTTCCTGCCTCTGACCATGGGAGGAGCTGGAGCAGCAGCAGCACACACCTTTTGCAGCCCCACAGATGTGTTTCACAGACCGCAAGAAATCTGGGAGGTATATGACCCTGCACACCCCCTGATGCATTGCATATGCTAGGAGTGGGGAGGGAGGAGGAAAGAGGTTGGGAGCAGAGGGTGCAGCCACTCTTTAGCCCGCACCGCTTATGCAAAATCTTGGATCCACTTCTGTCTGCTCCTAAGCTGTGATGAACTGAACAGCACAAACCTAAATAAAGCCAATATCTAAAGAAAAGTATTTAGGAACATTTTAGGGGCAGGCAAGCATGTCTACTGAGTCATCACATTGTATGTATGCATCTGCAGGAAAGATTAATTAGCACCTCCCTGATTTTCAGCTGCTCGAACTTGTAGGGGAAAAATCAAACAAAACCATAAACTTCATCTGGGAACAAGAATCCAAATAAAAATTTCTTAAGTTGTTCTTCTCATCAACTTTACAGTAGCTGAATTAACGGGGGGGGGGGGGGTTTGCAAGTGCTTAGCTTTGCTTTTCCAATCCTCACATATTCCGATTTATTGAAAGAGATCAAAAAGAGAAACATAACTTGGATATCAATTCTGCCTTCTAGTAAATACAGAGGTATGGCCAAACATTGAAGTAGGAATGTAGGAATTAAAGGGGCAAAAATGTTTCCACTTCCCCAGATGGGATATTAGCATCCTATAATGAGTATCACAGTACAGTCAGGTTACTTCCTATAGACAACATTAATGTTCGTTTGCTCAGTGCTTCACATTGTATTCCTATGTCTCCTTGTAAGCAGCATTTAAAACTGTCCTTGACTAGGATGGGCGTTGGGTACTCTTACAGATCTTTTCAGCCCTGACAAATATGATTACGTTGAAACTTATTTAGCCCTTGCAATCTGTTTTCTGGAGGAAAGCATAGGAAAATATATAGCAAATCATGTGGGGAAAATGACCAATTTGAGAGGTAAGACTGCATTTCTGCGGAGATCAGATCCATTCAAGTTTTGGCTCCAATCTGCCTAGAACATACTACTGCTCACCCAAAGTTTGTTCTCACCCACCATGCCATTTTCAATTATGCTATATAACGGAGGAAATTTATCAAGATTTTGGGATATGGCTAGATACATAATGCTTGGTTCTCTTTAGGGCACTGAGGAGTGTGGGGTTTTTTGGTCAAGACAGGTAAGGAGAACAGTACTACCAAAACTTCTGAACATATGTGATTGCCATCTTTTGAGATTAGTATGGAACTCCAGTCTATGTTTCTCTGAAATGGACAAGAATAATCAAAAGTCTCTGACAGAGCTGATCGATTTTTTTTTTTTTTTTGCAAAAGCTGTTTTTCAACTGACAACTGGATTTCTGACCAACTTATTTCTTCCCATAAAGAAGTGTTTCCCTATCAACAGAAAATCTAGACTTCTCCTGAAAGTACAGTTAAGACCCCAAACTAGAAATGACTTTGTCTTTTGGCTGACAACCAGAATATTTCAATTCATAAATGCTCCCTTAGTGCTTCTTGTAAATTCTAGTTCAATTTCTCCATGAAACCCTCCTCTCCTACAGACTTGAGACACCAACCAATCCCATATCTCTCTTAATGTACTACTTCCCCTTATTGAAATGGAAGACTACAGCCTTAATGGGAGATTTGGTCTCCCCATCAAACATCTAGTGAGAGATAAAAATTTAACATTCCAGCTAGAAACACTCCTGAATGCTGATGAAGATGGGATCGGGTGATGTGAATTTCACAGCTGAACACATTTCTACAAAAAGCAAAATCAGTTACCCTGGATTTAAAAAAACCTTCCACCAGTGTTATGAGATGTTCAAAATCCACACCTGTATTTTACAATTCAGACCCATCTCTGCCCCTGATATTTAATGAGACTATTTCTCTTTGTTAGGCTTAAGTGGGGGGAAAACTGGCAAAGGTAGATAGTATAAACATGAAGCAACATGCTGAGCTCTCATCATGAGACAGACTACTTTATACTTAAGTATGGGGATCAGAATAGTAACCTGAAACCTTAAATGGCATAGCAAGAATTGTGTATTTGTTCTGGTATGCTAAAAGGGGAAGACTAAATTATACAATGAACATCATCAAGCAAGCAATAAATTTAATTGAATTCATTCTAGCCTATCAAATAGTAGCATTTTTTTTGCTATATTATACAAATGCCAGCATAAAAGGTCCTATTTCTTCTTTCTCCATAAATGTACAAAAAATAAATGAGATGCACAAGGATTATTCAGAAACAAATATTGAAAAAAGAGGCAGCACAAATATTTAATAAAGATCAAAGAAAACAAAGCATGTCATGTTTTGAGGTACATATAGTATACTGGAGTCAGAGAAGATTAACTTGGTTACTGTTTAAGACAATATGGATTTGCATATTTTTATTATTTACCATATTTATTAAAATACGAGTTTCCCCTCACCCCAATCAGCATGGGGGGGGGAAGCTCCTTGTCTTACAATCGTACATAAGAAAAGCATATTAAATACAATGTCTATTGTTAAACTGTTGCCAACACAGCATGTGCTTAGCAATGGAAATCGAATATAAAGTTCATTAAAAGGCAGGCAATGCTGAGTTTGACTATAGAATACAAGGGCCGTAATAGGCAAAAATAATTATAAGGTTTTTTTCTTGTTTTTTTTACAAACTATTAAAAACACACTTACCACCCTACACGTACAAAATCTGACATATTAAGCATCCTTGTTTTACCAAAGTTTCATACCGTAAAAATTACATTTCCAAAAATTCACAGCTACGTGTATTAGCCCCTAAACAACATTCATCAACTTCCCACAGAAGAACCCCTTATAAAAATCTTTTTCTTCATATAGAACCCCATGAAAAACTTACCTCAGTAACCACCTGAAACTCTCTGCCCTTCCCATCACTCCTCTCTGTTACCTTAATGAAACAAGTTTTTCTAGTACTTTTTTCTACACTTCTTCTCTTCCTCCTCTTCTCTAATCTCTTTTTTATCCCAGTCAATATAGTATTTAAGTTCAGATACTCTCTTTTAGTGAAAGCCAACCCCTTAAAAATGGAGGATTCTTACTTTCCATAAACTAGTTTTGAAAAATACTAATAAGATCTTTACTAATGTTTCTTGCAGTCCTTTTGGTATGAGTCCATAGAGTGCTAATCTCCCATGCTAACAACAGGTTTATTTTGGTGACACTCAGAAAGTGATAGATCCTGTCCCACACCCTCTTTGCTTATGTACACTCCCAAAACATGTCTCCTCTGTTTCTACTTCCCCACACCTCTTCCTTGGGCACCCAGATGAGCTCATCAAACCACATCTGTGTTGCATCTCCTTCACTGGCAAGGTATTTCTTATAACCATCCATGCCGGGTCAGCATATTCCCTTTTTATTTGTTTATCTGCCACTGCTTCCCAAACCTGCTGAACTTGTCTTTTTGTGAAGTTATCCACTGGCGTCATTCTGTTTCTCTCCCTTACCGCTTTCATCAAATTCTTATGATCCTTCAAGACCTCCAGCTCTACATTCCCTATTTTATACCTCTGCAAGAAACCTTCCATCCTGATATAATGGATCAGTGGTTGCCACACCCATGGACACTTCAAGGAGGTCTGATATACTCCCCATTTCCTCAAAATTGCAGAGGCATGAAATCAGGTGATGCGTGGTCTGTCACCATGTTGCATACCACACTTCACATATTTCTCACAGATGAACAATCCCAAGTCTGACAGCCTCCATCAGCCAATCTCTCTTGCTTCGTACAGTTCAGCTCTTGCTAACCTTATTCTTTTGGCATTCCAGAAGACCACGCATATTTTCCTCTGTACTTTTCGTATCTGTCACCATGTTGGGCAGAATACAATTCCCATATATAGAATAATCAGCAGTAGCACAGGCTTAAATGCTGCCACTTTTTTGGAAACAATGCCCTTCTAGACCATAACCAAAATATTTGCCATGGCCTTGCCAACACCTTTCCCCATGCTGTAATTACCTTTCCTCTTGGTGTCCATTGGGATCCTAGCCCTACAATTTCTCTGTCTCTTATAGATAGAGAGAGAGAGAGAGAGAGATCTTATATCTCCAAGCCTGGGTGTGGGGCCAGAGCCCCACCTGGGTGTGCACAAAAACATGCGTTTTTCACCACAATGCATAGAAGCTGCCATGGGCCACAGAACCAATCGAACAAGTGGCAAGGCTCCTGGGTAGAAAGATGCCTGCCTTAGCATAGCGTGCCAAGTCCCTTTGGGGTTTGGCATGCCATGCCAAAGCCCAGATTTAGGCTTCTGCTTCAATCGGAGCACTCAGAGTGTCTCTGAGGAAGGGGAAGATGGTGGGGCTTTTTTAATTCTTTTTTAATTTTGGGGCAGTCGAGACAGTTGAGGCCACGAAGAAGCCAGTAGGCTTGGAGGCTTTTGTTGCATCTCTGGCACTATGCATTATACAGGCAGGCAAAAGGGCAATGTTTGTGGCTGACTCTGGCTTCTTCTTGCAGGGCACAGGGCCATCCATCAAGGGTTTGATTTTTTTTTTTTTTTTACTGTGCAGTGGTGTTAGGCTAACATCTGCAGGTGAGTGTGGTCCTGGTATAGGCAGGGACTGTGGAAAGCTTGTATAGCTGTCCTAGCTCTCTGGCTTAGGGATTTGCCTGCTAGGTACTAGAGCAGGAAGTTTATAAGTTTATGGTGAAAAAAAGTATTTTTTTTCAGGACTGACACATGGAAGCTGCCATGGGCCCTAGAATGAATCGGACTAGTGACGAGGAGACCTGATGCAGCAGTATGGCAGACAGTCACCTCCAGAGCCAGGGCTACTCGTGTTACCACAGTGTCAGTTCCCCAGGTACAGCTGGGGAACAGGTATGAGGCCCTAGCAGCTGTGGAGAAGGTGGTAGGTGAGGATGCCTCCAGAGGAGCCGATTCCACTGCATGCATGGCACAGTCTGAGCAATGCTGGAAAAAGCAGGAGATGCCGGGTCCTCATCATCAGCAACTCCATCCTAAGAGGAACAGAGGGGCCCATCTGTCATCCTGATTCCATGGCACATGAGGTTTGTTGCCTGCCTGGAGCTTGGGTTCGGGACATCACGGAGATGATCTGACTCTCTGATCAATACCTCATGATCCTCGTCCACGTGGGAACAAATGACATGGCTGGGAGCAGCCCAGACTAAATCATAAGGGACTACAAGGCTCTGGGGGCCAAGCTCAAGCAGATGGGAGTGCAGGTGGTTTTCTCTTGTATTCTTCCAGTGGGCAGATGCAGACAGCACCATGAGGCATGCATCAGTGAGGTCAACTAGCGGTTTCAGAGCTGGTGTTACCGGGCGGGCCTGGGGTTCTTGGACCATGACCCACATTTCTGCACAGAGGACATGCTCAGGCAGGACGGGCTTCATCTCTCCCCGAAAGGTAAGCATGTTTTTTCTTCCAGGCTGGCTGATCTTGTACAGTGAGCTTTAAACTAGGTTCGCCAGGGGACAGGGACACAAAGGAACATGAGGATACTTCGCAGTCAAGCCAGGTGACATACACAGGTAGTACCCAGGTAAGTGACAGGGGCCAGGGCAGGCTTAGGAACAAGGGGGCAGCATGTGCATCCACAGGTGGCCTCCAATGCCTCTACATAAATGCTTGGAGCATGGGGAATAGACAGGAGGAACTCACCCTCCTGCTAGTTAGCAAAAACCCAGACCTAGTGGGGCTCATGGAGACCTGGTGGGATTCTACCCATGACTGGGCAGTGGACATCGAGGGCTACAGGCTGTACAAGCAAGACAGAGCAGGGGGAAAAAAAGGGGGTGTGTTGTGCTCTATGTCAAAGAGCAATACATGTCCTCAATGACCAGGATGGGGTCAGGGGAGGGGCAAACCAAGGCGCTCTGGGTAAGAATCCAAGGGGGTTGTGGGGAAAGGGATTTGATAGTGAGCATCTACTACAGACTACCTCACCAGGGGGATGAGCTGGACCTGGATTCTCAGGTCTGCTCATGGAGGCTGTAAAGTCAAGGGATGTGGTTGTCATGGGTGACCTAAACTACCCAGAGATCTGCTGGGAGGAGCAGTCAGCCAGGTCTGACCACTCATGTAGGTTCCTAGCCAGGATACAGGACCTCCACCTAACCCAGGAGGTGCATAGTCCCACCAGGGGAAATGCCTTGCTGGACTTGATCCTTGCCACAGGCGATGACCTGGTGGGGGTCTGCAGGTACTTGACCACCTGGGCAACAGTGTTCATCACCTGCTGGAATTTACTATCCTGTGCAGGATGATAAAAGCAAGCAGTAAGGCAAAAGTCCTTGACTTCAGGAAAGCTAACTTCAATGAGCTAAAAATATTAGTAGGAGAGGCATTGGGGTCTCAGAGCTTCAATGAGATGAGAATCAAAGACAGGTAATTGTTCCTTAAGGAGACGATCCTCCCACCTCAAAGACAGTCAGTCCCAATGTGTACCAAAGGGGGCAGGAGTGCTAAAAAGCCCCCATGGCTTGACAAAGGCATCCAGGAATGCCTGAGGGCAAAAAAGGAGGTGTACAAGCAGTGGAACCAAGGGATTATCTTGAAGGAGGATTACACCTCCATTGCTCATGACTTCAGGGAGGCTGTTAGGAAGACCAAGGCAGAGATGGAGCTAGGCCTAACGACCAGAATTAGAGATAACAAAAAGTCCTTTTTCAAATACATAGGGAGTAAAAAGAAGGCACCAGGGAATTTTTACCAGGGCCCCAACAGAACAGGCTTGGCAATCCAGTGATTGCAGCAAACAAAAAAGCTGACCTCTTTAATTAATTCTTTGCCTCTATATTTCTGAACAGGGACTGGGACATCTCCCCCACTAGGATTACAGATGAACCCAGGGGAGGCACCGCCATGCCTAGGGTCAGGGACAACCTAGTAACCTAGCTAGGGAACTTTTGGAAGGGCTGGACATGTTTAAATCAGCAGGTCCAGATACTCTTCACCCAGGGGTGCTAAGGAAATTATGCTGTCCAAATTTGCTGATGACACCAAGATGTGGGGTGTGGTGAGCACACTGGAGGGGAGGGACAGAATCCAGCTAGATGTAGACAGGTTACAGAGGTGGGCAGGTGAGAACAGGATGGAGTTTAATGCAGACAAGTGCAGGGTGCTGCATCTAGGGAGAAGGACCCAGCAACACACCTATAGGCTGGGGAACACTCCTTTTGTCAAAACAGTGGCAGAAAGGGAACTTGGAGTCATTGTTGACTCAAGGATGAACATGAGCCGCCCATGCGAGGAAGCGGTCAGTAAGGCTAACAGCACCTTGTCGTGCTTTTACATATGCTTCACAAACAGGTCCAGGGAAATGATCCTTCCCCTCTACATGGTGTTGGTCAGGCCACAGTTGGAGTACTGCATCCAGTTCTGGGCACCACGCTTCAAGAGGGATGTGGCTAGCATTGAGAGGGTCCAGAGGAGGGCCACTCACATGGTCAAGGGGCAGCGGGGCAGGCCCTATGAAGGCTAAGGGGCCTGAACCTAGTCAGCCTCCACAAGAGAAAGCTGAGAGGGGATCTGGTGGCCATTTACAAACTCACCAGGGAGGGGCAGTGGAAATTGTGTGAGACTTTGTTCCCCCATGCACCAGTGGGGGTTACTAGGAATAACAGCCACAAATTGTTAGAAAGAAGGTTCAGGCTGGACATTAGGAGGCATTACTTCATGGTTAGGGCTGCCAAGCTCTGGAATGGGCTCCCAAGGGAGGTGGTGCTCTCTCCTACCTTGGGGGTCTTCAAGAGGAGGCTGGATAGATATTTGGCTAGGGTGTTATGACCCCAGCACTCATTCCTGCCCAGGGTAGGGGGTCAGATCTGATGATCCATTTAGGTCCCTTCCAACCCTAAGCACTATGATACTAAGGCTCCAGGGTGGAAAGGTGCAGGCTTCCACGTGGCAAGGCCCAGCTTCTCTGAGTCCCTCCAGTTTCCCTCTCCCATTAGGGTGCTTTTTAATCTATTTACTCTAACTCCCACCACTTCTCTATACTCTAATGTATGCTTTAGCTCCCTTTCCATCAAAAGTCTCTCTCTAAGAACTACATTTCTATCATCCATGTACAACATCCAGCCCTGATGTCTATGAAATCTATTGCTTATCTTGCTGGGATCCTATAACCCCAGCTGACTTCCTGCCCTTTGGGCAGGGGGCTGGACTCGATGATCTCCCGAGGTCCCTTCCAGCCCTGATGTCTATGAAATCTATGAAACATGCATTTTACCTCTTCCACTCCTGGTATCTTTACTCCACTCATGACCTTGTGTTTCTTATTCTTTGTGCTAGCAATTCTGTGCCACACAAATTGTAGTTCTGAAAGGGGGCACCTTTTCTTCACTCCTGGCAACCCTGTTTTTCCTAGCACTTCAAATACATAATCATGATCTGATCTGCCATACCCTCTTTCTAAATCTATGTTTGCTATAACTGTGTTTGTTTTGGATGTGAGACAATTTATCTCTGATCACTCTGAACACTTCAGAGATCCTTCCAACTGCTACTGCATATACTTGATCTTCATGTATTATCTTCTGGAGGTTTTTCGTCATCCTCAAAGTGTCTTGGCCATTAACTTTTAGTTCATATTAAGGAATATAATCAGTCTCCAGTTTTTCAGGAGTTCCTGCTCCCCATTATTGAAGAGTAAGATCACATCGTCTCTTGTAAAATCTTTCCCCACCTCCCCTGTTTCCTTGAAAATGTCCGCTATATCCCTGCCTAACCATGCCCAAACCTTCTCATAAAATTCCATAGGTAGTTCGTCTGGTCCTGGTGATTTCCCTCTTTCACAGGTTTTTAAACACTCCTACACTTCCTTTACGCTCATCTTTTCTTCCATTTTTTTGCTTTCTACTCTACTTTCTCTTCAATCTCTTACGGCAAATCTATCTTCTTTCTGTCTATTGCCTTCTTGTGATACAGCTCTTCATAAAATCTTCTTGTTGCCTCTAACCTCTCCTCCTGCTTTTCCACCTGTGTACCACTTCTTCCCACACTGCTTTTAATTCTCCTTTTGCCATCTTCACTCTACCTGAAAAGTATTGGGACCAATTCTTCATTTTTCTCCCACTCAGAGTGCTTATGTAAAAACTTTTTCTCTCTTGTCTTTCTTTTAAACCAGATTTCTATTACCTTGTTTATTTTAGTTCTTCTCATACCTGTCTTCCCTCTGCAACTTCCTTTAGCAGTTCCTGTATCTTTCCTTGCAGCTCTCTCATTTTTTCCCCAGTTCTTCAGCCTTCCTTCCTGAAGAATCCTCCCATCCTCTTCTTCACCATCTTCCACCATTCTCTGGTTATCTTAAAATATTTCTTCAGTGTTCTCCACCCCTCATACTGGTTTCATGTATGCTTGACATATCTCCTTATCTTGCAACTGTTGCACATTTAACTTCCACAGTCCCCTTCCCCTTCCCCGGCTCTTACAAAGATTCAGTTCTGCCTTCAGCATGTGGTGTCACTAAATGCTATAAGTAAGAAAGAAACCATATGTATCTCTATTTCCTTTGATACAAAGACAAAATCAGTTCTTGATT
This sequence comes from Crocodylus porosus, assembly GCF_001723895.1. NCBI lineage: Eukaryota > Metazoa > Chordata > Crocodylia > Crocodylidae > Crocodylus > Crocodylus porosus. Next base: position 44,582,326 of record NW_017728943.1, read on the forward strand.
GTTTCTTTCCACTGGGGTCAGTTCTAATGAAAACTTTCTCCCCTGCTGACACACCTCTTAGGGTACAGACAGAAATGCAGCTCCCTGCTGTAACTGAGAACACTGCAGGAAGTGTTCTGAGTTACAGTGATCCCTGGATCAAACAGAAGTTCACTGTTGGTTCTAGGGGGAGAGGAATTTAGCTGCTGGCTGCAAGCCTGCAGCAGGTTCCCCCTAGCAACAGCCCTGCCTCTCTTCCAGCCCATCCCCGTTTCAGAACGGGGGAAGAAGAGGGAAAGAGAGCAGAGGGAGTTCATTTTAGGTGTTCCCCATCCAGCTCTGGAGGGTGGGGTGGGTGAATTGGAGCCCTCCCCAGCCACCTCCCGGAGAGGGCTCCAATACAATGGCCCTACCCTCCATCAGGGGCTGAAAAAAACCCAGACTGAACTTCCTCCACTCCCTTTCCCCCCCTACTATTCTGAAAACAGCTCAAAGCTGGCAGGCAGGCTGGCAGAAGTTACAGAAGACACTGTATTTTGAAGCACCTTCACCTGGCCCCTCATGCAATAAGAGGTTAGATTTCCACCAGATCAGCCATTTTTTAAATCTGTCTGCAGCTATGCACTTGTGTTTGGTCACAGCTTTAGACCACTTTCTGTGGTCAGATTTGGATAAAATTGTCACTTCTGTCTGCATCATTCATGACTCTCTGTAAATTCTATTTGTTAATAATCTGGATGAACTGCTTAAAGTTCCAAATCCTCCTTTCCCTGTTCTGTCACCTGCTTCTATTATGCAATTGAAGTCCCCTGCTATTATCTGCAGTCTCTCTCCAACCATGTAAACTGCTAGCTTTCTAAGCAGTCTTCCTCCCCTCCCAGTCTGATGGTGCATTTACATTGAAAACTTCTAATTCTGCTCCTGCAACGGATAGCAACATTCTCTGCAGTCTGCCACTAATGAGGTCTTCCAACTGATGTGCTGTCACCTCTGAATTCTTGAATAATATTGCCACTCCACCACTTTGTTTTCATTTGTTCCTGACCACCAAGATGGTCCTCATCTCCACTTCTTCTCAAAACATTTATAATCCCTCTGTGAGTGGTTATGCCAGGTGGTGCCCTGAGGCTCTGGAGGTCTTCTCCCTGGTTGAACTCCACTCCAGCCCACATAATGGGGTCTGTAGAGCAGCCTGCTCATGGGGTACTTCCCTCAACTCTCCCGCCATGCCTTGATCTTAAGTAAGAAGGAAGGTCCTAGGATGTTACAGGCAACCCTCATGGGCATGCTCATGTTGTGGATGTTCCTGAGGCTCCTCCTCTCCTTCACCCTATTCATATGCCAACTGAGATCTGGATAGTATTTGTATTCTCTTGCCCTCAGGCCACAAAGGGCCAGTGCCTTAAATCCACTCCTGAGTTTTGGAAGTGCCAGGTCCTTAATTAATTCAGTATCTCTGAATTTGCCACTGCCCTTGCTTAATTCATCTGCTCTAAGTAATCAATTAATGTGCTGGTTCTTTTAAATTAATGAAGTCCATAATTAATTCATGGTCATCACAAATCAAGTCCCAGCCCCAATCAATTTACGGTATTTCAAAATCAATACTCCAACTAATTCACTCCCACTCAAATCAAATTATTCGCTGTTAATCAAATTCAAGGTGTGAAGTCCATATCCTCCTTAAGGAAGCTGCAGCTCCCAACTCAATATTGACTACATTTTTAGGAAAAAAATTAAAATAAAATGACAGTGTCATTGCCGTGCCTGGGTCTCAGGCCACAGTGCCTGCCTCACTCACGTGCTCCTCTCTCAGTGCCTGGGTGCTGGGGTCCATGAGGAATCTCTCTCCATGTGGCCCTGGGTCATCAGATGGCTGGAGACACCTCCAGGTTTCCAGGCTGGGGATCCAGCTTGACTCCTTACCAGTTCCAGCACAGCAGGATCTGCTGCATCCACAGCACGCTGCCCTCCTGTGTTGCATGGCCCCTCTCCCTCTTTCCTATCTGGCTGCAGGTGCTGGTCTATGACATCACTCCCCAAGTGCCGCATCACCCACAGGAAACAGGTGCTTTTAAATTGCAGCTGTGGCACCCCTCCACATCTGTCATCTCTGCACCTGCAGGCAAGGATTTTCCATTTCCTTTCCTTCCATTTAGCTGAATGCCACCGGTGGCAGGTTATACTTTCCACAGCACTCCCATGCTGGGACCAATACATTTGGCTTGTCCTGATGTGATACCCTCTCCAGTGGTATATCACATTCTTGTAGACAGATTGAACCAATGTTAAAACAAGTAAAAGCAGACAATCTGTTCCCATCTTTTCCTTGTTAAGACACTCCTGACATTAACTGAAGCTATAATCAGTGCAATTGTGCTCATATTAACTGGGTGCACCTGTCCCTTTAAGGCTAGTCGTGCTGTTGCTCATTGTGGTTGACTCTGCCCTCCCCCTTCACATGCCTGTTGCTCTTGCAAGCTGCTGGATCACTTTTGCAGCTAGGAAGGCTTCCATTTTCCCACCTCCCCAACACTTCCCATGCCCTGCTCTCCACTCTGGGCTGGAGCGGAGGGAAGTTAATAGCAGGAAGGTGCTCTCTGGCTCTGACTCTATCTTGCCTCCCTCTTTATCAGGTTTTTTTTTCCTGTACTTTCTTTTCTGTGCCAGCCCCTGTTTCTTCCCCACATGGAGTCTCCTCCAACATTTCTATCTTAGTCTCTCCCTCCTCCTCTACCTCACTGTCCCTTTCCAATTCTTGTGGTTCCTTGTGGGGGGGGTCTGACTTTGGTGGGATCTGCTGCATTGCTTCGGTTCCCCACAGTATATTACAAACTCCCAAACTGGCCCTATCTGGACCACTGACGGGAAGTGATACACCCCACCTGGGCTCCACTTGTTTAGTGTTAACACTGCTCAAACCCTCCTCTACCCACAGAGCTCTTTGCACATATTTTTCCTGACAAATTTCTAGGTCTTCTGCCTCTAATATATCTGTATACATTTGGACAATAATCTATTTTTCCCTTGACTGCTGTCCTGCTACAAACTTTAACCTTTTTCATTCTTCCCTCTCCACCCCTTTCTCTGCATATTTCTCCCGGAAATGTTCATACCCTTCTTCATTTCACTAAGCCAGTTGCCATGTCTTTCAGTTGGAGAAAGCAGTCATGCTGGTGAGGTGTTATGTCTGCACCCCCAATATCTTGAACAGTACCTTCTCCACAAAATCATATCTGTTTATCATTGATCACTTCTGAACCCCATCACCAGCCCTTGTCCATAGTCTCCACATCAAGCTGGCATCCAAGGGGTCTCCTGTGCCACTCCCAGTGGGCCAACCTTTCATCGTGCTCTCGATGATCCTTTTCTAGCTTCTCCAGCTCTGTTTACCACTCTCCTCTGTTCCTGTCGCCCCTCTGGCCTCATCTGTCTCACTGCCACCTTCTTTGCTGCTGCCTCTGCTGTTGTTCCTGCCTTCACCTTTGCTGTTTTCTTTTCTTTCTGCTTTTCCACCTATATCCACTTCTCCTCTATCTCCAGACCTTCATTTCCACTCTTCATTGCTCTTTCCATCTTCCAGTTATCAACCACCACTACCATTGTTTTGGGCTTTGCATTTCTCTCTTCTACGCCTGCCGTTTCACTCTCCTTCAATCTCTTTTTCTGCCCTTAAGACATCGATCATAATCTGTGTGGATTACTGAAACCTTGGCAAAGGCCTGAGGTGCTACCCATTGCACTCAATGCCAACTGTTTTTCACATCATGGTGAGCCACTACATCAGATACATTTTTATTTCCTCTTTACTTCCACAACTGAGCTGTTCCTTTTTTTCCCCATTGCCATTCATTTCTGTTTCTTTATCAGCCTTAAATGTCAGGCAAACATCACCAAACAGGCCCCCAAACAGTTCATCCTAAATCCCTCTATCACCCCCTCTCTCAGTCTCTTGCATATAATTGGTGTGGCCCCTCCCTCCATGAGGTGGAATAGGACCTCAGCTATGGGGTCACCATGGCTTGAAACATTGTTGACTCTTCTGGGGCCCAGGCTAATGAGCTATATGGTAAATCATAAACTGTTGGCTTTGGACTAATAATATTTATAGTTTGTACCCTATGTAAGTAAGTACCAAAGTGCTGCTTAAAAGTGTATTTATGGACTACCTGTGCTAAAGCTTGCATCAGTTTAAAAAAAAAGAAGAGAAAAGTGTCAATTCATCTGTCAATGTTTTCAAATTTGCCCCTCACTTCCATGCGCTTATGGAGAGCAGGGTCTGATCACAGGTAGCTTCCTGCCTATGGAAGAGGGGCTGGACTCGATCTCACGAGGTCCCTTCCAGCCCCTAATGTCCATGAGATCTATGAAATTAGGGAGTGGGGAGAGGGAAAAGAAGTTTTAGGGGCAGAGGGTAAGGGAGCCATCCGACCTTCCCAGGTTTATTTTTCCTGCTGCAGCACAAAGTGGGGCAAATTAAGCACAAATTAAGGCAAGTCTTTAATAATTAGATTATATACCTGGAAAATTATAACAAATTTATACATTTTCCATATATAGAATCTAATTATTGGGTGGTCATCTTATAGTCAAGGTCATCTTATATTTGAGCAAATATAGTAAATCAGCAAGTTTCTCTGTCAAAGGGTCCTGGCAGCCATTTCACTTAAGGGGCAATTAACCAGTTAATCACAATTTAAAGTATAACCTGGCCACACATTCATGCAATAAATGGCACAATAAAAAGCAAAACCAGCCACAAAATTATTACATACAAAAAGTGTGTAATAATTTACTGTCTGGTTTCTGTCACACCTTAAAATGAATGTGTGGCTGGATAGACCACACTGGGGCTCTAATGGGCCCTGGTGTAGTCTCTGCTGGCCCATAACCAGATAATTGGCAGCAGGCAGAGACTGCACCAGGGCACAAATGGACAGTGCTGGTGCAGTCCTGATGCTGCTCCAGTCAATTGATTGTCAGCTGACAGAGACCATACCGTCACCTGTAGGCTTGCCATAACTGACAGCATTATGAGGCTTGATATAACCAATGGCACTAGCTGGGAACAGGGCAGCTTTGGGTTGACCTGCTTAAATGACCTACCTAACAATGAGAAAACTGAAAGACAGAATGTGGTAAACAAAGTAATGGGGGGATACCCAGTGGGGGGCTGTGGCACAACTATAGGTGGGAACCTGTGGCATAACCATACACAGCAGCTTGTCAATCATATAGAAAAAAGTTGTAAAAACTTAAATAGTCAAAAAAGAAGCTCAGCACTTGGGAAGCTGGAAAAGCAAACAACACCCCACTACTGTAATTGTGACCCCAATGCCATAACAATACCTGGTCAGCTGAGTCATTGTGCATCTCTTGGAAGGCCTGCATAAGAATAGCTTTATAGACCATTTTGAGTTTTGGTGTTGCTTAAGCGTTCAATAAGTTGGGATCTGAGACCAAAATAGTCTCACTGATCAGTTTATTCCATCCACGCTGCTCCGTAATCAAAATCAAGTACAGCATAGCCCATATGAGCCCTGGTACATTCCCAGTTCAGCTCACAATCAGCTGATCATCAGTCAGCTCTGAAGCCTTGAACTGGCCCAGCGTGTCCCCAGAGCCAGCCAACAATCAATTAATTGTGGGCACCTTTGCTAGTATAAAGGGAGTCTGGGATCTTAGGCTACCCCTGCACTAGCAAGTAGGGCACAATTGGGGTCAGATCCACAATCCCAAAAATGTGCATCCTGTCACACGTGTGACATGCATAATTATTGGGATTGTGAATCAGATCCCATCATGCCGTTAACTGAACATCTGTCAACGCCCAAAGCCATTCCATGTTTTATTGACCTGGATGCTCCTAGAAGTATAGGGTAGTGGGGGGGGGGAAAGAGGAAGGAATCCATTTTCTTTCCTTACAGAAATTTGGTAGGATTCATCCCACGACTGGGCAGTTAGCATTAGGGGCTATAGGCCTTACAGGCGAGATAGAGAAGGAAGGAAAGGTGGGGGTGTGGCGCTCTATGTCAAGGAGCACTACACATCCTCTGCCAGCAAAATGGGGTAAGAGGGGCAAGATGAAGTGCTCTGGGTCAAGATACAAGAGGGCTGTGGGAGAGGGATTTAATGGTGGGGGTCTACTACAGACCCCCCAGCCAAGGGGAGGAGCTGGACTGGGAATTTTAGGGCCAGCTTGCAGAGGCACTTAAGGCAAGGGATGTAGTTGTCATGGGTGATTTAAATTACCCAGACATCTGCTGGGAGGAGCAGTCAGCCAGGTCGGACCATTCCAGGAGGTTCCTGGCCAAGATACAGGAC
>NW_017728943.1:44588728-44618949 GCF_001723895.1 Crocodylus porosus
TGCCTACACAGTCAGATGGATTGCAGATTGGCTGAAGGGTCGCACTCAGAGGGTGGTGGTGGATGGGTCATATTCAACCTGGGGGGAAGTGGGCAGTGGAGTCCCCCCAGGGCTCGGTTCTTGGGCCCACGCTGTTCAATCTCTTTAACAGCGATTTGGACGATGGAGTGAAAAGCAACCTGTTTAAATTTTCTGATGATACCAAAATTTGGGTTGAGGTGAGCACACTAGTAGGGAGGGAAAGACTGCAGGAAGACCTAGATAGGTTACAGGGGTGGGCTAGCAAAAACAGGATGCGCTTCAATACTGACAAGTGCAGGGTGCTGCACTTGGGCAGCAGTAACCAGCAGCACACTTATAAGATGGGAAGCGCCCTTCTTGAAAGCACGGAAGCAGAAAGGGATCTTGGAGTCATTACTGACTCCAAGATGAACATGGGCCGACAATGCGAGGTCACGGTTGGCAGGGCTAACCGGACCTTGCCGTGCATCCACAGGTGCATCTCAAGTAGGGCCAAGGAGGTGATCTTCCCCCTCTATGCGACGCTGGTCAGGCCACAGCTGGAGTACTGTGTCCAGTTCTGTGCGCCCCACTTCAGGAGGGATGTGGACAACATTGAGAGAGTCCAGAGCAGGGCCACCTGAATGATCCGGGGAGAACAGGGCAGACCCTACAATGAGAGACTGCGGGACCTGAACCTGTTCAGCCTTCACAAGAGAAGGCTGAGGGGGGACCTGGTGACTGCCTATAAACTCACTAGCGGGGACCAGAAGTGTTTGGGAGAGACCTTGTTTCCCGTAGCACCCCCTGACATAAAAAGGAATAATGGCCACAAGTTGTTGGAGAGGAGGTTTAGATTAGACATCTGTAAGAACTACTTTTCACAGTTAGGGCGGCTAGGATCTGGAACCAACTTCCAAGGGAAGTGGTGCTGGCTTCTACCCTGGGGGTCTTTAAGAGGATCACTTGATCATTTGAGCCCAGTTTTTTCTCCTGCCCAGGCAGGGGGTCGGACTTGAAGATCTACAAGGTCCCTTTCGACCCTACTTCTATGATTCTTAGTAGGAATGCCATTGACCATCTTAAATAAATGCCTAACCTTTATAAAGTTTATTTTTAACTGATTACACTTAATTTTTTGCACTGTTTAACATCTTCAGCAGCAGCTTGGACAAGGGGGTATAAAGCACACTGTCCAAGTTTGCTGATGACACTAAGGTGTAGGGCAAGGTGGACACACTTGAAGGGAGAGAGAGGCTGCAAATAGATTTAGACAGACTAGAAAAGTGGGCAGATGAGAATAGGATGGGGTACAACATAGATAAATGCAGGGTGCTGCACGTTGGGAGAAGGAATCCACAGCATACATACAGGCTAGGAAATTCCCTCCCTCCTTGAAAGCACAGAGGTGGAACGGGATCTTGGAGTCATTATTGACTCCAAGATGAACATGAGCCACCAATGCCAGATCCAGCCAGCAAGGCCAGCCATACCTTGTCATGAATCCAAAGGTGCATCTCAAGCCGGTCCAGAAAGGTGATACTCCCCCTCTATGTGACTTTGGTCAGGCTGCAATTGGAGTACTGCATTCAGTACTGGGTGCCGCATTTCAAAAGGGATGTGGCCAGCCTGGAGGGGGTTCAGAGGAGGGCCACCTGCTTGGTGAGAGGGCAACAGGACAGGCCCTGAGGGACCTGAACCTGTTCAGCCTCAGCAAAAGAGGAGGCTGAGGGGGGACCTGGTGCCTGCCTACAAACTGATCAGGGGAGATCAACAGCAAATAGGTAGAGCCCTTTTCTCCCCAGCACCACCTGGGGTGACAAGGAACAACAGTAATAAGCTGATGGAGAATAGGCTTAGGTTAGAGATCAAAAGGCAATTTTTTACAGTTAGTGTGGCCAAAATCTGGAACCAACTTCCCAGGGAGCAAATTCAAGAGGAGGTTGGATGATCACCTGTCTGGGGTCTTGTGAACCCAGCATTCATTCCTGCCTGTGGCAGGGGGTCAGGCTAGATGATCTGTTCAGGTCCCTCCTGACCCTAGCTACTAAAAAACTATGCAACTACTATGGTAGGAACTTTAACAACTATAATAAAACAATCTTTGTAAAATTTCAAGCGCTTAGTTTTAATGGGCAACTTTTTAATGAAGTAAGCAATTCTATATAATAATCTTGACATCCATTAGCAATGCACTAAACAGCACAGCCACAATTTGGATCATTGCTTGTAAGACATTTTGTAGTTCTTCTAAGTGAAATGGACTAATGTATGTGTGAGCAAAATATTTTATTTCCATGCTCTTTTTGTAACAGCACCTCAGGCTCTCTGTTAATTTAAGGGAGAAGAGAGCCCCAAGTGGGGGAAGACTGCAAGGGAGAAACAGCAGGAGAGATGGCCCCAGGGAAGTAGGGACTATGGGCATGTATAGATGAAATGGGGGCCCTAAGTTGAAGTGGTGGGTTTTTAAAAACACTGCTTCAATTTAGGGCCAATTAAACGCCTGTGTCATGCACACACCCAACTTACCTACCTCTCTGATGTAGGAGAGTAGAGGGCAAGCTGCCAGTGAGCAGAGTAGTCCCTGGGCTGGGGGGGGAGGGGAGAGGGGCTGGTGCTTCCCTCCACAGCAGCAGCGGGCCCCACAGGTGGCACCCGCCCTCAGGCACCCGGCTCGAGTGGTCCCAGGGGGCACTGCAGTCGCGGATGGAAGCACCAGGCAGGCCAGCTCCAGAAAGGGGCAGGGTCTGGGAGAGAGAAGTCAAGAGCAGAGCCAGGCAGTCAGTCTGGCCCTGGATGCTGAAGAGGAAAGAGCTCTGCAGTGGGATGCCTGTTGCTGAGAGAGAGACTGTGAGCATGCTATGCCTGGAGACAGCAAGCAAAGGGGCTGAGGACTAGCAGTGGACTAAGACCCAAGGCCGGGTAGGAGTTTTTGGTACACAGCCAGAGAGCTAAAGGTTTAGTTATATCCTAGAGCCAGAACAGGGCAAGGATTGCATGGCCACCAGACAGTGTCACAGCCACCCCTGGAGCCCATCTTGCTACATGTTGTACTGAAGTGATGTTTTAAACAAAAAGACCCACAAAACTAATTATGGGCCTAACTATGGCTAAGGGTCTACTCAATTCACAATTTAGTGGAAAACATGAATTCTGGGATTGTCTGCAAAAATCAATGTAAAATAAAAACTGAATTAAAAATATAATGCTGGCTCCCCAGTGGGAGCCAGCAGTCTTCACTGCCACTGTGGCCCAGCCTTGCAGCCCACTGGGGGGGTGCGGGTGAGGCACTGCCAGGCAGCATGGCATGAAGGCAGCAGTTGCCTCACCAAGGGCCACTCAATCTGTCTCCAGCTATACACAAGATGGTGGCCGCCCCCTTGTCCCTCCTTCCCCATTGGGGCATAGGCTTAATGTGCTGTTTTTAAAGGTAAGCATAAGTTAGTATTTCTAAACTTTTTGTACAGCTCTATATATAATTTACTTTGTATATTGTGTATGAGCACATCCAGGAAATATCCACTAAATATTGCTATTTATACAAGGACCAAGTCATGAAAATTGTTTAGTTTCCCCACAATTTAAGTAGATCCCCAACTATGGCCCCAACCCAACAAAGTATTTTAAACACAAGCAAGAGCTTCAGTGGGATTACTCATCTGTTTAAAGTTACGCATTGGCTTAAGTGCTTTGCCAGATCAAAGCCTGTGTTTTAGGAGCTTGCGCATAAGGTTTAGCCACACAATTAGGCTGCATTTGACAGCATCCCAGAAATTTAAAAAGGACTGAGAAAAAGACCTCTTCCACAGCTGCTGCTGACAGTGTAAGTCTGCCTCAAATCTCAGATTCAGGCAGCTTCCTTACTCTGCAATAATTCACGTCTTATGCTGCTCGGAGCTCAGAAACAGAGAATTGCAATTTATTTCCACTGAATTAGAATAGCAAATAGTGTTTCAAAGTCATAGTCAAGAATTATAAATCTCTGGTCAAACTCAACTGCAGCCACCAGGCCCTGCATATTGGGAATGTCATTACTGACTCTTCAATGAATTTAGTGATGACAATTAAGCTACTCTAAAGGGCATATATGATGATAAGAGAGTCGTCTCATTCCAACATTCTAGCAGCTCTAACTTGTCCTTTTATTAAGTTAAAGGTGGCCTCCTAATGTTATTTGCAGCTGCCTTTTCTTGCCTTTTGAATTACAAGCCTCCATCTCTTCTCTCTGGCTATTATTAAACCATCCCTGTCAGTGACAGGGTCATTTTTATCCCAAGATCATAAACAGCTTTCTAAAGAACAATATGTTTTCCTTTGGAATGTATCAGATTTCCATGAATTTTCAAAAATTCCCCAGGTGAGACTCAACACCCATCAACACCAAAGGGATTTTCAATCAATCGCCAATGTTCTGGCAGATTATAAATTTGGGAGATTCTCAGGAAACATTGTCCAGGAAGCTCAGACCTATCAACCTGTCCCAAAAATAAATTATTTGTGGACTGTGGGGGTATTTTGTATTATGAGAGGCCCTCTCTAACACTGAAGACTCTACAGGTTGTCCCAAACTAGCCTATCATCTCGAGCAGCTCCACAGCCCAAAAAGGCAGGAGACGCGAAGTGATGCCTGAGGTGATCTATAATACCAGAAGGATTTAAAATGTCTTCAGTGAATAATTCCCTGAACCAGCTCAGGAGACTTCCTTGAAGTACAGACATTGGCTCTCTAATATAAACTCCACTGATACTAGCTCATTTTGATGTTATAAATTGGCCACCATAGACATGGTTGAAATTCTGCCCTAAAGCAGTGGAGCTGGAGCCAACAACCATGTAGTCATTAGTTGGTACAAGCATTAAAAGGTTTTAAGATATGACTCTAATTGAGTAGGGACACTGGGGAGGAGATTAAAATTGTAAGAATGAGCAGGGTATTCTCACGATACAGATACAGTTGAGTATGTCTATCCCTGTAATTGAGAGTTGCGGGCAGAAGCACATGGTATTATACCCACTCTGGCTTGTGAATTTCAGGTTGCCAGTTTGCTAGGGAAAAGTTTATGATGCAGATTCAAAATCAATCTGGGATGATCACAGAGTTCCTCAGAAAATGAGTTAAGACTGCAACTGGCCTGGGAGTGCTCTTACAGTATTTGAAAGGCTACATATAGCATATAATCGGGGGTGTCAAACACACAGCCCACAGGCTGGATGTGATCCATGGAGCTGCTCTATCCAGCCTGCTGAGCTACCAGCAGGTTACTAGAAGTTGGGAGTTGTAGCTAAGGGGAATGGCCTGCTGCAGATACAGTCCCACTCATCTTCCAGCCACTTCCCAGACACTAAAGTGGCCCCACCTCCTCAGCCAGCAGCCCCACCACCCTTGTCTACTGTATGCCCTAGGCCAGAGCTGGAACTGTTGCTGTGTACCCCATGCGCTGCCACTGTGAAACAAGACACAAGGTGACTGCAGCAGCTCTGGCTCCTGCACAGGGCACAAAGCATGCAACTGGAGCTTGAGCTGCTGTCACTACCACCACTTCTATGTGCACTAGGCAGGAGCTGGAGTTGCCACTGCTGCCATATGCTCCAGGTGGGAGCCAGAGCTCCCACTGCTGCCATTAGAGCTACCCAGGCTAGATCCAGCCCATGAGGAGCCCTGCAGTCATATCCAACCCAGAGCAGGGGGCAAATTGAACAGCTTTGGTATAAAGGATTAAAGATTTCTACAACAGCCTCTAGCAGCTCCCCACAAAAAACTAACATGAAAACAAAATCACTGTTCTGGTTTTCTGTATCTAAGGACAGCAGAAAGAACTGGGGAAAACAAATAAAGGGAATCCAAACATTGGGAAGAGGTGTGCGTGAGTTTGAAATTTTGTAATTATTACAACATTTGCATCTGTCATAGGCTTGCTGATATCTCAGAGAGGTATGTCTGGAGCCAAGGAATGTGAGATTTGTTTCTTTGATGGTGTTTTATTTCCTGGATGATGAAAACTCTGCAGGATGCCTGGGTCTTCCCAAGGCCAAAGAAATCCACAAAAAGTAAACAAAAATGAAAACAGGCTCCAACTCTCTTCTAACAAGCACTACTGAAAATCAACAGAGTAAAAAAAAATGGAGAGAAAAAACAGACCTGCAAATGGCAAAATATTCATATTTATAGGAATGCTCATGGTGTGTGCACAAGGCCTTTTAGGAAAAAATGAGGTGAACAAATGAGGCCTCTTTTGGGTGCATGCCAGCAATTATTTTTTGTTATCAACAACATTTTTTCTTCATTACCTTAAGTTCTAACAGTTAACGTATTTTATGAATTATTAACTGAGCTAACACTTTGTCCTCCATCCTTGTACAATACATAGGAACCATCTGATTTCAAAGTTATCACACAGCATAGCTTATCTAACCACACCTGTTCTTGGTGGTGATGCCTTCTATGAAGTGCTGAAAGAACTGCTGGATCCCTATATAGACCAGCTTTTCTAGTGATGAAAGAAGAAAAAAGAAAACTCAGACCTGAATAAAAAATTGCACTACCTCATGGTGTTCAGCATCAATAAGACAAACAACATGAAGAAACTGTTTCCAGAGTAAAAGGAAACTATTTGTTTAACACAAATGGTAAAACTACTCAAAACAACTTGTCCTAATAAACTTATTACTCCTGTATTTATGCCAATGGTTTTCTGTTTGATTTGTATTCTGTGTACATTTGCCCCATATAAGATTAAGCTACCTATCAAAAACTTTCTGTATTTTGGATTTAGGAGTTACAAGTACTAGCGACTAGTTCCTTTCTCCCATGTGTCACTTAAGACTGAATGTTAATTTATTGCTTAACTGGATTTCTTAGGACTTTGAAATACCCAGTAGCTTATATAGATGCATATATAATTTCACTGACAAGTGAAAGCAAGCAACCTCTGAGTAACTCACATTTGCAAGGGCATAAGTTGTTTAAGAAGCACGTACAGTCCTAATTACTTAAACATCTTTATCATTTAACATGAAAGTATTTCCCCATCTTGAAACTGGCATACTATTATGCATGTATCTATAAAGTCCTATAGGTTTATTAGTAAGATACCATAGTAGTAACAACCTAGAAACAAATGAGCATACTCAGACTCTGACTTAAGAAAGGTGATACAATGTTTTTGCAAATTTAGAAACTCCAAAAATTCTTTATTTATTTATTTATCTAATTACATGTGAACAATCTTAGTTCTATCAGGCCTATCTAGCACAGGCCTGTTGAGATACCAGATCTTGTTTACAAGCATGTTCTGTCAAAGGCAAAGTTATAGCTGAACTATGTGTAATGCAAACACAAACTAGCTGATATAATTATTTAACTATTCTGCGAAAAGCTAAAGGTGTGAGCAGAAGTGCCTGTTTTACAGTGCTGTAATGTACAGCACTTTTTATAGCACTGTAAAATTACAGCACTCTTAAACATGACAGAAGTGCAATGTTTGGTGGGGTGGGGAGAGAGGAGCCTCCCTGAACTTTCCAGGCTAGGAGGCAAGGGGTGTTGCACAGCCTCCTGGGGCTTCACCACTGGTCAGAAATTTGACCAGTATACAGAAGTTAGTTAAAGCACTGTAGGCTGCTAAAGTGCTGTAAAATACAGTGCTTCAAACTTAATACCTCATTTAACAAAGGTTAATTTAAAGCTCTGGACTAATTTTTAAGTGTTATAAAGCCACGCACTTCTGTTAAGTCACGACAATAAAGCATTTTAAATGGCAAAAAAACAACTTCTGTACACACCCTAGATAACATAAAAGAATTTTTGCCATAAATCTTCAGCAGTGACTCTCAAAAAGCCCAACTATTTTGCATATGTATTATTGGTTACATTCATTTTTTTTAAATAATGAATGAACATAGCCAACAAGAAAAATTATATATAGTTCATTAAAATATTTTAATTTTTCTCCTCCAGAGGTAAAACCCTCATTCCACTGTAGACAATAAGCCCCACAGCACCACAACACATGGGTGCTCTGGGCTTCTGGCTCACCCAGCACTATGGACTGTGCCATGCTGCCCCACCCTGCACCACCCCCTGGAACTGGGTCAGGCAGTAGAAGTCAGGGGATGAAGGAACCCCAAAATCCTGGCTGCTGCTGCAGCAGGAGCAAGGGGCAGCAATGGCTGAGTGGAAGTCCAGGGAGGTACCAGTTGGGCAGCCCTGATCTATATCATGCATTTATGTACACTTCTGTATACAATGATGTGATATGCACACACAAATAAGGTACCAGTGTGCACAAAGCAACAGCAAAAATTCAGCATACATAATACTGAAAATTATAATATAATGTAAAATAAAAATATAAAAATAAAGAGCAGAGACAGAAAGTCAATGATTATGGAGAAAAAAGAGGAGATTATGTGTAGACTATCTCCATCACCATGTCCCCTCCTTGTGTCAACCCAGATTGTAGAGTGCTGGGAAAGAGTGTTCAATACCTCTAATATAGCACACATCTCCCTTGAGCTACAGAAAGTATTTTAATTGAATCAGCCTTTGGGGGAAGATATTTAGAAGAGAGAAGTTCATCTGTCAAAATACTTACAAGGTATTTATGGAGTAATTTGTATGCACCATCATTTTACTTCCTTACTTACCTACCCAGCACCCTCATCACGAGGGTGAAAAAAATCAACTGCTACTCAAGTTCTCTTCCAAAATTTTCAGTAATCCATACACACTTATCTCAGGTTATAATTGAATTTATAAAGTCCAGTAGTGTAATATAAACTAACACTAATTTAATGTATGAAAATTAATTACAACGCCTATAAAAATGTCCTTGAAGCAAAAGTTAATTTCATTAAGACCCAGCAATCAGTAGCTCTGCTTTCTTTAACTAACTAAATAAAGTATCTAAGGAACTAGATAAAATGTACAGTGGAATCTCAATAAGGTTCATGGCAATAATCTTGGCACGTGACTGATTTCATGACTTTTCACATTATTTAAGAAAAATATTTCCTTTTACAAACCTTTCACTAACATGATAGGAATGAAATATTCATTTTCACTTGCTCTCAGAATATTTCAAGTAACCCCTACTTTTATAAAGACTAAATAAATACATTAAAAAAATATATAAAATAAATAAAAATGTAGAAGCTCATGTTGTAGACTGCAGCTCTAACAAACCAAATGATCGGTCATTATTTTCTAGCTATATGTGTATAATCCTGACTGCAAAAGGCTTAGGCAAACCACCCAGCATCTGACAGACCTTAGTGACCAGACCTACCTGCCCACACTCCCCAGTATCCCATTCTCTCCTAATTCTCACCTGCCACAACTTGATCTTTGTGTCTTTCTGGAGGCTGCCTCCAGAGGCCAAGGTAACCACATCTTAGATTCCTTCCCGCGTTCCACAACCCTCTCAACTTCTCTACCCCAGACCCTATAGGGTGGATTTCCTCTTTAAGACAGCCCCAGTTGTGCTTTAGGGGCAATAATCATGACTCCAGCTGCCCCCATAGAAATACCCTCACAGATGTCACAGATGTCAGTTAGTGTTTAGAGAGGGGGTGGGGATCCTTGGCCCTGGCTCTACCCTCATCCCCTCAAGCCTCAAACCTTTGTTGAGGTTTCCACCTGACTTCAGCCCCTTTCCTCAAGCTAGGCCTGCCCCAGCCCAAGGTCTTCTGCCCTAGCCCCTGTCTCCTGCTCTCTTACCCCATCTCCTTACTCCTGCCTTTTCTGGGTTCCTGTGTCATGCACTCTGGGCCAGCCCTCAGGGTCCCTGACCCCAAGCCAGGCTGTCCTCACTGTTTCCACCCTCATCCCTCTGGTGCTTGACCCCGAGCTGGGCTGCTTGCTCTTTCAGCCCTCAGGTCCCTGACCGAAGCTAGACAGCTTGATACCAAGTGCCCTACCAGGCACCCCTCCATGGGGTCCACACCTCCCCCATATCCAAAATCCAGTCCTCCTGTGCTAAACAAACATAAGCATCAACAGAAAATAAATATCCATAAACTGCTTCCACAAAGCCCTTCCCTGCTCTGGATCAATACCCTACCCCCAAATTATACTTCCCTGTACTGGGGTCACTCCCTCTCCTAGGTAGCTTGACTATCCTGCACCCTAAAGTCAGCTTCCCTAAGGAAGCTCCACTCCCTGTAGCATGCAGACTCTAACTGCATACTCCAGCTCAGGCCCGGGGCTTATATGCCTTAGAGCCCAGCTCCCTTTTTGTCATGTAGCTCACGCAGCCATGCTCAGGAGTTTCCCCTTTTTAATTAAGGGCCAGCCTGAGCTCCTGCTACTACAGCTTGGCCCACTGCCTTCCCTTAAGTAACAGAAGCCCTCTGGCTTCCTACTGCAATGACCAAATAGATGTACAATAATCTAGGCCAGGAGGAAGTCCATTGAAAATGGCCCAATTTTTTTCCAGGAAAAGAAATGCTAAAGTTCTCTTTCTTTGGTCCTTGGTGAGTTTCAGAGCAGCTTCCCCTTTCAACCTGAAATCAGTGAGGTAGAGCCAGGGTTTTTTCTTAGCATAAGGTACCCAGATTGTAGCTGTATTGGTCTAGAGGAAAAGGCAATCCTACTACAAGTCCTGATTGCTTTTTCTTAACATAATGCATTTGTTTATTATACCTACACACACCATGCCATTATCTCTTATACAGTGTGACAAATTAGTGTCACAAACTGCACACAGACAGGTCCTTCTTGCCCAAGCAGCAGCCAAAGCACTAAGCAACAGCTGTGTTGGGCCTCTGCCTGTTTCTTGAACACTCACTCATCTAAATGAGTATCCCACAGGTCCCCTCTTCCTGCACCTGCCTGGGAGATTTTCATCTGAGAAACCTCCTAGCTCACAGACCTTCATCTGAAATAACCTGGGCCCCAAAGTTTAGCCTTAACATCAACACTTCTTTTTCCAGTTATTTTGAAATATTAGAAAAAACTGAGAAAATTAACTCCGACGCAAAGGGAGCATCTACAAGTGCCATTAGGGGGCATCAGTAAACTTCAGAGCTTATTGTTTCACTGTTTATTGCTCCCAGGAAGCTTCCGAGAATGCATCTGTGCATGCACCTGGACCGCAGCACATTGAGCTGGGTTGCAGCAACCCAGGCTGGCAGGGGATCCAGGGTCTACCCCTCCACCGCCAGCCTGAAGCTGCTCTGACCAGGCTCAATGTGCTATGGAGGGGCTGGCTGTGGCACGAGGTTGCTTCAGTGTGGGGCTAGCTGACAGGCACCCCTGGCACTGAAGCACCCTTGCGCCCCAGCCAACCAGATCAGCGTCTACATGTGTGCTACCGCACACAAAAAAAACGCAATAAATAAAAGTACTACCCTGCTGTGGAATTTATTAGTTCCATGTGCCCTAACAGGGGCAGACCAGTCGACAATGCGTTGTTTACTGCATAGTTAAATAGTCAACTGAGCAGTAAACATCTCATGTAGATGCGCCCAAAGTGAAGTGCTTTAATATATAACATCTCCTTAAAGACAATCTGGGTGCTTGCATAGTGACTCCAAAGCATAAGCCATTAACATCTTTGGCCATAATTCTGTATTACACTTAAACAGTATTATGTTGTACAAATACAGTTATGGAAAATATTCATATCATCAGTTTGGTATGCACAAAGAAATGTACATATATCTCTAAGGTTTTAGAAAATAATATGATTATAGGGTATTTTAGAGGTTGTATGTTTACTATTAAATTAAAGTTCATCTCAGAATGCTGCTCAAAAACAGGCAAAAAAGAAGATTAATATGTAATCTTAATTTATGGTTTTTTTAATTCCTATCATTTGAGTTCTCTTGATGTAATTTTTGTGCAGTCATGTGTGCACATGTATATATAAATATCCTATACTATACGGTGTTGGAGTGGTATTATAACCATGGTAGTCCAGGAAATATGCAAGCAGCAAGGATGTTTGTGGGTGATATGTTATATTGGACCAACTTCAGGGCTGGTACAGATTTAGACAAGTGTTTAAATGCAATGCATTACTCTTCAGATCTCTCTATTCTTCTTCAGACCTGAAGAAGAATGTATTGCATTGAAAAGTTTCTCTAAGTCTATCTCAACCACGAAATTAGTCCAATAAAAGATATCCCCCCACCAAAATCTTATGCTGTATATATATTTACCATATGTTGAAATGACAGCTATGTGATAGTTTTTTGTAGCATGCATATTTGATATGGGTTTTGATAACTCAACTCTCCTACTTGAGAGTCCTAACCATTGTTAGGCTATTATATAAAGCAAGAGACCAGTTCCTCATTGTCTGGCCTTGTTATAAATAGAAAAGGAATAACCATTACTTGTATTTCAGAAGAAATGGCTGAGACTATCAGAGCACCCTCTTGCTTTGTTGAATGGTCTATCACTAGAGGTATCCACCACTACTAATGTTGACCAGCTCAGCAGTAAGACAGTCCCACTATTTATTGATTTATTTGACCTCTATCCTCTTTTGAAATAAAGACATCAATAACATTAAATATAAATTTCATAGACTTTATAGATTTCATAGACATTAGGGCTGGAAGGGACCTCAGAAGATCATTGAGTCCAGCCTCCCGCCTGAAGGGCAGGAAGTCAGCTGGGGTCATAGGATCCCAGCAAGATAAGCATCCAATTTACTCTTGAAGGTGTTCAATGTAGGTGCTTGAACCACCTCCGATGGCAGGCTGTTCCAGACCTTGGGGGCTCAGACAGTAAAGAAATTATTCCTTATGTCCAGCCTGAAACGGTCTTGTAGTAGTTTATGACCGTTCAACCTTGTCATCCCTTGGGGCGCTCTGGTGAACAAACGTTCCCCCAGATACTGGTGGTCAGCCCTGATAAACTTATAGGTGGCCACCAGATCACTCCTGAGCCTGGGCTTTTCCAGGCTGAAGAGCCCCATGGCTCTCAGCCTGTCGTCGTAAGGTCTGTTTTCCTGACCTCTGATCATGCGCGTGGCTCTTCTCTGGACTCTCTCAAGCTTCTCCACATCCTTTTTGAAGTGTGGAGCCCAAAACTGGATGCAGTACTCCAGCTGCGGCCTCACCAAGGCCAAGTACAAGGGGAGAATGACGTCCCAGGATTTGCTTGAGAAGCATCTATGGATGCAAGCCAGCATTTTGGTTACTTTACTAGCTGCAGCATCGCATTGAAGGCTCATGTTCATCTTGTGGTCAGTGATGACCCCCAAGTCTCTTTCTTCTGTAGTGCTATCCAACGTAGCACTGCTGAGCCTATAAGGGTGCTGCAGGTTTTTCCTCCCACGGTGGAAAACCTTGCATTTTTTGGCGTTAAACACCATCACGTTCTTGTCCGTCCATCTGCTGAGCCTGTACAGGTCAGCCTGGATCACCCACCTGTCTTCAGGTGTGGATGCTTTGCCGCAAAGTTTGGTGTCATCAGCAAACGGGCAATCCACTTCTGGCTCCAATGTCCACATCATTAATGAAGATGTTGAACAATATGGATCCAAGGACAGAGCCTTGGGGGACCCCACTGGTCCCTGGGCACCATGACAATTGACTTCCGTCTATCCCTCAGGTTGTTGGCGTCAGCCAGCGCATTAAGGATGGCCTCTTTAATAAACTTTTCTAAGATCTTCCCCAAGATAGAAGTCAGGCTGATGGGCCTACAGTTTGCCAGATCCACTTTCCTCCCTTTCTTGAAGATAGGCACCACACTGGCCTTCTTTCAGTCTTTGGGTACTACACCAGAGCGCCAGGAGTTCTGGGCTATGATGTCAGAAGCTGGGTTATGATGCTCACCAGCAAAGCATTCAATCAAGTCAATTACTGGTAGTTACCTTCTATTATGTGAAATTATTCATTTGAAACATTTCTATTGCAGGAATAATTTTGAAATAACAATTCAACAAAATTTATTTCAATCATAATTTTTACTTTGAAATTCCTTTCTTCATAATCACACCTTGAGCATGATGTAATGTAGATTAATTATATTTCTCTGGTACATTAGAATCACTTGTCATTACCTCATGCCTCACTACCCACCTGAGTCATGTCATTAATCATCATTACTGTATATGTCTGTCCTATCATACTGTTTAATTGCCATCTTTGTTGTTAATTCATGCATTGATTCCAAAACAAAGCCCTTCAAGAAAGGAACAAGTGACAGCACCCCTGAAAGCACCAGTAGTAAGGCTGCCACAAGAGAGGGTATGTCTTCCATTACCATACCCTTGAGTAAAGGAACAATTGCTCTGACTCTAAGTTTCCTTTTCTTAAAACAAAACATATTCCAAATGGCTTCTAAATCAGGCAACTAACATTTTTGAACACGGGTAAAGACTGGTGTTTATCTAGAAGAAGTTTTCAGACTGGATATGGGGAAAAACATCTTCACAGTTCATGTGACCAGACTCTGAAATAGACTCCCAGCAGGGGTGGTGCAGGCACCTGGGTTATTTGACCCAAGGAGTCTTTCTTGCCCAGAGCGGGGGGCTGGACCTGATGATCTCATGAGGTCCCTTCCATCCCTAAACTTCTGTAAATCTGTAAATATTTTTCTCCCTTATGTAAGAGAAATGAAGAAAATATGCAAACCATTTAATTTTATTCTTGTAATTAACTTCACTGTTCATCAGAAATCTAAGGGAACCCTGAGAATAAAACCGTACTATCCTATTGATTAAGACACCAGCTTAGATATATTAGGAAAGTATGCAGAGCACCACATCTAAGGCAATATCTGTACCAGCTTTTAACTTTTAAATGTATACAAACCTATTTCTCCCACTTCAGATTTTTATTTTTGCACAAGATGTTTTGACTCTAATGATTACTGGGTTACATAGTTACTGGCCAACTACATTAAAGACCTCTGTCTTCACTTTAGGCCCTTCCATCATCTAGCTGGTTATTATGGATGGCATTCTACTTCCCCTTGGTTACCTAATACCAGTGACAGATTTTTGGTGTTAACACACACAGGTAGCAATTTCATTTTCCATCAGCATGGACAAATGAATGGGCATGTGCACTGCATGCACAGACAGCTACACACTGGTTGGGCATGTGTGCCTTGTGGATGCATACTGGCATATAAACCCTGAAAAGGTAGGCAGCCCAAAACTATGACTTGTGGATATTAGATTGAGAAGGATGAGGCAGTGCTCATCCTGTTGTAGGCCCAAAAGCAGAGTGGTTGAAATACTTAGCTAGATAAGCCAAAGTTATGGGTCCCCCTCACCCAGAGGCAGTTTGCAACTCTGACTTCCCAGAACTGTGCTCTAATTACAATCTCACAGGCAGGTCAGACATTATTCAGACTCTTTTCCAGTTCTTCTTTGGAAGCCAGCTAGCCAAGAGAGGAAGATATGTGGGGCCAGGAGAAAGTGAACAATTTGGAGAGTGTGTTGTTCAGTAAAATGGATGCTGCACTGGAAAGGAATGAGGCTTGGCTTCTAGCTTCTAACTTGGAGCCCTACTGCCAGTGAAGCAGAAACTTTCCCACTGCCCTCCATCTTTTTCCAATGACTATTACATGTAAGAGGCAGTGGCTCAGCTTCAGAAGAAATGCTAGAGAAGAGTCCAACCTGTGATGCAGGTTCAAAGTCCCTCTGGGTTAGTTGGGGTTTAAAACCAGAGTATTCAGCTTCCCAGGTGAGTGCCGTTAACCACTCAGCTACTAAGGCTAAAACACAGGAGCATGGTTCTCGTCACTTCATTTCTGGGAGCTGTAGTCAGGTAGCTGAGTATATAAATATCAACTTTCTGAGGGTTATACATCCAGAAAACAAAATTCCTATGTGGGGTAAGTGCCAAAAATGCCATTTAGACTACTAAAATAACCTGCTACTTACATGACCAAAGGGAAATTGAGTACTTTCCCAGGCAAGTCATTTGAACTCCCATCATTTTCACTTACTAGAGAAATGATGCATTGGATATGTATATAACATCTGCAAGCCATGTGACCAAACTTCAACTCCTAGCTTGGTCTCAAACTCATTTTTGGACTTTGGATAAGTTAGTCCAAAGTTTGGTCTAGTTAAACTAAACCTTCCAAATATCACAAATTATATAGATGCAACAGGGCCCCTTCCCCATTACTAGACAAGAGAGAGGGGGTTAGGAGTGCCTGTGCTCCCCACCCCCCTTGCTCCCATGCTCCCTTGTGGGCTACCAGTTCTCCCCTTCCCTTTGCAGTGTTCTTTTGCCTGTTTCTTTTGTTATCCATGATCCTCTCCCTCACCTTCTACCTTCCCCATAGTACTTGTTTTCCTTTGCTTACATTTTTTTTGTGCTGCTGGAGTTAAGTAACAGGTGGAGGAGCCTGAAATAAGATGACCACCAAGTCCAGGTGCAGGCAGTCCCTGATGGCTCAAAGGTGGAAGTAGAAGAGCCAGGTAATCCAGAGAACCCTATATAAGCTCAAGTCTCAGAGAGTTGGGCTATAAGGGTGAGGCAGGTCACTGTTGGTGCCTGCTACATTACAGCTGGGTCAGACATCCAACAGGTGTCTGATGGCAGTAGTTATTTTGAGAACTTAGTATATAAAGGCTGCAGTCTGCTGCTACGAGCCCAGGCAGAAACATTGCCAAGCTGAGCTGCAGCAGGAACAACCAGGAGGTAAGGGCAAGAGCTTATGGGTATGGCAAGGAGGTTCTTGGTCCTGGGCATGATCTAAAACTGCAACCTGCCAGAGATGGTTGGCCTGGTGGAAGCCCCAAGGAAATGCCAAGCCAGTTATCACCCCAGTGAAAGGTGGGTTGGGGTGCCTTAAGAACTCTAGCTCCCACAATCGGGTGGGTAACCCCATAGTAGGGATGAGAAGGTGAACCCATGTGAGAGAGTAGGCTAGATGCTCAAAAGCCTGACTTGAGGAATCCTTAACTTGTCAATGCTGGGGCCAGTACCAGAAGGGTCAAAAGGGCCAAGGGCCTGGGGTTCTGACTGGCCTTGGAGGTGAGGCCAGGGCCTGTGTGGCCAAAGATCCTGGGGGGGCGCAACTGAGAGGGGGAAGAGTGCAGGGAGCTAGGCAGCCCAGAATGAGGGCAGAATAGGCTGCTGATTGGAGGGATCCAGCTGGGGTCCACAATGGAGGATTGTGGGGCTCAGTGTGGGGCTGGAGATGCTAAGAACTGTGATGCCATCTGCGAGGCATGGGCTGTGGTGTAGGGAAGGTTTTGGAGCCACAGAAAGCATCCCCTGGCATCAGGGCAGGGAATGGACACCTTCTCACATTATACCATCAGTTTATGGAAACAACAAAGTCATGGCAGGAGAGACTGGGCAGACTGCCTCATAGAGACAGGTGGGCAGGCTGGTCTGAGACCTGGTCCCAAGAGTTGCCCCCTGTCACAAAGGGCCACAGGAAGAAGATGCTTCTTATGGATGCATTGGGAACTCAGTATGTTCCAGAACCTTTTCTATTTTTGTTTGTGGCTTGAAGAAGAACACTGGCCCAAGGGAGGCAAACTGTGGGTGAGTCATTTCTATTTTGAGCTAAGTAGGTGTCTATAGTTTTGATGATTTTGTGTCACCAGTGGTCTGAGTTGTGGCTGTAGGGGAGGCAGAGACCACTGAGAGGGGTACTTGAGAGGTACCCTGAATTTCAAACATGATTGAGAAGACAGACTGGGGGATAGGTTCTGTACTTTATGAAACTTCAGTTAGCATCCGTGGGAGTTTAGAAGCCTTCTTCCCTTCTGAAAATCAGACCCTATTATCCCTTTATTACAATCTTCTATTGTGATTTCTTTTTAAAACTAAATTACAAGTTCTTACAGACAAGGTCTGTTTCCTTCAAACCGTATATTTGTATGGTGCCCAGCACAAAGGAATTCTGACCATGTTGGAGTACTTTAGGTGCTACAATATTATAAATTATCAGCAGCAGCAAATCAGGCTCTTCAAAATTGGTGCTATAAATTTCATAGATTTCATAGACATTAGGGCTGGAAGGGACCTCGGGAGATCATCGAGTCCAGCCCCCTGAATGATTAGATACACTTGAAAATACTGGCTACCCCCAGCTGTACAACCTGTGAAGTGTGGTGATTTTTACACATAATCTCAAAATGCCAAGTCTGTCATTGTCTGAATCCGTTGCTATTGGTATTATGTATTTTTAAAAATGTTACAATTCAGAATTTGTGATTATGATCAAAATTAACTGAAAGAGTACCTTCTTTAAGAGGGGACTTGAGTGGCTGTGAAAATAGCTGATTATTAAGATATGGGCCCAACCTAAAGCAAAAGTAAAAAATAAAACCAACAAAATAAAAAATATACAGTATATCAAGCCTTTCAAAATAGGACTAAAAGTAATGTCTTGTAGCCATATTTAGGAATCTAAGTGGCTTCATTTTTGAGAATTCCAAGCACTCAGCAGCTCACAGTGAGATCAGTTAAGTACCTAAATATGGACTTAGGAACTTAACTTTAGGTTCCTATTTTTAAAACGTATGGCCTTTGTGATCCTTTTTTTTTAATTCTAGTTGTATGCAAAAAAAAAGGGAGATTGTGATGATGTTTTAGTGGATATTTTATAAGTGACGTAACTTTACTTGAAAAGAATAGCCTAAGTACTCTTTTTGACTCCCACTAATTTAGGTACTTTCATTTAAATCAGGGCTGTCTAACTTCTGAGTGGCTAGGAGCCACAGGTGCTCCAGCTACACACCACACAGGCTGCATACTCCCAGGCTGTGTGCCAAACAGACTGTATGCTGTGCCCCTACCAAACTGTGTCATGCTGTGGGCTCTCTCCTGTTGTACCACATCAGAAGCAGCTCCCTAATGTACCGTGCCTTTGCACTCATTCTACAGCCTCTCCCCGCTGCTATACTGTGTGGGATGCAATCTTTGCTCTACTGCACTAGTGTCTTTGTGGCATATGGGGTCCCCAGGTCTCCTGAGCCCTCTAGCTGTGGGCTCCTTCAGCCCTGCAGGCTACTTGGCCCTGCCCTGCCCCACCTATATGAGCAGTAGTTAAAACTGGACAGCAGCAGGAAATTGATAGGTGAGGGGCTGTTCAGCACCTGGACCAGGAGCCTAGGAGCCTCCGGTTAACCCCTAAGAGGTATCATGAAGCCTGTGGGACACCAGTTGGACAGCCCTGATTTTAAGTCATGCATGAATATTTTGCTTGATGGTATCACATAGAAAACTGTTTCCTTACTAAAGGATTTAAAATTTCCTCAAATTTCTCTCAATAGATAAAATTATTTTTACTTACAATTTGTCCACAAGTATTCATTATTTTTACAGAAACTTCCAAAGAACTGTGTGGCAGAGATCTGTAAGCAGAAACTAGTGCTTTGTAGGCATTCCAATGTGAAATAAGAATAAGCATGTAACTACAATAGATGAAATACTGCATTTAGTTAGCTAGCCAGTGCCATCTCATGGCAGAAAGTAGAATATTGTATGTAAAGATGGAAGGTATATGAAATAAATCTGAATCAGGGGCTCCCAAATTTTGGTTCAGGTGCTATTATTCCTAATGTATGGATAAGGGTAAACTTTTGGCAAAAATATATATTATTTTTACAATGGAGATATGCATGAATTATTGTGGTATTGTACACTAAAAAGTTCTGCTAACAACTTGCTTAGATTAGCACAGGAAGAAACTGTGAGCAATGAATCCTCAGATAGTAAAAGAGTATTACACTAATACCTGTGTAATCTGCCTCAATATTTTCTTCATATGAATCATTACAAGCCATATAACATGCTGTTATAGGTTTAATGACAAAATATATATAAGCATACACAAAACTAACACAGCATGCTACTGACCTGTAACAGCATATAGGCTATTTCAGTTAAGGCCCAAAGATATAGCTGAGCCTCATGTCATCATGCTGCATACATTATTCAGTTCGTGCTATAGCTCAATTCTGGCTCACAGCAATTAAGATAATATACAAAAGCATGAAGAAGAGTGGCAAACTCTTCCATCAGTGATTTGGAAAGCACAAAGAAACTGTTAGAGCAAGAAGAAAAGTCAAATATGGCCTTCCATTAATCAAGGAAGTAGATCTTTCTCCAGCTCATTTCACTGGCCAATTCACACTAACATGGATCTGGCCCCCATGACAGTACGTGTTCCCATGTTTTGCTGCTGAGAGCACAAAGCCTTCAAGGCTGCTGCAACATTTTGAAACCAAATATCCCTAAATGACGGCTTTTCCACCCTCAGAGAAAATTTGAAATCTTGATGGAGGACTGGAGGGAGCCCAAGACAGGATACTCAAAAACTGGCAATGTAGAAATGAATGGTTGTGAAGCATCTTTTCGCTATTTCTCTGAATTGCCCAGTACTGAAAGTACAAACCATGGGAGGAAATCTTATTCTGCCATGTCAAGCAGATGTGGTTGCAAAGTGCCTACCTAATGAAAATACTGCTTCATGCTACATTTATGGCATGATACAAATATGCTGCTGTCAAGACCCCACAAAAGCAACTACATACCAATACAGCTTGATTCCTTTAATGTGCCTGGGGCTGTAGCAGTTTCAGGACATGTGAGGTCTCTTTTCTAAAGGTTTTATTTATGGAAACACTGGAAAGACTCTGTTTCTCAATATGGCCTTTGCATCATAATGGAAAAGAGCCAGAGAGCAGTTAGACCTCCCCAGCCAGGGATTCTGATGCATTCAGGGAACCAGGCAGTACTATGGCACAAGGGAATATCTCAGGGATGAGTATCTGATTTTCTGTTTTTATTGTCAGTGCTGCCTCCAAGGAAATGTATGTTGCGATTTGGTTAATTATTTGGATCGGCTATACCATCTTCACATCACAGCCATAAACTCCCCTGGGCTTGTGATGGAGCCTGTCTGCTCAATTTCAGTCGTACCTGAATTGTGAACTCCTTGGGAATGGATGTTCCTTCCCTATTGTGCCCTCTTCGGCATTTCGAATGTTATTTGTGTATACTAAATAATAAGCATGAGTTTTGAGGAGGCAACAATTTGTCCTCAATAGATGTTTACTTTTGAAT
This sequence comes from Crocodylus porosus, assembly GCF_001723895.1. Taxonomy (NCBI): domain Eukaryota; kingdom Metazoa; phylum Chordata; order Crocodylia; family Crocodylidae; genus Crocodylus; species Crocodylus porosus. Next base: position 44,609,729 of record NW_017728943.1, read on the forward strand.
TAGTGTTTCCTTTGTTGTGTTTCAGAACAGCAAAGTTGTGTAATCTGTGGTAAAAGGAGTCAAAGGGTATGTCATTTAGTTTCATGGGTAACACATTCTTGAAAAAAATTGTGCTAATGATGGTAAGAATACTTTCAGATAGCAGAACAGTATTTTTCCTCTAACCTCATTTTCAGAAGGTTAACTGCTGTAGCTGAAAAACTCAGCCTGACACAGACATCCTGCCACATGGAGTTTCAATATAGCAAAGTTCTTAGCAAATGAAAACAAACTCTTATAATGGAAACTCTTAAGCAACCCTTTTCAAGGGTGACACTGCCAGATCTATGTATAAAATCTGAGGGAGTGTTCAACTATTGCAGAAAATGGAAGGTTGATTTATGTTTTCAATGGGCTTTAATTATCAGGACCTGCTTTATTCAAACAAATCTGAGAGATGAGAAAATAGAAGTTGTCTAGAGGTCAATGAAGTTAAGAGTACAAGCAAATATGTCACCTGTACTGCAATGTGTTTGCCTCACCTTTTTCATACATTTACATGGGCCTTTATACACTACACATACACATGCACACACTTCAGTGATTATAATTATCTAGTACTCGGTACATCTGGAAGTCCTGTTTTATTCTCAAAGCTCTGAACAAATATTAATTAATGAATCCTCTTTGTGTCAACTAAAAGCTTCTTGGGGCTGATTTTTAAAGTACTCATCACCTAACAACTCCAGCAAGTATTAAGGGGAACTGCAGATTTGGAAAAACAAGCCCAAGATGTCTCAAGTTAAGTACCCAAATACTGAGACACCCAAAATCAGTAATTTTGAAAATATTGGCTAAATTGACATGGCTTAGGGTCCTGGCAAGAGTAAGATGCAGACTAAGGAGTTTCTGACTCCTGCTTCCATGATTAACTTACTAAACACCATTATTGTTCTTCTTGTTAAAGTTTAATATAAACCAAGGAAGTAAAGTAAATAAATAAAATGTTATATCTATCTGTATCATACATAGATACAGGCTAAATATGTAACCCTACCTTTTTCACAGGCACTGGGGAAAATGCAAACTGAGGCGCTGGGTAGACCTAACATATGAAACATGCCAAATAGCAAGCATGTTAATATATTAAATATACAACTATTATTGTTTATGGGCAAAATTTAGTCACATGTGGAAAGTTAAGCAAACACAATTTTTTGCAGGATGGCAATATATATCTGCTCCATATATATAGCCTTTGCTATATAAATGCATAGGTCAAGATTAAATTTCATTATATTTTCCTTTGGGTAACTTTATGGTGATATTTTCAACATTCCCTATATTGAGGCTCACAGTTTCCAAACTTTGCATGCCTAAAGATGTGCTTGTTTGCATTCCCATTAGAACATGTGGGAGCAGACTCAATTAATTGAGATTTATGTTTCACATGCTAATTAGAACTCTCCAGCATAACCTCACCATCACATGTATTAAGTCCTCACTTGTTTCAAAATGACCAAGGGAGTATTTTATCTAAACCTCATCAAATAATCTTTAGATAAAGCATCTCACAGCCATTTTGAAACATGTAGGAGGCTTAGTACATGTGATGGTGAGCCACTTTAATTGGAACAGCTGTCTGGAAACTGCTATAATTAAAATGGCCTCACCCCCATTCCCAAGCACATATATGAACAGCCAAAGGTCATCCACACTACAAAATCAATTGATTATCCCTATGAAAGTGGGAAAATAGCATTTTGGTTCATATTTCTAACAAAATCCACTTGATCAAATTCAGACCTGGTGTAATTCGTTGACTTGAGTTACTTGCTTACACAAGCCCTGAATTTGTTCCAGTCTGATGAACAAGTATGCAACCTACGACATGGGTTATATAGGTGTTTTTAAAAGCCTGGAAAAAAAAGAAACTGAGCTTTTAAACAGTGTTATGATGTGAGATTCTCTGTGTAGGGAGAAGGCCTATTTACCAGGCTGGATCTAATTAAACAGAAATGTAACAGACAAGATTGACCTGAACTCACTGATCCACTGTAAACCTCTGAGCAATTAAAGTAGTTCTCTGCTCAAGTAAATGTGAATTATTGACAATCAAACATTGCTTACTCATAGGCAGATGCACATCTGTGCAGATTCAAAGTTTTTCCCCTCTTGGGGCTCTCAGAATAGAGTTCACTGATCTTGTTTTAACCTCAGGCTGTGCATTCAGGCATTGTGGTATCACTAATCTAAGGGCAAAAACAGATTTGCAAGCCTCAAAGTGGAGGTGTGAGAAATATTGTTCTGTAGCTGAGCCAGCTGACTTTCTATCCTATTTTGACAGGCCATTGGAAATATTTAGTATCAGCATTGTTACCATGTCCTCATTATGTCATTTTAGTCTGCTGTATTCTAGGGATGGGTGTTTCAATAGGGAAGCAAAGCAAATTGGATTAGCAGCTTAAACTAATTTTATCCATTCTAAACCCATACTGCCTTTCCAGACACTTATTCAAATTACCATATCCATCAGTCTTCTACAATGAGATTTCTCCCATGTTTTTCCCCCTGTTTATAAATGCCCCCTTTAATTTTTTTTATGTATGGAAAGAGTTTGGTGTCAAGAGATGCTGAGCTTGTTCTTTGGCTACACTGGAGCATTTAGGCATCACCCTGCCAGCACAAAATGGTCTTAATCTCAAGATATCAAGCCTTGAAGATGGATCAGTTAAAGGGGTCTTCTGGTATCAGAGCATAAACAAAGCTGCTTTTTCATTGCTTCTTCTCCTGTGGTGAGTGGAGGACATGTAGCAGTCTTCCCAGCAATCCCAGTTACTGTATAATATCATGAATTGTTTCCTTAACATCTATCAATGTAAATTAGAAAGACCCTTAACTTTGAAGAATTAGATAAGATGTGAGCTTATAAATGCCCTGAGCTAAAAGTAAATCCTACCATTACCCTCAGAACAGGGAGTCATTAAGCTCCCAAACTTTAAGCAGTATAATTTGGCAGCTAACTTAAGAATGACTGGAGCACATAACAATAGACCTGATTCTCTTCATATTTAGATGCAGAAAAATTGCCCAGTTTTAGTGTTTCCATGTCTTCCCATAGGCTAAAGAGTAAAACAAAAAAACCCCAAAAAGATAAAGCACATTAGTATCCCTTGAATTGGATAACTTCAAGGATTATCAGACTTTACTAAAAAAAGAAAATCAGAACACCAAATAAGGTAACTTAAATTATTCCAACAACTGATCTTAAATATTTTTGTTCCAGAGAATTTAAATTATTGGGAAAGCAACTTAATAAATATTTGCATATACCATTGCAACAGCCTCCTTGAGAAGACAGACTTTATCACAATGAATAACAAACAGAAAGAGACTCCATATTTTCCCATTATACTCTGATATGAAATCCCATGCAATCCAAAATTGCACAACATGTGCAAGATTATTATTTTAACTGAAAGCTATGTTTAAAAAATATCAGATCATAAATGGAGCTAGGCAGCTTGAAAGTTTTAAAATTGCCCAGAGACCCAAGTGTTCACTATACTAAATCTTACAATAAAAGAAACCAACTGAACCAAGGATGTTAACATTTATTTGAAAGGGACCTATAAATGACATGGTTCCACCAAAATACGATACAGAAAATGTACAGATTTTGACGTAATCTCAATGGCAGTAGGACATTGTTACCTATGATGAAGTTAATTGTATTGACTGTATGTCACTGAGGATGTGAGCAGTTTGGAGTGAGTCCAGCACAGAGCAGTGAACCTGGGAAGCAAGATTTATGAGGAAAGAACTTACATTATTTAATCTGAAAAGAAGACTGATCAAGAGGATATGATAAGTCTTCAAATACCTGAAGAGTGATTTGATGATGGAGGTGGGCTTTTCTCTGTGACCATAGGGGACAGGACTAGGAGCAATGGCCTCAAATTGCAGCAAGGAAAATTTAGGTTGGAGATGAGGAGGAACTTTCTGACTAAGAGGGTGGTCAAGTATTGGAATAGACTGTGACAGGATGCCTTCCAGGGGTGGTCATGAAGCCCCTGGAGTCCCTTCAGCCCTTGCTGTCTGTGGACATTCATCCCTTCAGTTTTCTGTCATGCCTTAGTGCAATTATTTTTCTATAAAAGAGGCTACCCTAGGGCTTCCCAATCTGCTTGCAATCTCTCATGACCACCAGGTGTTTGTGGTTACTGCCATAAGTAATAATTGTGTGGCTCCAATCCATCCCTACACTACACCCCATGCCTTGCAGGTGTAATCACTCACAGATGTTCCTTCCACTTAATCCTTCCTCTGGGTTCCTGGACACTCTCTAGTCCTAAACATTCATCCCATCAATAGGCTCTGGTCCCATACTCTAAGTGGCATGAGTGTGGGACCAGAGGCCACACAGACTACCTACAGAAATTGTGGAATCTCTATCCTCGGAAATTTTCAAGACCAGGTTAGACCAATACTTGGCTAGGATGGATTGGTCACAGGTGATCCTGAATGAGCAGGAGGCTGGACGATATGACCTTGTGAGGTCTCTTCTACCCCTACTTTCCTATGATCCTAAGAGGATAAGGAATGTAATTTCAAGGTAAACAGATATTTTACTTAAGATAATTCTTTACTTGGCCATGCATCTACATATGCAGACATGAACTATGCATGCCCCCAGAGGCTGGGGGGACACAGCGACCGCCCACAGGAGGTGACAGTAGCAGGGGCATGGCAGTGGGGAGTGGGGAGCTCCCACAGGTGTCTGCGGCAGTGCTGGGGGGGGCGGGCAGGGAGTGAGTGCTGACCAGCAGTCCATGACCACCCACAGATGCCACTGGCTGCGTCGGCAGCAAGGAGCAGGGGGTGCCAAGCAGCAACTGCCCACAGGCGCTGCCAGCAGTGTCGCTGGCAGCCAATGCCAGGGGGTGCACCGCCAATCTTAGGGGGTGCACATGCACCCCTTGTACCCCTATGTGTCGCCAATGTATGCACAAAATATACAAATGCAGACTGCTCACATGCCAGAAGCAATGTCATGGATGGTTATCAGCTATTCAGGAAGAACAGGCAGGGGAGAAGAGGAGAAGTTACACTTAATGTAAAAGAGCTATATGATTGCTCAGAGCTCTAGTATGAAACTGGAGATAGGCTTGTTGAAAGTATTTGGCTTCAGGTCAGAGGGGAGAGTAACAACAGTGATGTTGTGGTAGGGGTCTAGTATAGACCACCAGACCAGGAGGAAGTGGTGAATGAGCCTTTCTTCAAATACCTAGTAAAGTTTCCTGATCATAGAATCATACTAAATTAGGGTAGGAAGGGACCTCAGAAGGTCATCTAGTCCAACAACCTGCTCAAAGCAGGATCAACCCCAACTATATCATTCCAGCAGGGCTTTGCAAGCCAAGCCTTAAAAACCTTTAAGGATGGAAATTCTACCACCTCTATAGGTAACTTGTTCCAGTGTTTCACCATCCTTCTAGTGAGAAAGTTTTCCTAATATCCAACTTAAACCTGCCTTGCTGCAACTTGAGACCATTGCTCCTTGTTCTGTCACCCTGAGAACAGTCTAGCTCCATCCTCTTCAGAACCCCCTTCAAGTAGTTGAAGGCTGCTATCAAATCCTCCCTCAGTCTTCTCTTCTGCAGACTAAAAAAACCCAGTTCACTCAGCCTTTCCTCAAAAGTCATGTGCTCCAGCCCCCAAACCATTTTCATTGCTCTCCACAGGACTGTCTCCAATTTATCCACATCCTGTTTATAGCGGGGGGCCCAAAACTGGACACAGTATTCCAGATGTGGCCTCACAAGTGCAGAATAGAGTGGAATAATTAATTCCCTCCATCTGCTGACAGCGGTCCTAATAATGCAGCCCAGTATGCTGTTAGCTTTCTTGGCAACAAGGGCACAGTGCTAACTCATATCCATCCCAGATGATTGGAAGAGGGCAAATATAGTGCCTGTATTTAAGAAAGGGAAGAAGAAGGATCCAGGGAACTACAGACCAGTCAGCCTCACATCAGTCCCTGGAAAAATCATGGAGCAGGTCCTCAAGGAATCCATTTGTAAGCAGTCAGAGGGGAAGAAGGTGATTCAGAATGGTCAGCATGGATTCACCAAGGGCAAGTCATGCCTGTCCAACCTGATTGCCATCTGTGATGAGATGACTGGCTCTGTGGATGCGGTAAGACCACTGGATGTGGTATACCTTAATTTTAGGAAGGCTTTGATGCAGTCTCCCACAACATGCTCGCAGGCAAGCTAAGGAAGTATGGGTTGGATGAATGGACTGTAAAGTGGATAGAAAACTGGCTGGATCATTGGGCTCAGAGGGTAGTAGACAATGGCATGATGTCTAGTTGGTAGCTAGTATCAAGTGGAGGGCCTCAGGTGTAACCCGGGTGGTACTCAGATGAGGTATCTCTCTCCAACTGAAGGGATTTAGCGGGTGTTAGTACTCTGTGGGACATGTAGCCACTTATGGTGCACAGCTCCCCTCCTCCTCCCAATAGAGTAGAGCCAAGGCACCAGTTGGGATTTAACCATATACCATTTAATAAGGGGGGGACATATAACATATATGCTGACGGTTGTGCGAACTCTGGGTAGTAAAGCTATACTCCTCTGGGTAACCACAGGGAACATGGGGAGCAAAGGGGACTCAGTAAGGGTTAGGCATACTTATACATTTAACAGAGGAAATCCAATAACAAAGCTTGAGGCACAAGGTTCACAAAACGTAAGGAGCAGAATGGCACAAAACTTTAGGCTCAGTGTCCAGGCAGTTAGGGGGGAAATCAGGCCAGGGGAACTCTCCCTGCAGTGGGGATATCCTCTTCTCTGTGTAGCAAAACCCCAAGTTTTTCTTTTTTTATTTACTTTAAAATGCATTCCCTCCCCTTCCCCAACCATTTCTGGCTTTTTCTCTCCCTCTCTATTCCCTATAGATAAGTATAAGTAAGCTAAGATGTAGGATAAGCTTTAACATTTTATTTTAGGTAGTAACTTTTATTTTTCTCTCCCCTCTTTGCAAATAAGTTCCCTGCTATTTTAATATTGATACCCACTGTTTTATAAGTGATAATTATTATGTTTGTACTGCTTTTATATTGTGTGATTACTGTTTTAGGCCTATATATGTAAGTTAGCATAAGTCATGTCAAGTTTATGTCAAGCCTCCATCTTGTGTCCTCTGCCCGGGCATTTCCTGTGTTGCAACTGTATAATTCATGTACCACTCCTATGTAAATTGGTTCCTGGATGAATGAGAGTGATTGGGAATGACTGAAATACAATGGTAGCAGGACTCTACTGAATGGCCTGTAATGACTGGGCCATCACCTCGCATTGAGTCATCCACTACCATTGTACCCCACCTTTACAGACACCCAAAACTGCACATCCCTGCATGGAGCACACGTGCTCAGTACGCCAGGGGCTGACCCTTGCCTGGGCATGCCTCCTGTCACTAGGGTCACACAAGGTCTGCCCCTATAAAAAGGGGCAGTAAAGACAGACCCAGTGGGACACCCTCTCCAGCTGGACCAGCACCATGCCACACCACCGATTCACCCAGAGGCCCTGCCGGTGACCCCCCTCTGGACAAAACCTACTGGACAAGGACCCTTTCCAGCCTGGATAGGTAGATATCACCCCCACCCCCTCTTGAACCAAGACTTGGACTCTGCTTCTCTTCCCTACCTGAACTCCAGCCCTTCCACTGAGTCTCTTTCTCCTGCTACCATTGTAAGTGCATGTGTGTGTGTGTGCGCATGTGTGTGAGAACCAATAACTTCATGGGTCTGTGTAGTGTGTTGTCTGTTTAATAAAACTGTTATTTGGACCCCTAAGTGGGGTTTTGCTTTACTATGGTTTGGCCCTGCTCCAATCTCTGCTCCTCGCCCCTCTAACTTCTGTCTCATTTCTCCCTCTCCTGCTTCTGGCTCACTACCACCTCCAACCCCTGTCCTGAGCTCCTCTCTGCCTCCAACCCCCTGTTTCTGTGCCACTGTCTTATCCCCACTGCCTTTTCCTTTTCCCCTGAGCAACCAGGTTTCTGCCTCAGTTTCTTTCCTGGCTGTCTCCTCCTTGCCACTACTTATCCGCCCCCTCCCCCCCCAATAGCTCAGCTGTCTGCCTCAGTTTCCAGCCCCAGTTACCTTAAGTAAACCCAAGCCTCAGTTCCTCAGCCAGCTTCTCTGCAATCCACTGGTTCTAATCCTGGTTCTGACAGCTTTCATTCCCTACACTTTAACTCTCTCTCTCATCTGAATCTTCCCCCAGCTATGCCAAGCACACACATATACACTGTACCATCCAAGTTAAGAACTTACCTGTGTGTATGTGTAGGTGGGTAGTATGCATATGAACTGGTAAGTGTGTGTGTATATGTATGTCATTGTGTGCATGATATATGAATTAGTGATCTGGGTCTAACTTTTGGGGTGTATAGTGTATGTGCTTGAATTGGTGATAGGTATGCATGTGCCTAGGCTAGTTTGGATGCGTATGTGCCTGAGCTGGTAGTGTGTGTGTGTGTATGCACCTAATTGATTTGTGTGTTTATATATATGCAATTGTGTCACATCCTCCTGTCTAACAGCACAATATTGAGATCCTAAGAGCTGGCCTGACCCCACAGGGCAACACCTGCAATGTACCCTTCTGGTGCCTGAGCCAGGGATCAAACCCCAGACTCCTGTGTAGCAGGTGAGAGTGCTATCACTGAGCAACTAATGCCTGAACTGCTTCTTGCAGCCCCAGGGCTTCAGTTCCTCAGGGACTTTTCACATGCCACCTGTACACTGAGCCGCCTGGCCTCCTGCCAGGGAATTAGACCCCTGATCTGCATGCCACTTGCACACCAAGCCCAGCCTTCGACTGGGGGATCAGATCATCTGATAGTTTCATAGTGTCATAGTCTGTAGGGTCGGGAGGGACCTGAGCAGATCATCAAGTCTGACTCCCTGCCATGGGCAGGAAAGAGTACTGGGGTCAGACGACCCCAGCAAGGTGTAAAGACCCCCAGGGTAGGAGCCAGCACCACTTTGCTTAGAAGTTGCTTCCAGATCCTAGCCGCCCTGATAGTGAAGTAATACCTCCTGATGTCTAGTTTAAATCTACCCTCTGCCAGCTTGTGACCGTTATTTCTAGTCACTCCTGGCAGTGCTCGGGGGAACAGGGACTCCCCCAATGCCTGCTGGTCCCCTCTGAGTAGTTTGTAACAGG